>NW_025336481.1:16013193-16144466 GCF_004798865.1 Varanus komodoensis | reverse complement strand
CTCCCTCCCTCCCTCCCTCCCTATCCTGCATAGATGACCTACCTGCTCTCCATTCTTTCAACATAACAATCTTGTGCGGTGAGTTAGGATGAGTCTGCCAGTGAGTTTTATGGCCAAATGGGGATTTGAACATGGGTGTTCCCAATGCAATGCTCTAACCACTAGACTTCACTTGGTCTCCTTGAAAACATGGACACACACACCTATATCTTGAAGGCTTGTAGGGTTTGTGTCAGCTCTTTCTTCTCAGACCCTGCAGGCCGCATCTGGTTTGGGTTCAAATCTTTTGGTGGGTACCAGCTTAAGCAAGCTTAGAGCACAGGGTGTGAGGTAGAGGCATGTGACAGAAAAAGATGGAACTCCCCATACCTCACCCTGCAAGCCTAAGTACATGTTACACAAAAGGCATGGCATGTACCTGAGATTTCTTTTTGCTCCTAATTTGGACTGGGATTGTGGCACTCCAGGAAGGGAGGTTTAATCCTTTCCCCACCTATTTTTTCCTAAAGCTTCCCAAGTCATTAGGATGCTGTTTAGTTTGGTCCTAATAAACTTGACTTCTCCATCCTATCAGACTAAAAAAGCTTAGCATTATACAGCTTATTTTCAGATTATGTATACATTATCCCAGAAGTCTTACAAAACCCCATAATGTAGATGAGCAGGAAGATGGTAAAGATGGAGAGATGAGAAACTGCCTAAAGTTCACTCACTCAGCCTATGCTGAACAGAAATTCTAACTAGGGAATTTCAACCTCCCAGTCTTAGCTGACAGCATATTAACTTACAATAACTGTTCTGTGGCATGACACTTACATTCATCTGGGGATAATTCTCCATTGGATTACTCTTTCTTAACTGATCTCTATTTCTATCATGGGTTGAGGCAACTCTGGCCCTCAGTCTACAACTTCCATCCCATGCAACCATTAACAATGTGGGCTGAGGCAGGTAGAAGTTGCAGTCCAAGAATATCTAGAGGATCACTGCCTCCCACCTCTGATTTATTTAGAAGTCAGTTTCATCTCATTCCTTTGTGCTCAGGAAACATAAACAAAGCTTGAGAGCCAGTGTGGTGCAAGGGCTGAAGCGCTGCATTAGGTCTTGGGAGATGCTGGTTCTAGTCCCTAGCCATGAACCTCAATTTGAGCCAGTCACAGACTCTCAACCTAGCCTCCCTCACATGGTTGTTGTGAGGATAAAAAGAGAGGAAGAGAATTACGTAAGCCAACCAGTGCAGGAATAAAGGTGTAACAGAAATACGCATGTGACTAGGGTTAATCTTGAAAGGGCTGGGTTCAGATTTGAACCCAGCTCTCACACCAGAAAGCATTTGTACTAGGTCCCCTCCTACATCTGTTGGCCCCCTTGGGTGAGCCAACAAACCACTCACCATTTTAATTAGCCATAATCCCCCAGGGTGCCTGACATTTTAATTTCCCTTAATGACCAGCCACAATAGGCACTATGGATAATTTAAATGGTGGGCCACTTGGTGCAGGAGTCCCAGGATCAGTATCAACAGTGGCTCCTACGGGGACCCTGGGGCCCTAAGCAGTAGGGGTGCTGGGTGTGGGTGCCATTCTCAGTGGCTGGGTCACCTGGGGAGGCAACCAATATGGTCCTCATAACAGGGGCATCCCCTATGCAGCCTGACGCCTCTGATTCACATAGGGGAATCCTGGCCTTTCAGTCTTGCAAAAGGCATCTTGCAAGCAAAGAGAAGTCAGTGAATACGCAGCTGGGGTGAGGGCGAGTGATGTTTCCTGGCCTGGCAATGGCAGGCTGGCCTCTCCACTGCAGGGAGGTCTCTTGGACCTCCTGCACTGTGCATGGATCCAAAAAGGCACTGCTCCCACCCCCAAGTCTTGGCAGGAGACCAGGCCCTCCCACTCACCCGCCCCAGCACAATGGCGAGCATTTTGCTGCACAGTAACTGCACAGCCGAGCTAGGCTGATCTTGAGACGAGTGAAAGTACTGCTAGGATGTATATGCCCCTGTGAGTCACCAAAGCGAAACAGGGAGATAAGCGAGCCTGCATCCCACTCGGAGTGCTGGTGCTTTTTTCTTTCCTCCCTTCATAAAATCGCAGGCCTTTGCTTAGCCTCAGCCATCTGAAAGAGGAAATTAGCCGTGACAGTGACAACAAGGAGGATGCACAGCCCGCCCACCACGGGCTTCTTGTGGCTTGCTTGCCTCTGAGCTGCCAATCAGCCTTCTGGAAGGAAACACGCAACTCAGTCAGACTTTGCCATCAAGCACGGTTGTCACAGATAGTTCTAAATTTGCCTACCTGTGGCTGAGTGGGCATATACAGAGGTGCACTGGCCTAAGCGCTCCACTTGTGCTGAGTTTCCTGTCTGAAGTCCTTCCAAGGAGCAGCTCCAAAGTAAAGGGCAGCCCCTTGCAACCAGTGTTTACAAACAGCCTTTCATCACAATATGCGACTAGGCCAGTGTGGCCAGTGTGCCATTAAGAGCGTGGGACAGGGATCAGGCAATCTGGGTTCTAGTTCCTGCTCAGCCATGGAGCCAACTGGGTACCTTTGGACCAGTCAGACTCTCAGCCCAACCTGCTTCATGGGGTTGTTGCTGTGGGGATAAGATGGAGAGCAGGAGGAGAATGCTATAATCCACTTCGAGTTCTGAAGAGAAGAGAAGAAAAAGGTGGGATATAAATCTAATAAATAAAATAGATAGGCTGGGAAAGAGGAAGGTGATGGGCAAACCCTTTGAAGCACGGGCCAGCTTTGTGAAACACAAGAACACAGAACGGCATAGCAGAAAGGATGCTACTTAGGAACACAGGAAGCCCCCATATACTAAATCAGACTATAGGTCTCTCTAAACCGCATTGGCAACACTGACTGACAGCAACTCTCCAGGGTTCCAGGCAGGATATTTGCCATCCTTGGTAAAACCTGGGATTTCTTGCAGCCGAAGCAGATGCTCCATCTACTGCACTCAGTCCACAGCTCTAACGTATGCTCCACTGCACTGCGGCCTCTTCCCAAGGGAGTCACTGCTGTTGTTCTAAAGGACACCACTCGAAAAGGAACATAGAAAAATGTAACTACAGCATCAGTGAGATGTCTTCAGGAAACCCAAAACAGAGTTTGAAGGCAACAGGCACTCCCCAACAAGTACTTCTTTATATGGAAATACATCATTCTTTGTACATTCTTCTCTGTAAGTAATGTTCTGATGTTGTGATGGTCTATAGAAGTTGAGAACAAAGCAATGTACCGAAGGAAGGGTCTGGACTTAGGTCAGCTTCACAGCTCCCTTAACAGCTATTTGTCTGATCACCTGTGATGACTCAAAATTACCTCCAGGGGATCAAAGGAAGAGACATGGATTGGAGTTGGTTCCCCACATTATTTTTTTTCCTTCCAGAATATCAGTATTCCACAAGTGACTGAGCTGAACATGTATGAGTAGACAGAATGGATAACCTTTTTTGTAGGCTACTAGATATTCCAGACTTTTTCAAAGCCACCTTAAACAAACCTTACAAAAAGACCTCCTGATTTGCTTAAATGCAGGAAAGCCAAGTCTAAAGTTCTTATTCATCAGATTCCATTATGCATGCATCCCTGTGCATACATACAAGCAAACTGAGGCTTTCAGCTTTCTTTTTTTTAAAATAGCAGTTCCCCACATCTCACTGGAGGATATTCTTGCAAATTTCAGAGTTCCGAAAGCAGTTTCTAAGGGAGCACATTGCACAGCAGGGCAGCTTCTCGGTCTTCATCTCGCTGTAAAGTTAAAAACCCCCTTGCACATGAGAAACCTGCAGTGCACCTCAAGTGGAGCCAGTCCTTGAAGGCTTAAAAGTCATTGTCCACAGCTATTACTAACCAAATGAATCAGAGCCTGTGCGGTCAATCCTATAACTGCCTGAGAATGTAAAGTGCTATATTCTTATTAGTCACTGCCATTGTTTGAACTTCTGAGTAGCTCACCTACTGAAAACAATGAGTGCATGCTAAGAAATTTTTCTTTTTCTTTTTGAGGTCATGTATGATTCAGGTCAGAAATCAAAGCACAACTTCAGCTATTCATAGCAAGCCACCCTGAATGCAAAGAGAAAGTGTAGTAAAGAGGACTCAAAGGAGACAAGTCTGTTTTTTACAGTGGGATCCAGAGACTGCAGCTCCTGGGACAAATTTGTCCCACTGATTCTTGCAGTAGTGAAAAAAGAGATGTGGATGAACAGCACTGGTGGCTGTGGAAATAGCTAGCTGGCCCCACTTAGGGATGCAGAGGGAGGGAAATGCCATCCCATTCTCCTCTCAAAAGCAAAACTTCTTGCTGACCACAGTTTTACGCTAAGCAAGTTTTGTTATAAGCAAAAGCCCTTCATCAGTCACTGATGCCTCTAAGTGACTCATACACCTATCTGCCACTTGAAAACTGTATAGCACAGCAGCAATTTGAAAAACTTTCACTTTGCACTGTACCGCTTTCTTTTTCAACAGAAACCCAGAAATTCCAGAAGAGGCGTTTTCTTCCCTTGTGCTGCCGCAGTACAGGGTAAGGAAGGACAGGCTGAATTTTGCTTTATTTCAGTGTTCTTTAAAGGACCAAAAGTCCACTCCCTTTTTGGCAACACAGGCAGCCTAGATATTGCAATGAATACACATTTTCAGCTGCCCTCCATCTAAGAGTGATCCTTATAGCATTACCAACAAGTCTTATTTTATTTATCTATTTAAAACTTTTTTAGACCGTCCTTTACCGTAATCTCGGGAAGGTTTAACAGTAAGACAAAAATAAAACAAAACACAGTATCGACCTTGTTCTTAGACATAGCTCCATATCTTTGTTCCAGTTCTCTTGTTCCACCAACCAACAGCTCTGTTTTCTGACTCAGCTGCAGTATCTCAATATTCTTTAAGTATTGATTCCCTCAGAGCTGCTCGGTTATTTGGAATTAAATACTTGCACAGGGTTACATCAAAAAAAAAAAAAAATAGTACACCATATACTAAAAAAAAATGGTTTTGTAGAGTTACTTGTAACAGTAGTGATAGATTCCAGCAGCCATACAATCTAACCTCCGGTAAATTGTCTCTTGGTAGATGTTCTTATTTAATTTTGCTGGCTCTCTGTCAAAATGTCCTTTTGGTCCCCAAGCAATAAAGTCTTTGCATAACCTAAGTTACTGGGACATGAGGGAACAGGAGGTTCCCAAAGGACAGCACCTGCATTTGTGCATCATGTTTGTTGTGACGCCCCCATTCTTGGGGCTCCTCTGGTGCCTCACCTGTCTACTCCTACTGAAAAGGAAATCCTACCTTTGCAGGAAACCAGAGGCGGTGCTAATCGTCTGTTGGGCTGTTCAAGGCATGGGAAAGAGACTGGCACCTTGGGGGAAGGAAGAGGGGTACCAGAGCAGTGCTGAGCCCCAGCCCTTCCTTCTGGGAGCAGCAGGGTCAGTTTATCACAGCAACTCACTCCTCTTTCCTGCTTGGTGTCATGGAAAGATAAACACATTTTCTTGCTTTCATTTCTAGTCACACTGGCCCCATCTGAAGAACTGCTTTTAGGACCCAGTCCCACAAGTCAAGGATGTCTTTGATCAGTCAGATTAGAGAAATAATGTGAAATATGGCATACCTGGTGTCTTCTCTGTGAATACAACCTTAGATTCTGCGGTAAAGTTCTGGCCAGTTAAGATCATCTGCTGTCCACCATACACCAGGCAGCTGTCCACATCTTGCCTTTCAATCATTGGAAGTTCATGGGCAGAGCGTTGGGCTGTGGACAAAATAAAGACAGGAATGAAATCAAAACTTTTTTTTTACTAGGAAATGTCAGAACTACCCACAGGGTCTATTTTGTCACCATGACCATCCCCTGGCTGCCAGAGGAACTTCTCCATGTGGCTAAATTTAGGGCTGAAAAAAAGGAAGAGGAAAAAGAAAACTTATACTCAAAAGCATTTTTATTTGGAAATATTTGGGAGCTGGCTCCAATGCTTCAGCTGTGCTGGCCTTACTTCTTGTCCCTGACAAAGGAGAATTTGGTTGAATGAGCTGGAATCAGCCCATGTCTATTTCCAAATCAGTGGCCAAATATTCAAGTGCAAGTACACTACAATTCTGGAACCTTAAATATACCACCTGCAGATTGGATTCCAGTGAATAAATCCTGAATTCCTTTAAGCAGAACTAAAGCACAACTCATTCCAAGCTAAAATATGAGCCTTTTTTAACCATCTGAGTAGCAGAAAAGTGTCCAGTCCCCAAAACTTTGCCCTTCTGCTGATATACATGAGCATGTATATGTAAATATGTACACTGTTCCTTTTAATACTGAATCGGTGTGGTTCTGTGCCAATCGCTTTGAGAACAACGGGTGTAGCCACCACGAACCAGACAATTCAGCATACCTAGAGAAACCCTGAGGCATGCAGAAGCATACAATCTTCAAAATTATGTTCACCAAACCCATAGCACATTGTACCTACCATCCCTACTCCCTCGATATTACTACATGAACATTTTTCATGTGTGTCCAACTTCACTCTGCTCCCTTAACCATTACTGACGCTGAAGGGGCTGCATGTGTATGGGCATATTTTTCCCTTTGTCCATGGATGCCCTCCAACCCATGGACCCGGAAACTTGAGATAGGAATCCTTAGTTTCACCGAAATCATTGAATGGCCACCAAAGATCAAAGTTAGAAAGACCAGATGTTGCACATAAAGGACCCATCCATAGAAACTTGCATAATGTATATGTTCAATCTAACTTGTCATTGGGACCCCACTGGTTTTCCTGCCCCATCCAGAGCAACCATAATGAATAACAGTTGTCCATTTCCTGGTTCATTCTAGGCAAGTGTGCCATCTCTGGATAGAGAAGTTGGGGAGAACATAGATTTCCCTCTGCAGGTGTCGTGCTTTTTAAGGAGACTAATCTTGAGAACCATGATTCCATAAGACTGCCTTACAGAGCATCATTGTATAAGATAATTCATGGAACTTAGTAGAAGTACTTAGATAGATACCCAGAAAGATACAGAAGAACTGCCATTTGAGAATTCTTCCCCCACAACTGCAACATCTGGAAAGGATCAAGTCCTTTACTTTGACTGGTCCAGATGTGTCTCTAGGAGAACTGTATAGGTTAAGTGACCTAAGAGTTCAGGCCCTGAATTCAGACTCCTCCACACTCATCCAAACCCTGTAATGAATATCTCCAAATAATTCTGTTAACCATCTTTCCTTGAGAACTGCTTATTTTGTGTGTGTGTCATAGAGGTGGGGTGGAGAAAAGATGGCTGAAAAGCAGTGAACCTTTGACTGTCAGCCAGTTCTCACAGCCTTTTTGTTCTATTCCTGCTCAGGCTGAACCATAATCAAGGCACTTTGACTGCCTAAATGCTTTGCTATGAGCTGAGTCTATACTTATGATAACCAGCACTCAAGCTGGCATTGCACAGATTTATAGTGGTGTGCAAAAGCTGTGCCTAACAAATTGTACGTTCTGTTCTTGTATAGAATCGATCTGGGTAAGGCATTTTTTAAAAAGCAGCAGAAGATGGTTGAACAGGAAATCAGCTTTAGGTTAGTAGCGGAGTGGTTGAACAATGGGCTTCAAGCTACTTTCTGTGGCTGCTAGAAAGCAGAGATAATGGAGAACTGTGTTCTGTCCACATTTTTAAGTGAACAGGTTTAATTTGCACTTCCTCAACTAATGCACAGCCTGAGATGTACACCATGTACTTGTCAAAATTCTGTAATGAACTTTCCAGCTTTAAAAGTGCATTAAAACCACATAACTTAAAGAGATGTGTGTACAAAAATTCAGATTTCAGGAAAAAATATATGTACTTTAAATGTGCATTTTTGAATATCTTTTTTGTTTTTGTATCACCAACAACAGGTCTAAATGAGCATGAAACTGACAGAGCCTGGAAATAGACTAATCTATCCATCACTGCTAGAAAGACCTATGTTGAACATTTTGAGGACTGATTTTTGTGTATTTGCATACTCTTGCATACTCAAGTCTGAATACACAAAGCTAATTTATATCAAATGAAAATACTGGTCAATATAGACCCAACCTTTGAGTGGTACACCTTTCCGATGGTCCCAAGAAAACATTTTCTCTAGTGCTACCTATGAGCTTTAGGACATACCAGGGGTCAAACTTTGACCTCCCTTATGCCAGACACAGGTTCTGCTACTGAACTGCCTTCGCATTTATGTGTATCTGAACAAGTTTGTTGCACTCCTGCAGGGTTTGATACTGTTAACTGAAAACAGTGCAGGCCAGGTGGGAAAGAAAGGTTTGTAGTATGCATTAAAAACTCCCAGATCAGTACAGTTCTAACACCAAATATAAATATGCCAAGTTTAAAAACTGTCCAATGTTATGCAATGTTTATTAAGTCTCAACTGGTCATAAAGAGTCATTCACGGGGTGATTACTAATCTACTTAACAATAAGTACTTTCCATAATACAGCTCAGAACTATCACAATTAATTATTCCCACAATTTTAGTTTGCTTTTTTAAATTGAGCACACTTCATAGTGTATTCATACAGCTGGCCCAAAAGGCTGCCAGTAGTATACATTAAAATTACTTTCACAGAAGTTGCTTATTTTTTCCACATGGCTTTTACGATAAATCATTCTTTGTAAATAGTCAAGGTTCATAATTGGATTTACCTCTAACAGAAGATTTATACTTTTGAAAACTCAAGAGTAAATGATAGCTAGCAATAAATAAATAGATAAAAATCCATCTATAGCAGTCAAGGGAAAAAAAGCTTTAAATGCTGCCTTTGAGAATATTTCTGCCGAGACAACTGGGCATTTCTGAAGGGAGTTCCAATGTAGTTTGACAAAGGTATTTCAAATATGTGCATTCTGTTTTAAAGGTTTCACTTTAAGCGACCAAGTTTACTGAAGACACCTAACTGTTTCGGGTTATTATATCTGAAAAAGATTTTGAGGAGCTCCAAAGTGTCTTCACCAGCCTTCTCCAACATAATGCCCTCCAGATGTCTTAGAATGCAGCTTCCATAATCCCTGACCACTGATCATGCTGACTGTGACTGATGGCAACTGTAGTTCAAAAGTTCCATGGGGTGCCATATTAGGAACATAAGAAAAGCCATGCTGGATCAGACCAAAGGTCCATCTAGTCCACCAGTCCCTACTCCTCCTCCTCCTCACTCCTCCATACTTACAAGAACACCCTACTACCTCCTTGAGAGAACAACTTTGCACTAAAGCAGGAATGGCTCCATCTTGCCCAGCGGTTTTTTTAAACATTCACTGAGGGTGGCTCTCGGTGAATTTAGGCAGAATTTAGGCTCTGATATCCCTGAAGCATTTGAAAGCAGGACTTTCTAGGACAGCAGTGGGGAATCTATGACCAGTGGAACTTCCCCATGCAGCCTGTGCAACTTTGGGAAATGCCGGGGATTGAACCCACAACCTTTGGCAGTTGAAGCATGTGCTGCACCAGTGGGCTATGGCTGAGAGAGGACACAGGCCTTACCATTAGGAGAACCCAAGCAGTAAATGTTTATTCAGCTCCTTCTGTAAAAATCTCCAAACTGGAAGCAGATCTGTTTCCCTAAACAGGACAGCTGGGACATTTTGTCAAGGTTCTAGGCAAGGCACAGCTTTCATTTGAGCCCTGTGGCAGGTCCTAAATGCAACAAGGCACAGGAGAAGGACCGGGACCCCACAGGCCCCTCTGTAATTAGTCAATTAATATCATGTATTTGTTCAGGCCCACTGATCTCTGTCAAATAGGGAAAGAATCTTAGGCTTAAGATTCAACAAACAATGCACAATATGCAAAATAAAACATCAAACCTGATACAGAATGTGTAGAAGAATGTGTAAAACAAACTAACAATGAAATCATATGAGAAGAAGGACTTTCCTTGTAATACCTAACCACATGTGGAACGACTAATTTTAATTTTACTTTTTTGCATTGCAAATGTAAATACGGCAGCCATATGACTGACATTTGTCCCTAACAGTAACAAGAGCAAAATTCCACTGCCTCCCCTGTGTTACGCATTTCCCCTAAAAATTCTGTCAAAAATCTTGGCCAGGGAAAGATGTAGGATGGAAATAGATTATGACTGCCACTAAGATGGCTAGTTTTGGGGCTCTCCCTCCTATGATGCACACAGAGCTGATTAACTGAACATCTATGTGCATGAACCATTATGTGCATCAGCTCAGTTCTGCCCATTCTGAGAGAGATCTGCAAGTCAAAATCACATTTTTGGACTCCACCATTTACAGCAGCCTTCTCAAAGGTGGGGTCCTCTAGATTTGTCAGATCACAGCCTCCACCATCCCCAACGAGTCTGAATGCCAAGATGGGCATGGCTTTTATCCCATAGTTTGCCACTCTGTTGTTTTTGTTTAATGAATAGGTGGTATGTGTTGTGGTGGCGAGTCAGATGAAGGCTGTGAAGCTTTAACTCTTTGACCATGCTACTGCCCTGGCAAATCTTCCATTGGCTCCCTACCCAGACCACTTGTTTAAAAAAAAAAAAGCTGCAGGACACCAAACTGCATGGTAAAAGTCATGTCTAATCAAGCCTTGAAAGAGAGAATAGCTCACAGATAAAACTGCAAAGGTGTGATAAATGCTTTTCTACCAGCACTGTTGCTATCTGTGTCCAAGTGCAGAAACGAACTGGCATCTTCATAGCAGTTTAATCCATCTTTAATCAAAGTTCCAGTCAATTTGAATGTTTGGGAACTACAAACGAGGATGTCTTGCCCCTCTCATCCCACAATGGGAGGCAGCTTTTGCCTACTTGGTTATTGTTGGAATGAATAAGACATTTTTAAAAATCTAATTGCAATGTAGAAATTGCCTTCTGGCTTTTAATGTCATTTAAATTTTGATTTGATGCTTTCAGTTTGGAAATGCTGCCTGCCCACTCTGAAGTCTCTAGGTTAAACCCTGTTTTCAAGGTGCATAATTTCCAAATGCTAGAAGGATTTAAAATAAATCAATAAAAAGGTACCAGGATCTGTTGTTTGGTTGCTCTTTTCAGTGTTCATCTACAAAAGGGAGTCATGTGGAATAGATACACTGGCACAGATGGAGTAAGTTTATTTTCTTTTACATGCTGTATTAATCCCCAGTAAATTCACAGCCTCTAAAGGCTAGGATAGGTGAATTGTAGGCCTGTTATTTCACACTATTCCTTCTCTTCCCCTCAGGGGCTGGCACTCCATAAAGCAGACCTACGGCTACTGTAGTTTATGAGCCCTGTGTAAACATAACACTGTTGACTTATCCAGTTGGGATGTTTACTTTCAATAGCAACCGCCACTGACATAATGCAGGAAAGCAACTGCTAAAGAAACACTCACTTTTGCCTTGAAACAGCATTTCAGCCTCGTTAATAGCACTGGGGGTGGGTGGGAATTTTCTTTATTTTATTGGGCTGCCTGCAGATCAAGATGTTTCAAATCCTCCATGCCAAAAATTACATTATGTCCAGCAGAAGAAAAGAAAAAAGGGGTGCATCTATAGTTATTGGGGAGTTTGCTGAGCCTACTCGTCAGAATTGCAAAGTAACAGGACAAAGGAAAGATGTTTAGCTTAAACACAAACAATCTTGAAGCCCCTGCTCAACACCCAGTACACAGGCTGTGCTTGGCTCAAAGCCAATGGTCTATCCAGCTCATCAGAAAGTTTTATGCCTCCATGTCAATCAGATGTCACAGAGAAGTTCATGTGCACACAGGGGTCAGATTAATCAGTGCAAAAAGTTTCAAAATTGCATGTCAAGGCGATCCACACTTTTCACTCCAAAATGTTGAATTCTGTGCAAATACATACACAAATTAAGAAAATTTGCACGATCACTCTCATTTTATGCCATGTCTTCTTTGGTTCATTATGGGGAGAGGCCAGGAGCTATGCACACAATGAAGTCCTACCCCCAAGCTAGGAAATCTTGCTTGATAATTCTCCTGGCTTCTGAGATGACATCAGTCACCCTCACACTTCAAAACACATCTTTGCAACCTGAAGAACTATACATTTGCTTGAAAGCCTGTCTTCAAGAAGTAACTATCTTCCATCTGAGTGAGATGGTGTAACATGGTGTCCTGCAACAGCAGGGGGTTGGACTCGATGGCCTTCATGGCCCCTTCCAACTCTACTATTCGATGATTCCATGATTCTATAAATTAAAGGTGAGATTCTCAACAAGCTGGTTCCCAAATCCAGTGTGACATTTTGTATTTCCTCTGTGTTTCTGAAGTACCACAGCAGACACAATGCCCAAGGTATGCTTGTGTTCAGCTGCTAGCTCCAAGCAGAACCATCCTAGACATGGTTGTATTTCCTCAAAAGCAGTACCTCCAGCCCCTGGATCATTTTATTCACCCTTTCCCACATTTTTCAATGTCCTAAAATATCCTTTTAAAATGTTTAGGATGTTAAGTGTTTGTTTGCATTGGATATCCTGCTTATATCACCGTTGACTATGTAGCAGTACAGTCTGGTAAACACCAGTTCTAAAACTATAAACCAAAAGTACCATTCACGCAAAGTGACATACCACCCAGCACAGATTCTGTGTGGAACTCAGCTTCTGAAAGCTTTCCTCCATTTTTAAGAGCAACACTTAACATGGGGTAAGAGGGAAAAATGAGTATATAATTTCGCTTCCTCCCATAGGTATCTTAGAACTGACTCTTCATTACCTGGCACTGTAACCTTTTCAACACTGTGTAAATACTTTTTTTAATTCTCTCAAGCAGGGAGATTGTAGAATCATACAGACAAAGGAAACCTTACACTGAGTAACACACTCAATACACCTAATCCTGATGTTTGCAATATTTTAATCCAGTTGGTATGACTGACCTATTGATGCAAATATTTTCTCAACTGCTATTGGTGTTTGAGCCATATGTGATTTCTCAAAGGATTTTGAATTCTTCAAGAATCCGAATATGGCAATTGTAACTCCTGTTATGCTTGCAGGGTTCCATGGGTAAATGGCTGGCCACTCGCGCAAACAGATGCTAGACCAGATGGATCCTTGGTAGACTCCAGCATGACTCTTCACATGTTCTTGCTATTTGTTGCTATTTGTTGTCTTTTTGTTTTGGGGTTTTGTTTTTGTTTTTTTTTTGGTAAAATAAAAATTAAAAAGTGTGTGTGTGTGTGTGTGTGGAGGGAAGGGAGTTTGATCCATTTATTCCAAGCAAATTTTGGAGGCTCTTGGTTATGATACTTTTGATACCAAACAAAATAATTCAGAAAAGTAAGATCACATTCTCTCTCTTTCCTCTCACCTTTCAAAATACACCATAGGGAAGAAGAAGAACTCACTCTAAAGACATAGGAAGAGACATTCTGTCTCCCCGCTACTACCAGAGCACCCGACCGACCAAGAAGATTAACGGCAGACAAAACCAGTGATGGGCAAGGTTCACTATCACACTTGAAAAGCACTTCCCCTTAATCCTTCTTGATCCTCCAGGAAATGTGCGGTTACGCAGTGTAACCACAGAGCACCTTGGGCTGTTACTTTTCTTCTGCCTGGATTCCTTGAGGACAGTCATTACTATGGGAGCCAGAATCCTAGGAATCATCATCCCAAGACTGATAGATAGTCCTGAATCCCACAGCCCAGGGGCTCAAAGAGTGTGGTCTGTAGGCAGTACTCACCCCCACCAAGCCCCCACTGTGAGAGGGCCAGTGTGGTGTAGTGGTTAAGAGCATGGGACTGGGACTCAGGTGATCTGGGTTCTAGTCCCCACTCAGCCATGGAGCCAACTGGGTGACTTTGGGCCAATCAGACTCTCAGCCCAACCTACCTCATAGGGTTGTTGTCATTGTGGGGATAAGATGGAGGAGGAGATGTAAGCTGCCTTGAGCCCTTTGTAGGAAAAAGGCAGGATATGAATTCAAAAAATAAAATAAAATAAAAAATAAGCCCTGTCTAGCAACTCCCAGGCTCCCATCAGCTGCCACTACTGGAAAAAGGGGGAACGCTTAAAGAACAAACTTGAGGGGTCCTGGCTTACACATTTCAATTGCTTAATTGCCCAGACAGCTTCAGTCATGGGGTGACAGGGAAATGCAATATTGTAGTAGTAGTAGTAGTAGTAATAATACTTAATAATTATTCTTAGGCTTGTGTTGCATGAGAATGAGGCTTGTATTGAATGAACCTCAGCATGGGGCTTGGGGAGGGGAATTAGAATTTGTTACTGCGAAACAAAGTCTTGCAGCAGCTGGAGGGTGCGAGTGTGGTGAAGGAATGGTCTGTGGGTGAAGTGCTGTGTGTGGGGAAATGATACGTTGAAGGGAGTGTTATGGGTGTGCACACAAGAATGTGACAAGCATGCATGAGAGTGTGGTGTGTGTGCATACTTGTGCACATATGTGCAGTCCATGCCAACCCCGCAGACATTTGATGCAGCCCTTGGGCCAAAAAAAATCTGCATGCAGCTGAAATTCATCATAAATTGATTAATGAATACAATGGAGAGGCAGTGTTGCACAGTGGTTAGAGTGTTGCACTGGGACTTGGGAGATCTGGGCTCTAGTCCCCACTCAGCTCATTAGGTTATTTGAATCAGTTATTAACAGTCAGCCTGATTTACCTCACAGGGCTACTGTGAGGATAAAATGGAGAGGAAGGGGGTTATATAAGCCACCTTGAGTCCTTGCAGGAAGAAAGGTAGGTAATAAATACAATAAATAAATAAAATAATTAATAAATCCAGGACAATTGTGATTTATGACAGTCTCCCCCTTCACCCACTCATTTCTCTAAGTAACCCCAAAGTTCTTAGAAACTTTTGGGTAGTAATCTATTAGGCAGATGAGTGAGTTCAGAAACCAATTTCTTTGATTAAAATGGCAAGTTTCCAATCCATATAAATAGGGAGATACAGTTCCTAAAAGATGGTGCTCAGATGACCTAAGGTAGACCCGAAAAAGTCTTAACCAAAGTCCACTCTTATTTTGGAGTCTTTGCTGAATACTGCTTCTAAATGTCTGAACTTCATTCTGCTTTATCATCTAATACTATTTAAGTCAGAAGTATTGTTCCCAACAGAGATAGCAGAACAGATGAAGAATCTAAATTATTGACTTCTGCATCCTCTTAACCATACTTTTCTCAGAATGCCACTACACTACTTTCCTTGCTATGATATAACCGCTTCCTCTCACAAGATATTAATGACTGAGCTCAGAAGCAAGTATACAAACAAAATTCACTTATGCAAAAGAAGTCCATTTGCATTTAGTCTATGAATTTGAATTGTTTATTTTATGCCTGGAATTTGAGCTCACTTGATGCAGAGGCTTTATGAGAACAGAGAGGGACATCAACTGTTCAGAGAGCTGTTAAAAATGCAAAACGCATTTGTTGTCCACTGCTTACAATCAGGCAGCTGACGAATCTCCTGGGAGTCACCAGAATGATCCTTTACTCACTCTTTTAACTACCCTCTAGCCTACTGTTGACAATCAACCAGCTGGCTTTTTCAGGTTGCAGGAAAGCCATAGCCTGGCTGCCAAGATGAGACGTTCTTCAAACTGACTATTTCTTTCCATTGAACTTACAACTGTGCCACATATCATAAATGCAGAATATCTAATTTTATGGGGAAATAGAGTGGAAGAGCAGGAATGCAATGAAAGGGAAAAAAGACATTGCTAAGTAAGTTGATTAAAAAGAAACAAAAAACAGCTCAATTCACTGGCATAAAATAGCAACTTGTGAAGAGCAGGGGGAAGCCAACATTAATCAGATACATACATACATGCATACATATGCCTTACAAATATTTCTAATGAGAAGGCATTAGAAACAGCCATGCTGCAATAAACTAAAGGCTTGTCAAATTCAGCACACAGTTTCTGCAGTGGCCAACCAAATGCTTATGGGAAGCCCGAAAGAAGAAAAGGAAAGCTGCAGCACCCACCCACCCGGCTCCCCACAAACTGATCCTGAAAAGCATACAAGTCCTTAGCATGGAGGAAAAAGAACCATCTTATCTCTTATTCTCAAGGGCTAGTCTCTAAGGTATATACTTTACAAGGAAAACAGCATTCCCAGAGGTGCGAAGAGAGAAGCAGCGTGTCCTGGAGAGGACAGCAGCCAAAGTAAGAAGCACTCAGCTGTTTCTGCACTCACTGATTCTCATTTCCAAATGCACCCTGAGGCTCACCATTTTTTCCTGCCCAGCAAAGCTGTGAGATGAAAATGTACAGGCAGGATGACGGAGTGAACTGTCTCTTCCAGCTGTCTGTTTCTCCCTGAAAAATCTGCCTCCCCCACTCCCTGCATTTGCATTCACTGGCAGACTTTGACTTAAGAATTGTGTTTGCCAATTTATTGTGTAGTTAGGTTGTTTTTGTTTTTATATAATTTTACTGTACTTGTTACTGTTTTATTGTTTTAATTCTACGTTATAAGCCGTCCTGAGATGCTGAGGCATTTGGTGACGGCATATAAAAGTTTTAAAGGAAGGAAGGAAGGAAGGAAGGAAGGAAGGAAGGAAGGAAGGAAGGAAGGAAAGGAAGTGCTAGGTCTGAAGAGTGACCAGAAGACACAACACATTCTGTCATGAATTCTGGTAGAGGCAGGTAGTCTGCACAAGCTTTTCAACCAGATTTCCACTGACTACATTCCTGGGTCAAGACTTTCAACCACAGAAACAAAATTTTCTGGAGAAGTTACATGGCTTGTAAAATTCCTTTTGCTTATCTTAACATCTCCAATGCTGGATAAAATTCATGTGAAATTCATGTATCCAGTCATAACAGATCTTCACATAGGCATTGACTGGTATAGGAGGAGGCAGAGAACAGAATTGAGGAGACAATAGCTGAGTTATTCAAAATATTTGTATACTTCCTATTATACACTCCCACACTTCTAGGCAGCTCATAATCACACATGGCAACCCACTGTAACTAACTAGCCATGATGGGTCGGCTTGTCATTTGAACCCTAACCACTTCCCACGGTATGGCTCATCCATGGGCAGTCTGACAACCCACCCATCTTTCCAACCCCACCATTTACCAGTAACAGTCAGCTGGCTTTCAACCCACTAAGCATGTTCAATCCATACTGATTTGTTCTGGGGCTTTTGTCTCCCCCAGTAGAGCATTTTGTCTCCCCCCTTCAGATCGCCTGTGTTTCTGCAAACTTTGGGTTCCCCTGATGCCTGTGAGCATGCCTCTTGTGTGTGGATAGCACTGCTTTGGCTACAGAAGGATCCACACATGGAATATAAGTTTGCTATTAGTATGTATTGGGATGCCAAACCTCTGCCAACCCCTGAGCTGGAAGGGCTAGGAAACCACCAAACCTTCTTAGGTGAAAAAGCAGGACCCAACAGATGATGTGAGGAAGGTGGCACGGCCCTCCACAGAACCCCCTGAGGGTTGGATTGGGACCCCAGGAGGGCCAGTTCTGCCCACCTGGCCTGAGGGTCAACTCCCCCAGTATATTCAACCCCTGGAGTGACTTTTCTGTCACTCAGCCTGGCCATCAGTTTTGCATACCTGTCTGGCTGCAAGGCCCCTTTGGAGACATAACTGGTTGATCTGTACTTCACACAAACTCAGCTTCTTAGGCAGTTATTCCAAACCCTATCATCTACCCAGAGCCACATCCCACAACACACATGCAGCCCTGCTTGACCTCTTTGTTGAAGACTGTCCTCACTTCTCAGCAGCTGCCGCTTTGCTCCCAGCCAATGAAAATTGCTGGGTGCTCCGTTGCTAGCCACCAGCCTCCTGGGAGAGCGGCAATTAGTAGGAGCAATGGATCAGCTAACTCACTGAACTGAACATCGTATGCCATTTTCCCTATGAGATGTTATAAACGGCTCCCGCGTGAAGTTTTCTCATCAACAAGAATCACCAACTGCACAGAAGTAGCAGTCGCAATACTGGTGGTGGTTCTGGGACAGGAACATGCCATCCCAAATTCAAAACTTGCAGAACTGATAAATGCCTCTTGGCTCTGTGAGCCTCCTTAGGTGCCTCAAAAGATTTCTCCTTCCCCATGCCCTTCCCCAACACACACCATTTATGATTGATAAAGAAAGATGCTTCTGAGCACTATTTCAGTAAGAACTGTGGCTTACTATCTCTAGCTGACCCGCTTTTCATTAGAGACCTCATGTTTCACAGAGGCAGGCAGAGAACTGAGAAGCACCACTGCTGCATAAAAAGTAAAGGGGAAATGTGAGGCTTGTGTGCAACAGTTATTTGCAAAGAGAGCGGGATGCCAGTATGCCTTTGCAGGAGCTAACCCTGCCCACTAACTGCAGGCACGTGGAGCATAGCCTCCTACAAACAAAGCCATTGTTGCAGGGAATGGAACAGCCAAGTTCCGACTGTGCTGAGAGAGACTGGTATTTCATTGGCTCTCAGCACGGAGGCGCTTGCTGGAGGAAAGGGGATAACAAAGAGGTCAGAGGATGGTAACATGGGGGCCACTGATAGCCTAAGAAGGAAGGCAACGATCTGATGGCTGATTGGCTTTGAGGGCAGGACACTGTGGCCCACGGAGTGCAGGTTGCTCTCATGTGGGAGCCACTGTGGCGTAGTGGTTAGAGTGCTGAACTTGGCAGGCTATCTAGGAGATCTGGGTTCTAGTCCCTGTCTGACCATGAACCTCACTGGGTCACTCTGGGCCAGTTATTCCCCCTCAGCCTAGCCACCTCACAGGGTTGTTTTTGAGAGGATGAAAATAAAGTGGAGGACTATAAAATCCGTCTTCAGTTCCTTACAAGGTGAAAAAGGTGGCATATAAATGCAGATTGCCATAAGCAATCCTGTCCTTACCAGCTATGTCCCAGACTCTAATTAGTCTGTGCATTTTCTTCTAGGTTTCCACTAGAATTGATTACACTGCCATGCATATATGCATTATCAATTCACTGTGATGGTGAGCAGCATAAGGAAAAACCCCAAGTAACAGATAAATTGGAATCGGCAGAACTTCACGTAATGCGTAATTAAACTTTTGGAATTCACTACCTCAACATGTGGTAGTGATTACTGGCATCAATGTGGCTGTTTGAAAGGGAAGAGTCAGATCAACCCTCCATGAATGAGACTATCAACAGTTGTGTTAGCCACACTAAAGTTTGATGAGATCAGATGCAAGGGGCACCCATTTTGGAGTAGGAAGCATCTCCCAGTCTGACATAGCTTACAGGAAGCATCAATGCTACCATCAAAAGCTGCAAAGTGGGCCTTTGAAGCAACCTTTCTCAGGAGATTTATTGTTACAACCAGGTTTTTTTACATGAATATGAGTCATGCAAGAAAAGAAGTGAAAATAGTTCGTTATGATTCTGTGAAATCCCCCAAACCACTGAGAAAGCTCGGGTTACTAACAAACAGCATCATCGGATGAGCAAAGAGACTCTGAAGTGCAAGTATTCCAAAAACGACTAAGACTCCCTGGATGTGCCAGAATGGAGACTCCTTTACCACCAGTCCTGTGGAACTCTGGTGACCCTTCCCTTTGAATTTAACCTTCCTGCACCAAAAGCGTGGAAGCTGGACATGAAGGTGTCTAAGAGCATGAACATATGCTGGTGGGCTGAAAACATTTTGTCCATGGGAGACCTGCCAGAGGAGTGCGGCCTGCATTGTGCAATCATCATACATTCAGTGGAAATCCCCTGTTCCCCAACATGCAGATCATTCAAGCATGCAAAAGGGAAACTCCCACTCCCCTCCGTTTTATCATATATGTGGCATGCCCTGCACTCTCTTGGAGTACTGCCTGGAAGAAGCCTGCCTTCTGATGTGTTTGGGCTAAGAGCCATAAAACAGTCCCATTTTCTGAATTTTTAAGTAAATCAAGCAGTTGTAGACAGCAAGTATAACAGATTTCAGCTTTCTATCACTTCTGGAAGTACCCCAATCATTTCAAATATCCATAATTTGAATTAGAGTGTTTGCACTATCTGTTTAGCATGTGCAGCTTAGTCCTAAAGCCTAGGTAAATAAGTGCACGATTGCGGCTTTAGAGGCTTTAGTCAGTTAATGTAAAATCAACTTGCAAGAAAGCTGGAGGCTGGGGCATGAAGAATACCCTCTGGCCAGAAGATCTGCCTATCCATTTCCTATGTTTATTTCTACCCTGTTTATGGTTCTTTTTAACACAACTTGAAAGCAATAACTTTATTGCAAAAGAAAGAAAGAAAGAAAGAAAGAAAGACTTACAGCATTCAATGGGGTTCGATGCAACTTGCAGAGAAATTATTCTGCCACTGGATTCAGGGATATGCACACGGAATACCAGCCGCACACGAGTGTTCTTACGGCCAATATCTGTCTCTCCTTTCCTTAGTTCAATGTCTGCATTCCTCAGTTTAAGAATCCCTGCGCAGTCAATGCTGTGGAATAAACAGACAATGCAGTTAAACCCTGTCTGGTGGCATCAATACTCCTATTCTTCAAGTGTATCGGCAATGTAGAAAAGCACGTGCAAGGAAGGAAGACAATATACTCTGTATTGTGTCCTTCCTTGGGCAATTTTATGATGAAGGAAAACCTTATGCAAAAACTTTAAAAAGAAAAAGTTAGGGGAACTTTTTTTCCTTTCCACCCCACTGATTATGCTTACAGGTTCAAGATCACTTTCTCACATGCCATTCTTTAAGGCAAGGCCATAGTTTGGTGGCTGAGCATCGACTTTGCACACAGAAAGTATCAGTTCCCTAAAGTTCTTAGGGATCAGTAATGGAAAAGCTCTTCTGCTTGAGTCCTTGGACTCAGAGCTGCCATTCAGAGTAGACAACACTGGCCTAGATAGATCTGGCAGCATCTTATGTTCCTTAGCACATTCTTAATTTGCTTAATATAGACTAGATACCCCTTAAGATCGACTAAGTCACAGAACATGTTCCAAGAGAGGACTGCTGGGTTCCAATGAAAGCCAATTAAAATGTTCCACTGCATGCAACCCACCCACACAGTGGAAACTGCCTCTTGTATTGCTGCACAATTCCACTGGGATTCCTTATCTTTGCTAAGGGAATATAGCTTGTCAGTGAAGACAGTTGGATCATTCAATTACCCATCTTCCGATGAAACTGCCCACTGCAACTCTACAAGAATATCCCAGTTTCTCTGTCGTGAACCCTCAAGCTCAAACGTGGGGTTCTTTGGATCCAGTTAACAGCTCCCCACTCCTTGCAGTACCAGTGTTGCTGGTCCAAGAAGGGAACTAGAGGCATAGTTCCAATTGTGACATTCACACAAAATCCTATAATCTTCCTGGTGATACCAAAGATACCAATCTGGTGGCACAGGCTGGCAGAAAGACTCTCGGATATGCAGCCTTCCATGATTCGAGGTAACTTGTCACTGAGAAGTACACTGAGTCCCTCCCTGACTTGCAAACCTTACCACAGCCTTCCACCAGGCTGCCCATTACCCTGGGGCCTGAGCAACTGAAAGCATCCTTCAGAACAGGATTTATGTCCCAGAATAATGATTCCTTCAGCTGCACAGGAGGGGTGGGTTTCTCTGAGGATAAGTAATTGTAAGTCTCATGCACTCTAAAAACAAACCATTCAGGCTCTAAAATATAGGTAGGCAACAGATATTTTGGCATATGAGATGTAAGAAACATTCATTTTACTTTGTTTTTGCTCAGGATTTGCCTGGTTCACACCCAGTTATAGTCTGTGGTCAGAATGCACCACATTTCCAAGCTTGCAATGTAACTCAGGGACAAAAAGTTGTGTTGGTCAGCAGGCATACCTTTGAAAAATGCAAGTGGAAAAATGCCTGCTTTTGAAAAAAGCACCCAAATATGGTGGAAGGACGTACACATTTCAAAGATGCACACCACTGGTACACACATTTGGTAAACATCCACAAAAACATGAATGGATTTTAATGCAAAAAGAAAAAAGCCAAGTAAGCAATCTGATAAGCAGTGTTGAATCACGAAGTTAAGCTTCAAAATGGAGTCTGAAGAACTTCAGCACACACATCCTTCACCATCAACTAGGAATGGTGAGATTTGTAGGCCTGTTTTGCCAATGGCAGGGTTTTGGGGTTTTTTTTGGACTGAGAGACAATAACCACACTTGTAAGTAAAGGTTAAATTAGCAAGCTATGAAAAAATGGATAGACTTCTAAACAGCAATACAGAGTTCGTTGCAGAAGGTTCTAAATGCCAGGCATGAGTCCATCAGCTGGCATTTCTTTGAGGGTTTCTTGACAGCAGAACATTAGCATTGTACTCTGTGTCTACTTTGCCTTTATAATCTCTTTTTCATAGTCTTCTACTAAAGCTATTTAATCTTTACCCATAGGAATGCTAGTGGGGATCTCCAAAAAGTACCACTGCTACTGGCAAAACAAGCTGCCCACCTTTGTTCTAACAATAAGGTGTCCCTCTAGTTTTGATTGAGGGGAGAAAATGTGTATCAATATAAGAAATTTGGGAACCACCATACTCTCAGTCAGGTAGTTAATCTGTATTTTCCTAAATGTATTAAAGCAGTTCACTAGTTGATAACAGCTCTAAAAATCCAAGAGCCGTGCTTGATCAGACCAAAGGCATATCTAGGCCACCATTCTGTTTGCACAGAAGTCCATGGGAAGCCAACAAGCAGGACTTGAGTGGAACACAATCTTCCACTCATATTCCCCAGAAACTGAGGAATATGGGCCTATTGCCTCTGTCACCCCGACAGCATAAAGCCATAAGAACCAGTAGCCACTAACAGCCTTATGCTCCTTTGTTTAATCCCATCCATCACTACATCTCTACAGTTTCAGGCAGTGAGTGAGTGGAAGACAGAGACAGAGAGAATGAGAGAGAGTTTTCTGGCACCTGTTATCCAATTCTTTCAACTAGAAAAGCGAGAAGTTGAACCAGAGATGTTTTGTGTGCAGGTGATGTGCTCTAGCAACTGAGCTATGAGCCCATGGTAAGCCAACCTGCATGAACATATTTCACATTAGAGGATTTCCTGTTCAAATGAAATACAGGCACCTTCTGCAAGGGATGTGAAGAACTGAGGTTTTTCTATTAACACTATTGCAAGACGCTTGCTGAGACAGTGCCCTTACGTTGCTTTCATGTTGTTTTTTGGCTCCAGGGGGATTTCCAGCACTTTGGTGTTGCCAAGGATTTTCTCATAGCTTGTGGTGGTGACTGTCTTCCCCGTAATGCGATGGACCTGGTAGAAAGCGTGTGGCTTAAGAATCCGCTCATCCGCCGTCCCAATGAAGATCTGAAGGCCCAGGGGCTTGTTGTCCATGTAACCATGAAGCTGGCGAGAGACCAGATCAGTTATCTCATCCCCATCCTTTCAACCACAAGTAGAGCAGACAAATTAAAATACATGTCTTATCATACAAAGAACAAAACAGGCTTATACATAGTTCTTCAACTTTTGTGATGATATTGTAGGAAAAACCAACAGGAAGCTTTCATAAATAAAAGCTATGGTCTTTTTTTTTCTTTTTTTTTTTAGCATACAGGTCTTCCATTAATGACCAATCCTGAGAAGGCAAGTGAAAATATTTAGGTGCCAAATGCCGCTCATGGTGCGTTAGGAGCGGAGTGGAGCAAATCACTTGGTCTGATCCTAACCTTCAGAAGCTTCGCAACCCATGGGGCATGCCTTAAAGAAATTTATATGATTCATTTGGAACTCTTTTTATTATTGGCTAGAGAAACAGGACTTCGTATAGATTTAAGTATGTTTTTAAGTTATCATAAATGGAAAAAAAATGTGGGGGCTGACCCAGCAGGCCTGATATTTTTGATGATTGATGTTGCTTTTAGTTTTTCTTTGTTTTCAGGATCATAATTTTGAATAAAACTTATTTTTTTTAAAAAAAGAAATTTATATGATTCACAAGCAAGCTGGGAGAGACAATTCTATCTGGCTCCACCTGGTGCCCTCCAAATATGATGGATTACAACCACCATAATCCACAATCTATAAAGACAAGAACACATGCTGCTTTGACATGAAGGAGTTCATGAAATGTCTACATTGTGTACATGTATGTACATGCCTCTTCTCAGATGATGCCTACCATGACACCAGAGTATACCATCTATAAACAGATGATTTTTTAAACTTCAAAATTAGTTTTGTGATATAAATGATGCAGATTTAATGGATTATTCCATTTGTACAATTGATCAGCTTATTTTCTGACAACCAGATGGCTGTCCCACAAAGAGCAGCAAGGTTTTGTGGAGTGAGCCACTGGCTCTCTATGTTTTCATTTCTCCATTTTTATAGCCACAGAGCTTCCTGATTACAGAACCGCAAAGCTAGATAGTAATGGTATATGCACATGAAGAAGATTTTTATAAGTGCTCTGCTCTTCCTTACACCAGCATGGTAAGGTTGCATGAAGACAAGAATCCCCCCATGAATCGCAGCAGTCAGCCATTTTGAAAAGAGAGTCCCAACATGACAGCACCTCAAGTACCCTGCTTCCAAGTCTGTCTCCCTCCAAGTGTTGTAGACTCCACTCAGCTCTAGCCAGCATGGCCAATTCCAGAGCTGTGGTCCAAAACATCTGGAGGACAACAGGTTGAAAAAGTTTGCCCAAAACAGACCTCCTAATAAAATCTGGCTCTTGTCTTGAAGAACGGATTACACTTTTGAGTGAATTGCCATTCAAGTGTCTTCAGGCAACCTTACCATGCTGGTGTAAGGATGAGCTCTCACATCCTTCCTGGCAGAAACGACAATAACAACATGTTACACAGGCAAAGTGTACAAGACCTGCACAAGGATGGACTTCAAAGCTAAAGCAAAGGTCTTAATTTCTTAGGTAAGGCATCAATTAAACATCAAGTCAAAGTCTCTGGCAGTTTACATTGCCAGCTCACAAAGCATTTCCTGCCTATGAATAGCTGGAAATAATCTAGCAGTAAAAGGAATAATCTGCAGTCATGATTATACCAAGTCTTAGTGGGGAGTTGTGGCGCGGATGTATATATCCAGGGAAAGAACGGAAAAAGACTATAAACATTTTTTTTTTAAATTTCATGAAAGAGCTTGGTCTGCAGAACTCCAGCAAAGAGCATGATCCTATGCAAGATTAGACAGGGGAAAGTCTATAATGTTGGTTTAGATTTTAGAGAGCCAGTGTGGTGCAGTGGTTAAGAGCATGGGACTGGGACTCAGGCGATCTGGGTTCTAGTCCCCGCTCAGCCATGGAGCCGACTGGGTGACTTTGGGCCAGTCACAGACTCTCAGCCCAACCTACCTCACAGGGTTGTTGTTGTGGGGATAAGATGGAGAAGGAGAATGATGTAAGCTGCCTTGAGCCCTTTGTAGGAAAAAGGCAGGATATCAATCAATCAATCAATCAATCAATAAAATTTGCACAGGATTGCCCTTTAAGTGAATTAAATCTGGTAGCACATGCAAAGAAAGTGGTGTGGTAATGGCTGCGCATGTTCTAAGGGCAGGTGGCAGGATAAAGAAGAAGAATGTGTGCGAGAAACATCACCATGCAAGCCTTATAGACTGCATTCAGTGTGTGTGTGTGTGTTGAGGACAGGAGACAAGTATTCCAATACCACTGTGGAGTTGTCTTTATTCCAAGTACAGTATTAACAACATACACATCTGAAATATGAAGGCACGCATTTAGGCTATTCCACACTGGAGGTGGTTGTGTGAAACTTGACAAGTAGTTCCAGAAATCTGTAACCAGCACCAACAGCCTGCAGCCATAACCCCTTTCAATAAAATATAATCAAGGGAAGGCCAGAGCACAGTGGTACATTTTTATGGCATTCCTAAAGCTCTGTAATGATGGGACATGGCAGACCCCCAAGGGTAACTTATTCTCCATAAGTTGGAGCAGTACAGAAAAAGCCCTTTCTCATGCAGATGCCCATCTAACTTCTCTCAAATGTTGGCCAATGAGAAAGGTCTTTCTTACTGATCTTAAAGTACGGGCAATCGAATACAGGTGAAGGTGGGCCACCAGTGGAGGAACGTGATGCATCATGACTTGCCCAGGGAGCACCTTTTGATAGCTGCCATTACACCAGTGACTTGGCAGGTCCCATCACCGAACCCTGACCTGAGCCCTTCTTTTGGAAACATTTGCTTCCAAGCCTTGCTGAAAAGCTGATTGATAACACTCAGAACCCCAAGAACTCAAATCCAGGATACCTAATCAACTGCCTCTATTTGAGAGCCTCCTCCTCCTCCAATCCATTTAAACAGTCCAAATTTGTGGCAATAACTGTATCTAGTTGATGTGAATCCCCTTGTTTAACTATGTGCTGTGTAAAGAAGGACTTCCTTTTAACTATCATATTCTCTCCCTTTCCCTCCACTTCCAAGTCTTCATAAAAGAATACCTTATGCCCCTCCTTCAGATGAGACAGAAGGAGCAGAAGAGGTTGTCCATGTTGTACACAAGGGGAAAAAATCAAGGCTCCAAGTGCCCCCTCCCCCCACAAATACATGGTAGTACAGAGGACAGACGATTGTTTCTTATCATGGCTTATAAAGGCCAATCTCACCATGGAGAAATACCATGACTACATTCAGAGAACATGACAGAACAACTATGGTTAAAAGCAAACATGGCTTGTCATGCTGTCTGAACCCAACCATTGTGATAATAGACAGTGACAGCTGTTAAGGTTTTGGAATCGGTGGGCAAATTTCTTGTTTTTACTTGAGTATACCCTGTATAACACACATGTACTGGTTTGGGGGCATGTCTGCATACGTTTGGATAAACAAGGGGATCTCAAACATGCAGAAAACTGAAAATGACTGAGGCCCACCTGCCACAAAATGATGTTGGAGAACCAGAGCTAGTAACAACATGGGGACAGATTGAGGCAAAGTGTGGTATAATCCATTAGCAATTACTGGAATAACATTTTATACTCCTAGTTACTCTCTTCTTGACCATAGCTAAATTCTTTGTCACAACCACCTCTTTGTAGCATGGAATTCCACAATTCCTCAAATTTAGTTCAGACATTGGCTCTGGTGGTATTCTTATCCAGACTTCTCATTCAAGAAGAATTGACTGATTCAGATGCTCTAGATCTGGGTGTGTCTGCAGATGCTTTATGTGCCACTCAGTAAGCTACCTGCCTCTCCTGTTTTAGCTTTAATCCTTTATATTATTTTAAGCTGGTGGTTTTAACTAGGGGAGAAGCATGCTGCAAAGCAAAGTGCTGCCCTGCATTAGGGTTCAACATATTTATCTGGGTTCCAAAGAACATTAGTTTTATTTGGGAGCTCAGACCCACCATTTCTCTCTTATAAAATTTATTTTCTAGAAAATTAGTGGCTTGTGATTGCCCGTGCTCACAACAGTAGCCATTTCATGAATAACTAGGGCTGGATTAGAATTTCATTTCATTTCAGTTTGGTTTTGACATGAATTTACCATCATTCATGAAGTCCTCCATATCTATGTCAAAAAGGGCTTGAGATTCTAAAAATGTGAATATGAGATAACCTGCAATGGACAGATTTGACCATGTGGATGGAGGGCTTTGAGTGCCTTTGAGTGCTAACGTATGCAGGGCCCTTTTCTGTCTAAACATGCATAGGACTTTAAGCCTTAAAAGACTGGAAGTGGTCCTCCTTCAGATGAGTTATTACTGAATTAGGATTGCCACCCATTTTTTCTGACATCATTAACAGCTACATGGCAGGCAGGAACAGCATGCTCCTCTGGGTTTTGGTTAGTGCAAATAGGTAAGAATTTTATCTCAGTTAGCTTTTATGCACATTTGCAAAAATATTCAAAGTCTTCATATCTGGAAGAGAAAGAACTTGCTTTTAAAAAGTAAAGGTGAGAGGAATTTAAATTGACATATTTGCCCATGGGCAAGTCCCTCCACTTTTGAGCACGGCTGTGGCACTCAACATTTCAAATGTGTGTGGAGATCCTGGAAGGTTAAGGACCTTATTCCCTTACCTTTCCACCCTCAAAGACATCTTACCCACCTCCCCATCTGAATCACAGAAGCCTGAATGAAAAGCCAGCCTGAACCTGGAGGCTGAGGCATGAGACAGAAATGTTCCAACTGGAGAACCAAAAGAAAACCAGTATTAATGAGTCAGTGGCTTAGTCTAGGTCCCACAGGAATATTTAACTGGTTAACTGAATGCAATTAAATGTTTAAGCACACTTTTCTTTTTTCTTCTTTGGGGGTGGGGGGCAAATCCCATTTGGTCCAATGGAGGTATCTTGTAGGTAGCTTATCCGTGGCTGTGCCAATCTACCTGGGAGCAGGTGAGCGTCTGGAAAAAGTCTTGTATTTATGATGTCACCTTTTTGGTTGAGAGAGTTTGCAGGAACCACAACCTATAAAATGCATTGCTAGTGTAGTTTTTTGTTTAAGCAAAACCAGAAGGTTGCCAATTAGGAAATAGCTCAACAGTTACGCAGCCTGAAGTGTAACACTAGCATTATGAACAGTGATGGTGTCTTATACAGACTTTTGGTCTCTCCAGCTCAGGTTTATCTACAGTAGACTTTCCCAATATGGTGGGCTCCACACATTTGTCATGGCAACTCCCTTCTTTCCTAGCCAGCAGGGCTACTGACTGATTTACGATGACAGGCTTCAGCTCTCAAGGGCTATGGCCAGGAATCTTTTCCAGCCCTCTTTGGAAACTGAGCCTGGGACTCTTTTCATGCAAAGTATATGCTCTGAGTAACATGCATTCCAAAATCAGCTATTTACATATTCATTTATTGTAAATTTGTCTACTCTGTCATTCATGCAAAACAAATGCCAAGGTAGTGTACAGGCTTAAGGATCTGAAAGTACAAGTTCTATGTTATCAGAACTAAGCAGAGAGCAATCCTATGACCACTAGAGATTTTCTAAGGGGCTGTTGGACCTAGGAATGGGAAGTCAGAAATCTTATCGCACAGCTGGAACAGAAAGAACCACACTAGCTACCCTCTTAGTCAGAAGAGTTAGTCATAATTAGAGAAGGAATGGAAAATAAAATGGCTAAGATCATACTCCTTGTATACAAATCTTTGGAGTGACCGCACTTAGAATATTGTATACAGTTGTGGTCACCAAATGCTAAGGAACAGTTACAAGTGTGACTGTTTCGATTAGAAAAAAACAAGTAAGGGAAGACATAATAGAGGGGTGAAGAAAGTGGAGAGGGAGCCATACCAGAACCTCAGGTCATCCCATGAAGCTTATTGGTAGCAGGATTCAGGACAGATGAAGGAAGCCTGTCACACAGTGCAAAACTATGGAATTCACTGCCACAGAAAGTAGGGAAGGCCATCAATTTGGATGTTTTAAAAAGGGGGCTGAACAAATTCATGGTGGAGAAGACTATCTATTAGCCGTGTTGGCTATGTGCTATCTCAGTTACCAGAGGAGTCCTATCTCCATGTATCCATTGCCAAAGACCTTGGGCAGGTGGAAGTCTCGTTCCCATCCTGCTTGAGAGATCCCACAGGCAGTCCTTTGCCCCCTGTGAAGAGAGGACTGCTGAACTAGATGGGACATTGGTCTGGTCAAGCTTAGGTTTTCTTATGTTTGGTGAGAGGGCAGGTCCCTGTAGACACAAGGATATGAGCTGACCTATGACCTCTTCAGCCCCCTCTCTCTCCCACAAAAGCACCATCCCTAGATGGAAAAAGCCTGTTTTACATAACAGGGTGGAGGACAGGGGAATGAAGAACACTGACACCACTCCTCCTCCTGTCCTGCTTTAGATGATCAGGAGGGTCAAAGTCCAGGGACTTCCAATAATCTCAAGATCAATCAACAGGAACATGCATGTTATAGTTAACCAGCATTAACTATAAAAACCAAGGAGTAAACACTTAAATTTCATGGTTAATATTTCAGTTTCTTCCCTTACTTACCTATTCAGTTTGTAGCTGGCTGTTCTTCTAAGGCAGGGATAGGCAACCTGTGGCCCTCTAGACTATTTGGTCTACAACTCTGCTCACCCCTGGCTATTGGCCACATCTGGATGCCCAGAAGCTGCCACACCACTCTAAGGACTCGGACTGGTATAAGTGCTCTCCGCCTGCTTGTATTTTTAGGATCTAAAAGAATCTCAATTTTCCAGTCTTCTCTGTTTGGCCTTCCTGAAACTTCATTGCTTCTTCAGCCAAGTCCTGAATACTTGAAGGGAAGGATGCAAAACACCCCAAAGCTGTGGTAGCCCAAAGGGCAGAGACCAGAGAAAAGCTCCCCTCCCCCAAAACAGTAGGTGTGCAAACACCAGACTTGTCTGAGCAAACACAGAGAAGTTTTCAGACTTGACTAAGATAAAGTTTGGCCCTCGAATATGCTCACTTTAAGATAGGGTGTGGAATCTCTGGTCAATGGACAAAACCAACCTGCACTGTTGTCAATTCCAGGCTCCCAGAGTTCCCTAGATGGCTCCCTCTCCTCCTCCTGCCTACACCCTGACTACCAATTTGGCGATGTTCCTGTTTTTGCACATTTAAAAAATATCCTAATATAAGGAATGATCCTATGGCTTCCTCAGACTTCTAGATCGAAGGTCAGAGTCTTGACCCAACCTGGGGCTAGGGCTCTCTGCTCAGACCCCTCCTTGCTTCCTCCCCACATGGCCAGCATGGAGACAACCACACTGGTCGTCCCTCTGATGTCACAAGAACATCCTCAGAGAAGAGGTAAAGTGGGTGTTCTGGGGGAGAGAGGGGAAGAGAACAGGGCTGCCTGGATATAATGGACCTTGCAGCACTTCAGTCTCCTTGCCTTCCTGTCTGAAATGCCAGGGCTGAGGGAAGGCCACAACCATGACAGCTCCACCTGTCCTACTCAGGGTGCCCCGAACCGTCCAGATTTAGAGGTTGACAGCCATCCCCATTGGATTGTACCTCAAAAGGTTGAAAAGACTTTGCTAAGGAAAACAAGGGCTTCAAGTTAACATTTGGTGGCATTTTTCCCCTGCCCCTTTTGGCATCAGTCTCACCCAGAACTGGAACGTAGCCGCCAAGAACATCTCCAAAAGTGAATTCAATCCTCAGCCTGAAAGAAGTTCAGCTTCAACAGGCCTGTTTTAATCCCACCCCACCCCCTTTTAAGGAAACTCTCCAGAAGCCTCTGCTTTTTAACAATAAGCATTGTGCTTCAGTCTTGTAGGAAGGCTTTCACTGAATATTTAAAGGAATGCTGCCAAAATGTCAGCTCCAGTCAGGCTGATGAGTTTCAGTAGCTGCACAGCCCCTGGTTCCTACGGCTTGAAACAGTGGCCTTTGAGAACTTTTGCACATGGCTATCAAAGCAAAGAAATGCTTCTGATTTTCACGCAATTTGACAGATGGTTTTCTCTTTTCAAACTTGCAAATTTCAGGACAAAAATCAAAAATTCATGAAACTTAAAGCACAATTCTGCATAAAATATGCATGTTTGTGTTATAAGCTAGATTTGCTGTGATTTTCTGTAATCAGAATTTGATGGTTACAGTGCCAGTCAGGGGTAAAAAATAGAAGTATATTTATCTGTATTTAAGCAAGCAGGTTTCAACATTTTCGTGCTAATCTTTTCCTGCACAAATATTTATGTATTCCATATGCAGCACATGTTTTGAGGAAATAAAATGGGAACTTAGTTCAGAAAATATAGCTGAGGGTAAAACTTTTCAGTGGAGGATAATAGCAACTTTTTGAATCGGGGTTTGTTACGTGAAGCATAGCAGAGCCAGAATGCCTTTGTAGGCTCAAGACCAAGGAATATCTCTTTCATTATTAACATCCACAATTACAAATCAAGCCATTCTACATTTCTCACATCACTGAAAATTGAAAGCAGACGTGTCTACCGCATAGCCAGCCATCGAGCTGAAAGGGAACTTGATGGTCTGAGACATGCTAAATTTGTTTTCAATTACTTGGTCCACATATTTTTTTTAAAAAAAACTTGATTAAGCTGTACAAAGCATGCAGGAGAGGAAGATCAGAGAGCAGAAACATTGAGCTAATAGCATCCACGGTCAAAGGAGAGTCTCTTTGTTCTCCATTTCAACAGTCAGCAGGAGGTATCTTTGCACAGAAGAATTAATCCTCCACCATTACCCCCGGAAAGAGACCACATGCAGAATAGACCCATTGCTGGCAGCCATCCCTCAGCATGGTAAATGAGGAGGAACCCACGAGACATATGGCACTGAGGAAAGACTATCCACCATCTTGCTTTTACCCGTATTGCACTAAAGACCAAAGACTGCTCCATATTCTTTGCATGATCATAAGAAAGGGAGGGACCGGGTGGGGGCGGGGGAGAGAACAAATGAACCATGGCTTTTACTCATGCAAATCCATTAACAGTGCAGTCCAATGGCTACTAGACAGAATCTTGGCAACCGCAGCATTTTTTGGCATTCCAGCTCCAACCTCAGAAACTTGCTCTTAGTTTGAAGCTGGGACTCCTAACTCAGAGCGTTCTCTCTCCACCCTCACAGCTGGCACAGAAAAAAACTCCATACTTCTGGAAGCACCAAAGTCCTGACAACAACCTTACGGTTATCGTTGTTGCTGCTATCATTATCATTATTCTCATTTCTATACCTCAGGGCAAGGGGAAGCAACAACAATTTATCAAAGTAAAATAATAAAAATGGAAACAATAAAAATACAAACACAATTAAACCAAGTATAAATTTCCAATATACAAAATTTAAACCAATTTAAGGATCTAAAACAGTTTCAATAACATTTAGATCTGTTAAAAGAGCTTGGGATTTGGGAACAGGGCAGGCAGGGGAAAGGAGCGGCACAAATATCCTGGTAGTAGCTCAGCCAACTTTCCCTGCAGTGCTGAGCAAATGTTAAGACTCCTAGAATCAGCCCTCTAAGCATTTTGCACTGTGGGAGAAACACTGAGGCTACATTCACTTCTGCGCTTGTTCCATCCTTCATAGGATGGCCAGAATCATCCAAGGTCAGAGGGTTCTGGGAACCATCATTGGACTGCGCTAGTCTAACTCAGTTGACACACTTTGATTTATGAATACGACTCTACTCTGCAAAAGCTTCACAATGAAGACATGCAAAAATTTCACTTCTCTGTGCAAATTATACAAATGTGTCCTGTTAGGAATCCTGAACATGAATGTAAGCAGCAGTACTTTTCCCCCAAGAAATGTTCAAAAACTCCCAAAGTGTTAAAAATGCACAGTTTAAAAGAGATTCCCCCTCTCCTAAAGGCATATTTTAACATTTTAGCCAGTGGAGGAAAGCACTTTTGAAAAATATGCACATTGCCCATTCAAACAACCTTCAAAGAATTTTTGGACAATTTAGGTGAATTCAAGCATCACTGTTTCTCCCAGCCATAGCTACAATTAATCTCTTTGTCTTCAATGTTTCAATTTTACTATTCCATTTTATCATGTGTTGCTGCTACGCCTCTGTGCCAACTTGATTGCAGTTGTTGTAGGCTTGCTGTTATTGTTGCTCTTTTATTGTTCTAGTGCTTTATGGTTATATGATGTTTCTGTTCTTTTCATTTATGTTCTTTTCAACTTCGCTAGCCACCCAGAGAGACTTTTGGTATAAAAATGTAATAATAAATAAATAAAGCACCACAAGACTGTTGCTTTTCATTCATGAAATCACGTCTCTTTTTTCATTCACTCAAGGCCAAAGAAACTATATGTGATGATACAATGCAAGGTTGTTGTTGTTGTTGTTTTGCATGTACTTAAACCAGTCACTTCCATTCTTAAGTGAAAACAGATGTTTGAGTCCCAGTCTCAAACTTGCTCTTGATCCAAACTGGGGCTCATACCAGTTACTTTCTTTCTTTATCTTAACATAATAAAGACTTTCATTATGTATCTTTTGTCCTGATCTGCTTGGAAGGATTGGTATGGTGGGGAGACCACTTGTGACACAGGGTCTGCTATAATACTTTTTCTTCAGAATAAAAGTAGCCCAGTTAAGCACATCTTTTAAAAAAACACATGTTCATTGTTACCTGAAGTTTGGAAAACTCACAGCAACTCAATATTGTATCCTATTTGGGGGGGGGGGTGGTGGTGCATGGAACATGTTTACCCTCACAACAACCCTGAAAGATAGCTGAGGCTGAAAAGAAACAGGAGCAGAATTCTGCAAAGAACTTTACAGATAAAATCTGATTTCAAGGCAGCTGAACTTTCTCCAGTTCTGTGCTTTGTACTACATGGCTTTGCCACACTGTCCTGCCACTTCCAGATGTATCTTAAGCTGAAGAAAATCTTCAAAATAGTGGCATCCCATGCAGACACTACAGAGTTTAGAGAGTAAGCTTTCAGAACAGGACTTTATTCAATCTATTTCTCAAATTACAACATGTGTAGAATATGTTCTGCAGACTGAACCAGGAAATCCCCACCTCTGTCATCAGCAATTTATTTTGGTCTCAGGCAAATAGTCTTCCTCCTAGACTAAGCTCCTCCTCCACCTTCAGAACAGGATAATATTGATCTATCCTGTTATATCAATGCTGATATTATAAGTAATAAATGTCAATAGTGCCCACCTATTGCTAAAAAAGCCATTATAAGAATGCAGCAAGTATCCCATATCTGGAAATTCTAAATGGCTCTTAGCATGTTTCCTGGCTGTGGTTTTGCCTGCTTATGCTGGTTGGTACACACAGAGAGATAAGGCAAGAAATAAGGGATTAATGAAGCATAGGTTAAAGAGGAACACCAGGTTTCTGTTCATTAGTATAATTATGAATTCTCTAACAAATATATTCCCAAAGAGACACTAAAATCAACCACTACAAATGACTATCCATACAGATTTATACAACACAGGAGGCAGGAAAGGAAGAAGGTAGCCCTACATTAGGTAGCAATTATTTTCCCTCTTTCAGGTGAGATCTTGTAGCTTTTGAGTTTTGCCCCAACAGTTTCTAGTACTCTGCTATTTGCAAACTTCCCCAACACTCCCTGGTACTCTGGAAAGGTAAAATTTACACACACAACTGTTAAAAGAAAGAGGGTTTGGTTTAAGCAGGGATTGGACAGGGGTACACAGAACTGTTTTGCCAGATTTTATAGTGTAGTGTAGACACTATTTATTTATTTATTTATTTAGAATTTTTGTATCCCGACCCATCGCAAGAGCCTCGGGGCGGCTTACATACAATAAATAAACAATAAATACAAATACCACAAATAGTGCAAATTAAAATCCAGATTCACCCTGGCTGTAAATTAAAAACCTATAGTGATATTAAAAATTGTTAAAATATTGTTTAAATAAAAAGGTCTTAGCTTGGCACCGAAAAACAAAAACGATGGCGCCAGGTGGACCTCTCTGGGGAGCGCATTCCATAAGCGGGGCGCCACCGCAGAGAAAGCCCTCCTCTGGGTACTTTGCCTCCTAATGACTTTCATGGAGGGTTCCCGGAGGAGGGCCTCTGCTGCCGATCTCAGGGGGCAGGAGGGCAAATATGGAAGAAGGCGTTCCTTTAGGTATCCAGGTCCCAAGCCGTTCAGGCACAGAGAACTGTCAGGACAGTGTTTAAAAACTACAGGATCATATCAAAAACGTGTAGTTGCTACCTCCTTCCATGAGCTAAGATGCCTTCATGGCTTTTCTTTTCTTTTGATGTCTGTCAAATGAAAATGAAGTAAGAAATTAAGCTATTTGCAGACGCTCTTTATCAATGTCCATGGATGTTGCTTCCTGCCCTTTGACAGAAGACCTTTACCTGGATATTGACTGGGCAAGACTTGACATTTTGGTAGTCAAAGATGCTGGTTTCCCTATATCTGAACTACCAATAATGAAAACAAAAAATCTGGAAATATTTGTTTCTCCACATTTCTGTCATCTAAAATAAAAGGTGGTAAAGTAGTGACAGCCACTTGGGCACTTTGGAGAGCTGTCACTGGTAGGCATCATGGAAAGCTCACCTTCCTGCACAAACATGCACATACACATACACACAGGCAGAGGCAACCAAACAGGGCCATGATCAGAGCAGGGAGAATACAGCCAATGACAATCATTCCAAAGCACCTCTCGGGAATCAGCTATCACGACCAATGGCATGGGCAAGCTTGGCAAACCAGCAGGGGTGGGGGTGGTTGCTGTTCTTACTGAATGGCTGGCTTGCTGCTCCCTGACCCATGAAGGGATTGGCCTCCTAGGTGCAGAACAACCCATCATTATTTGTTTTGCGGCGCCAGGCTAAGACCTTTTTATTTAAAACTAATTTTAATTGTTAATTTATTATGTATTTATAGGATTGTAAAATTTTAGCCGAGATGTTACTGGGCTTTTTAATCTTTATTGTATTTAGAGTTATTTATATGTTTTTAATTATGTGGTGAGCCGCCCCGAGGCTTTGTTGTGATGGGGGTGGCACAGAAATGTTTTAAATAAATAAATAAATAAATCGTGGGTCCAATAAACCCTACGAAAAACAATGGGTCATCAGGGTGGCTTGTTGCCCAAACAAGTCATCCTTTGTGTGAGAAGCAATCTGGGTTCACAAGATACAGCAACCCACTGTGGCGAGTTACTCACAATGCATTGCTGTGTCCTGCAAAGCTAGTCATTGATTTGCATGTTCCTCCACATTTAGAAAAATAGCACTCTCTTACAAGTTAAAACAACAAATGCTACTACTAACAATATTGGCACAGCTAGCTAGTTTTCTGCTGGTGGGAATTTTTTGTTATCGCTTGTTTTTTTTACACAAGGGAGCATTCTAGAGGGAAGTGACACTGCCAATTCTACCGGCTTATGGCTTACTACCTCATTTGGTGGCATTTTGGACCAGATCTCAGAAGGAGGCTTTCTAGAGTCGTAGGGTAGCTATCAATCCCTTCTTTGTACCCCTAAGCCATCTTAAAATATGGCTGAGAAAATGTTCTTAGCCACCAAAGACTACAGTGAGACTTGAGAAGGACACCACATCTTAGATGGGTTTTCACTGAGTTCAAGTCTAGGCATCACCATTTTGTCAAAGTGTTGATTTATGCACACCTTTAAGAATAGACCATGCCCCTTGGCTAAGCCATCACCCTTGATTTTTCACACACTGTGTTCAATGAAAGAGAATATGAAGAGAGTGAGAGATAACTAACATTTGGAGAAGAGTTATGCAGAACAGAAATAGGAGTTCTTTAGACAGGGGAATCCTAAAACAGATCTCATCTACTACTTTAGAAGGTGAGAGACTCACAATGATCCTCTCTACCCCAAAAGTGTATATATAGAGTAGACTGGAGAAAAACCAACTCATTTGAGTCACATTTACCAAAAAGGGAAAGAGAAGCCAGACATGATGTGTACCTTTCCATATTCTATTTTGGGGTTTTATTTCTTTCTTTTGGTAGAAATGGACTGCTGTTTTGTTTTTTCTTTCGCATAACAGTTATAACATTAACATGGCTAGTCTGGGTCTGTGCCCCAAGGAAATGCTAGGCACTCTGGCAGATAAACAAACATCATTCAGAAAACAAGGAGACTTTTTCTGGGTTGATTTTATTGCAGAGATTGGTTATTTTTAATGCATAATTAAATTTACCAACTTGTTTCTTCATAAATGAACTTAATCTTCTTTGTGTATCAGAGAATAGAAAAGGAAGTATACACTCTCTTTTCAGAACTGCCTTATGCTGATAAAAATGTGCCTAAATGTGAATGTTTAATCTGCAAATACGAAATACAACTAGTAATGAAGAAGCAGAATTATCTTGTTGGCACCCAAACTGGCTAATTGGAAGTCCCAGCTTAGTACACTCGGTTTAACTAGGCATTCAGTTAAAGATGCTGAACTTCCATCACATGAACACAAACTTGGTTTACAGCATTTTGGAAATCTGAGCCAGTGCATCCTCTCACAGGTTCCATATTACCTGTACAAAGCAGGTAATCAGACTAAGGGATACGGCTGTTAGTAACCTCAGGGCTGGATCACTGCAATGTACTCTATGTAGGGCTGCCCTTAAGGCTGGCTCAAAAGCCACAGTTAGTGCAGAATACAGCAGCTTGGCTTTTCAGTATGCAAGTCCTTTCCTGGGGTAACTACACTGGCTGCCTCTTTGGTACCAGGTCATGTTTTGGTACTAGTGTAGAAACCCTGAACAACTTGGGACCTGCATACCTTACCAGTCTGCTTTGTCACTGAGGTCATGGGAGGATAGTCTCCAGGCGGTCTGCATGGACTTATAGCCCAACCAGAGTCCACCCACAGAAAAGCTCCGTTTCTGTGGAACTCCTTGCCCCTGGAGGTCAGGCATGCACCAACATGGCATTATTTCCAGCCCCTCCGGAAAACACTTATCTTTCAGGAAGGCCTCCAGGACTCACAGTGTTACTGGCGACTTGCCTCTAACATATTTTTTCTGTTGTATATTTTTATTATTGCCCTTTCTATCTTTTTAGATGTGGTCTGGTATATAAATGTTGTAAATCATCATCATCATCATGATCATCATGATCATCATGCCCAGATGTAGCACTGCACGGGCAGAAACCTTCAAGCCAAAAACATTTCTATCAGTGTAAAAGGGGGAAAAAACAGCAACACATGGACTTTAATGTTGACCAGAGCTAAAAACATACGACAAATTGATATTGTATGGAAACATAGAAACAGAGCGAGTCAGAAGGGGCCTCCTGGGCCATCTAGTCTGACCTCCGGCACCAGTTGGCTCCGCTCACGACATGCCCACGTGACATGTATGTTAACAGTACATATATCTGAGGAATATGGATTCTGAATTTAAAGGACTGGAGATGGGGAGAACTACCTCATTTTAGCACCTGCCCTGATGGTCTGAAGGCACTTGCCAGGAGACTTTGCTGAGGCTGAAGATACGGATGTAAAGACAGAAAGGGCTCCCATCCTAAGTAGGCTTCAGGAAATCAAGCGCTGGATTGCGTGGCACAGTGGGAATGAGGCAGGAAGCATTTGTTTCTCATCCTTCCTACCAGAAATCTTGCTTTCTGGGAGTGGTCAATTTTCTCCACAAATCACTCATCTTCCTGTCTAGACAACACAGACCACTCTCACAGAAGGAAAAAAGTAATAGATATATAAATGAATTCACAGGACAGACTGATTTGCTCCAGCTCCATTTGGTACATTAAGCTTACATATATTGGGTCAACAGCATGGTGTTCTGGGAGTCTGTGTAGCAGGAAGATACTATGATAGAAAGCTGATACACAGATAATATTGCAGTCTTATTTCAGACAAGCAACACTGAAATGAAGGATGTTTCGCTGGTGATTAAGGCCAAGATCACTAAGAATGAATGCTGAACAGTGAAGAAAGGTGGAATGAAGAAAACTGATGTGTTTGAAACATGGTGTTGGAAGAGCTTTGAAAATACCTTGGACCAACAGAAAGACAAGCCAAAGCATGTCCTGGAAGTAAAAATGACAAAATTGATGCTGTTGTATTTCAGGCACCTCGTAAGAACTCACTGAGGAAGGCCAATGCTAGGAAAAGTCGAAGGCAGAAGAAGACAACCAATTATGAACTTGATCAATTTCATAAAGGAAGCTACTGCCTTTTGTTTACAAGAGCTGAACTGTGAAGCACAGGCCATTTTGGAGAGCTTTCATTCATAGGGTTGCCATAAGTCAGAGATGACTTAACAGCACATAGCAATATAACAGCATGTGTGAATAACGATGGTTAGAACCAGACTAACAGAGTTGCTTGATCACCCTATTCTGTGGGCATTAGACCTCAAGTGGAAAAATATAATGGGTTATATATGAGTTATATATGGGTTATATAATGCAGAAAATTTGGATATCAATAGGGATACAATTGACCTAGGGATGAAAGGTCCTTTACTGAGATCTGAATAGATTTGTGCAGTAAACAAATAAGCTTATGTCACACTTGCAATATCCGAATATTTACAAGGTTGCTGTAAACAGAACACTAATACAACAGGATAAAAAGTTAGGATTCCCTATGTCAGTAAGCAGGCCGAGTCTGCACATGCAGATCAGCTTTTTGTTGGCTGGTTGTCCATGTTATTTTTTTTCCATGCACAAGATCCCAGGTTCAAAACTTTTTTTTTCACCTGTGCTGGGAGTTAGGTGGCCATGGTGGTCCTGTTTGAAAATCTGGGGGAGGACACATAGATAGAGGACGTGCTTTGCATATGGTGAGTCCCAGGATCAAACCTTGCCATTTCAACTAAACAATCCTGGGGGGCACAGATTGAGTAGGCACTTCTCTGCCTCGGCCACCACCTGGTGTGAGAGCACTGCTTGCTGGAGGAGTTACACCTGAGATCCTTCCCTATTACATTTGGTGTGTTTCATTGTTTTAGATAACTTGAGTTCTTTCTGTGCAGCATTCAAAACTCACCTAGTCCCTTCTTCATGGAACAGGCTGGATTTCCACCAGAAGGTTTTTTAGGTGCATGCATGTGTGTGGTCAGCTTCTTGGATAATCCTGTGGTGATTCACAGACCCATTAATCAGCCTTTGGTTAAAGAATAATAATAGGAAAACAGAACCCCTGCTGCCTGCTGTTAATTAAAGGCAAATACAAAGCTTAGTGAGAAATCACTTCCTCCTACCTCTTCCCTTTTCCTGCTGCACATGAGGAGATAAGAAAACACTGGAAACATTTTCTCTTTCTGGTGTCAAAGGAATGGCTTAGGAGCATATCTCATAACTACCATCCACTCTTAATATTACTTTTTTATTAGTGTTTTTTCAGCATACACAAGTATTTGCCATTTGTATTTCATGTATTCAACTGGAAGATTAGCCCATGCTGTTTTGTAGGGTAGAAAGGTATGTTCCTTCCATACTAACACCCAGAAACTGGACATGTAGTGGCACCACAGTGCTTCTCATGGGAGACACAGCACATGTTCCAAAAATGTAACCCTTCAGTTACAGAGTCATAAAGTAGTCAGAATATGCCTTGTATCCCAACAGTGTAAATTCTGTGCAAAGAAATGGCAATTCCTGAACACAAAATAATGATATAACTTAAATGAAATATATGGGTCTCTATTGGGTACAAATATTTATTCTGTGTCCAAACTACATGGCCAAAGAATTGGGTCCTTGGGAGGAAGGGCAGAGTTGGAGTGCCTGACAGCATGTTGAGAGAAAGGAAGGGTCAGGCTGTATGCATACGCTGAACGTGAATTTTAGGTTTTTTGACTTTCAAAATAATAACTTGGCCAGCATGTGCCCAAATAATATTATTCTATGCTGCCCTCTAACCCATCTGGATAAAGGGCTGCTGAGAAAGACAGCAGGTGAAAAAATTAAAATAAAACCAGGAGTCTAGTGCATGGGGAGGGTAATGAACACTTCTCTCACTGCAGGCACTCCACATAAAGCTTCCCTGGTGACCCTCCCACCCCCAATTCCAGTTGCTTTCTTCACCAGGAGGAAGATTATTATTAGTACCAATACAGCAGCCAGAATTAGGACATTTTCCCTTGCACCTCAGCACTGGGGAGAAGGCTAAGTTCCCCCTTCCCATATGCCCAGGTCCTGATCAGCCCCTGAAGCTTTTATTTTGAACTTTAAAAAAAAACCACTTTGCATGCAAAAATTCATGAATCTTTCCATCATGTTTATCCCTTGCCATCTGGAACCAACAGGGGATTGTGCAGATCGCTGAGGGTGGATTCAGAAACACAAAACTCTATTCTTCCCATCCCTATTCAAAGAATTCATAAGAGTGTACAGTCATGTTTCTAAGCTTTCTCCAGAATCATGAGAACTATTAAATTGTTTTCTTGATTATTTTTTAAAGGTGGGGAACAGGCAGGTCAGGTTATATCCACATCACAGACTGCCAAATATGTGAAATCTGTACAATCAAGAGTTTATGTTAATGTTTCTGAAGGAAGTCCTACTGCATGATACCAATCACCCAATGCTTTGTTTGTATCAAAGGTCCTGATACACTGTTATAATTGCTTGCACTTTTAAGACATTTATAGCTTAGAGTTCCAGGAAAAGCCTGTAGAGGTAAAAATAAAAATGAGTAAATAAACTCTGACTTGAAACCAAAAAAGAAATGCCAGTTAATACTATATTTCTTACTGAAGGGAAAAAAATTAAAAGGCAAGTGATAATTATTGTTAAACTTCCTTCACTATGGTTTGCTCATCAAACTAGCTAAAATATGTTGAAGCTATTGAAATCAATGGGAGTTAAATATGAAAAAACTTGAGTAGAATTTAGCAAGTGAAAAGGTGTTACTAACAATAAGCAAAAGTTAAGGCACTAAGGGAAGCCAGGCAGTTTGGTGTGATCTGCTGTGAGAAAAAAAAATAATAGTCTTTTCTAATTGTTGTCACTTCCTTCCTCTTGTTATTTTAATACACAAACTTCAGTACACATTGCCTGTGTAGGCTATGTGATAAAAGCATGCAGTCCTCCTATTCTGGAGAACATGTTTTGCAGACAGTATAGCTTCGGTAAGCGTCTAACATGCCGGCATGCTCCCTACGCACACACGTAACCAAGAGTAACACGCCCTGCAAAAAAAAATACTTTTTAAAAACCGCTGTTATTAGGAGAAAGCAGTTGTGAAAAGAATTTATTCTTTGCATGCATGGATGGATCCTTAACCCCTTCCCTATTTGCCACTTTTTGACTACAACTCTTCTTCCACACGAGCAGAAATCCAGAAACATGTATCTTCTTGCAATCATGCATCTAGAACCCAGGGAATAAAATCATCAGGGTAGAAGCTATTTTAACTGGGACGGCCTTTTGGTCTCAAACATCTGGAGAGCATCCTAACCTGCAGAATCTTGCTGAACCTGGTATCCTCCAGATGCTCTGGGCTTCACCTCCCAAGAGTCCCAGCCATCATGGCCACGTGTAAGGGATCCTGAGAGTTGTACTACAAAAAACCTTGGGCTGAGAGCAGGTTAGGGAAGGCTAGTCTATTTAGGCAAGATAGCACTAGCCTTAGAAATTCATGCCTTGTTGTGTATGAGATCCAGTTCAAGTGCTGGTGCTCATCTTTAAAGCACTGAACAGCTGTGGGCTGGATGAAGGGTTCTCACCATCTCATCCAACCTGCATCATAAGGTCATCTGCCAAGGTTCCCCTTCAAGTCCCTCTTCTATCGGCTGATATCAATTACAGAGAAGGACTTTTCAGCAGTGGAGCACCCAAACTGCAGAACTGCCCCTTCAGGGAGTTTTGCCTGACATTGTTGCCATTAGCTTCTGGGAACCAGCTGAAAATCTCTCCATCCTCCCAAGAACTTTAAGTACCTACTGCATTAAGTGGTGCTATTTTAATCTGTTCTTAATCTTTTCTGTCTCTGTTCTCAGTCTTTGGCATTTTTGATCTGGCTGTTTGATCTGAAACCTGGAATCCATCTTAATGAAGGGCAGTATATAAAATATTTTAAAGAAATAATTTACCAAGAGAGAGTTTGGGGGCGGGGGGAGAGGGCTACGAATAGGGTTCAGCACCTCTCTTCCCCATTAACTCCTTGCTGCTCTCTCCCTGAAAAATACATGACAAAAACTGCTTTTCCACAATAAAACCACCCATGGCAGGCTTGTTATATTCAGTTGCATGTAACATACAGTAAGTGTTAGATTGCTTAATGAGATTTGAATCAGTGGAAGATTCTGGGGAATGTTCATATTACAAAGAAAGCAACCGCATCTTTTTAAAAACCTTAGTAAAGTAATAATTATATTATCATGGTTTAAGATTGTTCTCAGTAAGCTATACAACATAACACAAGCACAGCATAAAAATAGTGTTACCCTGCTTGCTTAGTGGTAAACTGCTTCTGAAGATGGAGGTTTTATTTTCCCCTAGTATGGCTAATGAATAGTTTGAAGGAGCCTCAGGACACCTTAATATACACAAATTTACTTATCCTATAGTCACTTATCAAGAGGCAAGCCCCACTGAGATTTAGTTTTGAATAAACATGCACTGGATTGTGCTGTCAAAATAGCTGATCGGGAGTGCTGCATTCAGAGCACATAGCGCAACGTTAGTGCTCTTATTTTCTCTTCTCCCTTCTAGACTTTCTAATTCAGAACAGAAGGTTTAATCTGAGCTAGGACCAAGTACTCCCATATGGTGTCTAAATCCATGACATAAAAACAGGTGCCTTGGAGCATGTACAGAACACGTTTAACAATGCTGCATCATCATAGTTTAACTCCGTTTTTCCCAGCTTAGAGCATGCCAGGTCTACCCTTTTTGCAAATGTTGAAAACAACTACTGGTAGAATTTGACAAGGAGTTGACCAAAAGGCAAAGGATGTGAGCACCACATCCTCTCTGAACTGGGTGATGGTGCCAACCTGGAAGGGAAAAAAAGCTATAAGTCAACACCAGCCTTTGTCCTCAACACAGAGGCAGTTGTTGCTATTCTCAGCCCTTGAACACGATGTTAAACACACAAAAGCTCATGTCCTTGCTGAATGCATCTTGCCCTGCCAGAGGCTCCAACTTTAACAGACAGACAATTGTTCTGGTGTTCTAGAAGTACCCTGCGAGCACACGCTCCTCCGTGGAGTGTGCCAAGCTCCTGAGACCAAGCATGCAAAGAGGAGGAAGTGGCATCAGAGAGCAAAACCACAAGACAAAGCAGGGGAGGATATGAGATCCAGTGCTGTGCAGCTTCCCTTCACTCAAAATCAACTCCCAAGCCGAAAAAAGAGGAAACTTATAAAAATTATAAGCAAAGTCATAGGACAAAAGTTTATTCAATATAGTAAGAATTTCCTTCCTAAAACTCTTCCTTGAAATAAGTCAGGGATGAGCAAAATGTACTCCAGCATGCACAGACAACATAGGACTGATTAACAGGTTTGACTATATTTGCATAGGGCTCAAGAGGGACTAAGGTTCTCTCTCCTATCTGAAGTGTTAAGCAAGCTCAGCAGATCTAGGAAGATAGTCAAGCGCTTCTGCTGCGAATGGCCATTATGCTTACCCTGTGCAGATTTCAGCCCTTCTCACCAGTGATATGCATGCAGAAGGTGGAACAAGCGGGCCCTGTGGTGTGGGCCCTGCCTCTGGCCCTACAAAGGGAAGTCCATGTGGGAGCAGCCAGAATTGTGTGGATGCTCAACATGATCAGGGTTGCCAGTCATGTGAAAGCCAATCACATACACAGACCGAAGACAAGGAGATTGCTCTTCAGGCCACCTTCCAAGAAGGCTGGTGGCCTCCATCCCCAAAGGGGGTACTTGGGAAAGGCAAAGGTTGGGCCCACAGAAGAAGAACCTCAGGTGTGGATGGGGAACTTCTGTGGTCCAGGTTAGACCCATGGACCAGAACTTGCCTCACCAGTAATTTGGTGCATGTCAAGCATAGGTGCCTCTACCTACAGGCCACCTTTGAAAGGAATGTAAACAGGTCACAAATTGGACCTCTTGCATTTTGCAGCCTTCTGCAGCCAGTTTCCATCCTCCCTCTCCATCTATCTCTATCCCTATTCGAGCTGCTAAGTTAGTCACATCCCTGACACCAGTCCTGGCACTTTCCATGGACAGGGAACATCTGAAACAGCACCTGCTCTGCATATGTCATGTCTACTGCATGATTTGGAACCCTGGTCCTAACTCAGCGTAGACAAGGTATGTGTCCTTTCCTGCTCCCCAACAAAGGAGCCGTACGCATCGCATCTTTCTCTTAAATTAACAGATTTTCTTCTAGACAGATGGAATACCCGTGAAATAGGTTTCTACTGGAATTGAAAACCATGGGTTCAAAGGAGTCAGTCTTTAGGGCAGGTTACTTGTCCTTGATCATGCCTTCCCTGGAAGATAGTTTATAAATTGTACATAGCACCTACACCCATAGAGTGGCCTTATCAGGCTGATGCTACCACACGTGGAAGACCCTGAAGTTGTGAGGAAGCAAGCAAGGCCAGCAAACACCTCCTCACTTTCCCCAACACAATTCAACTTGTGCGAATAGCTTAAGAGGGCTGATGTGTATGCCTGCATGAGTATATCTGCCCACCAGGTATAAGACATGTATCTGTTAAAGTGGCTTCAAGCCCATGAAAGTATATGACTCAGTCATGTTTTTAAGGCAACCTATAAAGGTAACCTCTTTTACAGCTGCATCACAGCTGTACCCACCACCCACTGAAGCCTTGTGAATATGAGATAGGATGACATGAACCAAGATAAACAGGATCCCCACACGGGATCTTGGATAGTACCAGCTTGTGGACCCCTTGGCCATTACAGAATCGCAACATGTGTCAGAATACTGCAGAATGCAGAACATGCAAGTTCTCCTTACAGCTGGCAGGGTCTGTTGCAGAACCGTTGCCATGCTCAGAGGTCAATTTTTGATTCTGACATCATTTAAGATTAGAGCTGAGTTGACTTCTCCAACTGTAATTCACCAAATGTGCATACTTGCAATGATTTTTAATTTCAATTAATTTTAATTTAATTTGATTTTTTTAAAAAAAATTAAAAATGTGTATGCTGTCCAAGTACTTCCATCTCTGGATGGCTTACAACATAATGATCAATCTTCTGTTCCTTCAGTACTGTACAGTAGTGGTGGACACCTGCGGCCCAACAGGTGTGGTTTGAGTATAACTCCCACTATCCATAACCACTGGCCATGCTGGCTCAGACTGAAAGATGCTCGAGTCCAATCACCTCTGAATGGCCACAAGGTCCATTCTCCTACACCTTAAAGATTGTCCATTGCTTCTGTGACCTCAGTCTAACATGCAAATTGCCTTCTTGCTCCAAACTCATTCACCTTCCCCCTATGAATTCATGAACCCATTAACCTGGGCTCCTATTGCTTTACAACTGCATAAACTTTATAGCAGGCTATCAAATGCCTCACTGAGCTAAGTGCCGACTTTGTGCGAAGGGCTTCAGCTGACCTCCTCCCCCTGCTTATCTCAGTTGCCAATGAAAAGATTTCCTGCTGGCGTCACCTGAAGAAGATATTGCAAAAGGAGGTGGCCCTGTGACTGTAAGCCACCAGGGGACAACGTGATTCGCAGCAGCAAACACCACCGAAGGCAATATGTGGACAGGCTGCTTTAGTCAGCAACTCCCCAGAAAAGCACTTCAGCCGGTTCAAGACAGGCACGTGTCCAACTCACGTTTGGAGTCATTTGCCCAACAGCCAAAATAAAATTCTGCACAAGTCGAGTGGGCGACCAGGAACAGACAGACACTGATTCTCAGCCTAACCTGCATCTCAGAGTTGTTGCAAGGATAACATGGAAAGAAACATGTTCCCGGGCTGCTTTCAATAAACATGACAGAGAAAGAGCTCACATCATTCCTAGCAGGCCAATGGCTGAGCATTATGGGAGTTCAACCAATTTGGAGAGCACCAGGATAGGGAAGCCTGCCTTAAGCTGTGATTTAAATTTTTAAAAAATTCTCTGTTAAGACTAGTTAATTTATTTCAGAAAATTTGCATTTCACTTCAATTTTCCAAACTTAAGTCTTTTACATTTTGTTTTCACCTGCCCTGATGAGCATCCTTTCCATCGCTCCCTGAAATAACCTTTTTGTTTCATTTGTTAAATGATTTTAAAAGTATTTATGCCTGAATGTGATATCATCTCTCAATGTCCCAAATGTAAAACAGCCTAAACAACCAGGGCATGGCTGTTTTCCCCAGAGAGCCATGTGCCTTGGTCCCTAGAAGGCCCAAAGTATAACTTTAGCTTTGCAATACTACACTCCTCCTTCTTCCCAAATAAGGTGACATCAGACTGTATTATCAAGAGCCTTTGGGCAATATCCTACCACGTAATTTTGCAAATTCAACTAGCACTAACAGAGATCTGCTGAATCTTTCCATTGTTCAAGGGGCTGCCTGTTATGTTTGTTTGGTAGAGAGACAGGTAGCCCAAGTCAAACATACACCCCCTGCAGGAGCAGAAAGTGCAACCTTTGCACAAGTTGAACAGAAGTTGTGGACAACTGGTTGAACCGCTGTACTTGGGCAAAAGTAAGTTTAATTAGATTCTTCTCTTGTGCATATTTCAGAACCTAATTTCTACTAAAGCAGCATCATTTGTGCTAAGAGAATGACACATTTGGATACTACCCATGATGCTTTTAAGAGCCACCACAGTCTATACACACCAAAACAAAAACAAAAACAAAACACCTTACCTGGACCACAGGATGTCCTCCGGTTGGTGCTTTCACTGCCCCTCGGCTTCCTTCTGTCTCGTAATGGGCGCGGTGGTGGGGTTTTGGCTGCACTTCAATCCGCAGTTCGTAAGAACCAGAATGACTCGGGAGTGGCCACTCAAGTGGCGGGAGGGACTGCACAGGAATGCTGGGGTTGGGGCGAAAGTACATTTGAACATCATTATGAAATGCAGTTTATCTAAATATAACACCCACCCAGAATAGGCTGTACAAATCTCCATTTTAGAAAAGCATTTTTTTCTCCCTTTCCCAGAGTTCTAATAATGTGGTATTGTTCCACTGATTAACAGGAGATGCAGAAAAAGAAGTACCTTTTCACATATTGCATAAATGCATTGAAGGAATTCAGAGAGAGCAATCCGATAGTCTCTGGGCAAGCAACCCAGATCCTATAGGATTATCAGAGACAGCACTCCAACCTCAGAAGGGACATTACAGCTGATGTGGAAAGAACCACACCAGCTGCATAGTTAGAAAAGCAATCTCTGAGGATGAGGAGGAGGAGGAGGAGGAGGAAGGAGGTCATTCTGGTGGCCAGCAAGCGGAAGGGACTTCTGGAAAGGCCAGGATATGAGTCAACTAGCACCTCTTCCAGCTGCCTCCTTTCCCCTTCCAAACACCCTCACTAGCAAAATCTGCAAGGCAAGAGGATAGGAAGTCAAAGGTTGCCTCTGTTGCTGCTCCCTCCCCGCACTGGATAATCTAACACCTCTGACCCGGCTTTCAATAGGTTTGAAACCTTACACATGGCTGAATGATGTCCATTAGCTTAGATGCTTTTAAAAAGGGAATTGGATGAATTCATGGAGGCTCAGTGCCTATTCATTACGATTAATTGATGGAACATCCAACTTTAGAACCATCATTCCTAGGAATACTTTTGGCGTGGATGTAACTGTGAGGCAGGAAACTGGCTATATGATCTATGTTTGGGGTTCCTAGAGGCACAGTGGCAGGACAACATTTGCAAGGGAGAATCAGTGGGCAAGCAGGTTTGCTTGACTCTGACCCCATAATTGGAACCTCCCGGGAACACTCCCCACCTGTAATGTCTTTACTGATTTCTTTTCTGCCTATGTAAGTAAAGAGCTCAGTTGAAAGGGGAAATATTAGAAAGGGAATATTTGCAGATTAGGAAAGGGTTCAGGATTCCTTGGTCCTGCCTGCCAAACCTCTCCCATACGTCCCTTCACAGCTTCACAGTATCCTATTAAGATCCACTTGTTTGCTTATTTCCAGCCTCAGCAACAGGACCCTGGAAGACAGTTCATTGCCTCTATCAAATGACTTCCACCTACTGCTTAGAGGGAGACCTTGCACTTACGCAGTGATATCTCTATAAGAACAGCAACCAAGCTGTAAAGTCTGGTGTTCATATGAACTCTCTATTTTCATTTCTGTGATATTAAGGGAATTGTCCACATCTGTCTGTTCAGAATGCTCTGATTGGCTCATGATCACTCCGGTTTTTAGATACCTTTCCAATTCTTGCCACCTAAGATCCTTTTAACTGAACTTTCCAAGGATAGAACAGTGCACCTTCCACATGCAAAGCATTCTGTCTGCCATGCAATTATGGCACCTCCTGCAGATCACTGGGTGGGGATGGACAGATGGAAGAGGAGAAAGTCACAAGGTTCCTCATATCTGTGAAGGTTCCCAGAAATCCTTTTTTATCAGTTCATCAATCTACAGCAAGGTAAACCCCACACGTAGTATGTGCAAAGTTCAGCACAAAGCTAAACTCATGCTCTGCCTTGTAGAGAAGTATCACAACCAAGAGCTGGCGGCAACTACATCTACAACTTGAGGGAGTGTTTTCCAGCTCAGACTCCTCAAGAAGAGCTGCTGGGCTTGGAAGCAGTAGTCCAAAGCCCTACAGAAGAAAGACTGTAAACAAAGGTGCAATTGCCACCAATTGGTAGCATTGGCAGACCTCAACAGCAGGGGGCTGAACTAGATTACTTTTGTGGTCCCTTCTAAGCTTGACCAGCCAAAGACCAAGGTCCTTATACTGATATACACCAGGCTCAGCCAAGCCATATGGCTTGTAAGATGTCACATCTTTTTGTCCAAAGATGGCCTCTTAAGGGTGAGTATACCCAGTACAAATTAGATCACAAAGGTCAGAAAGTTTCTTAGCTCAAATTCAGAAGACCTGGCACAGAAGGGCCATACTACTGTCATGTTTCAGAAGCACCCACATCACATTTAAGGTCCTAATCTACAAATGGCATGCAGAAAACCCAGAATTTCAGAAGATTTGGGTGGGAGTGTCGTTGTGGAAAATGCCAATATTTTTGAGCTACAGCTAAGATGGTCAGTTTCTAAACTTTTTACAGAATAAACATTACATCATCATCATCATCATCTCACCCCTTTCCTTCAAGGGCTCTGTGTAAGAAACAAACTCAGAAGTCAGTAGTCTTGGAGATCACTCCATGGGCATCACAGTTGAGGGGAGATTTCAATCCAGATTTCCCCAGTTGTTGTCCAACATTCTAGCCCAGGACCACACTTCACAGGGTGCCATGCCAAATATGTTGATTTATAGAGTCTAACCATTGCATGATACTACCCTGCAGACTTTACTAGCTCCAAATACAGTCAGCAGCAGGGAGTGGAGCTGAAGGGAGCTTTGGTCAAATCTAAAGATTAAATCAGTAGCAATTAAAAAAAACCTTTCCTTGATTAACTTAATCCCAGCTAGGCTTACATGTCAAAATCAGTTTTTTACTGGATGTGCTTTTAAGATAATCAGTAGTATCCAATGTTGGTCCTACTTAGAGTAGAACCATTGAAATGAATAGGTCCTAAATTAGACTAGCATTGGACACAATACAGTGGCTGGTTAGTAACTCATACAGTAGGTCCCACCATACTGCATCACAGAAGGGTTTTTTTTTTAAATTTTCTTGGGTGCCATAATGGTGGTTGTTGTTTAGGAAAGTTGTAAAAATTGCATGATCCTAAACATATGCATAACACGATTTTCAAGAAACAGAGCCAGATTCTGCTTTTAAAAATGTTAGAAATGATTGCACAACATGCTGCTTACCTGCAGATGGGTATTGCAGGCATCAGCTGCTTTGGCCAAGATGGCGGCACCAACAAGATAGACTCCGGTGGTGCATTTCTCCGGTCATCCTGTTCACAAGACCCAATGTATTCGACAGGCTGAAGCACATGACATGGCAGGCTGGCTTTGTGGGAAGACATCAGGAAAGAATCTGGGCTGGCTCTCCCTATTTTTGTGGGAACTCCGCAGGAAGGATCAGTGGTGAGGTTGCTCATTGCATCCATGAGGCTAGAGGAGGTGGACAACTGGGTGTAAGTGACTGAAGATCCGTCTTCTCTCAGAGGGACCTGGGGAGAGGCCAGTGGAGAGGGGGTCCTCGATTGCCGTGGAGAAGTGGAAGGTTGCTGACTCCCGTAGTGATCAGTGCAAGGGTACCTCCGCTTTGCACCTGGAGACGACGACCTTGAGTTGGGACGTGATGATGGTGAACGTGGCCCCAAGCAGGTATCCTCCACGATGGTTGCTTGTGGGGACATTATTGGCGAGGTTCTAGGGGAATAATGAGCATGGGTGTTTTGAAACTGTGGACAAAGGTCATCACTAGGGCCATTATTTGGTGAAACGCATGGTGAGGTGTAAGGAGAGAAATTTGTCTCTGAAATGAAGCTTGCAGAGGAGCCACTGCTAGGAGGGCTCAGGCACAGCGGTTCTCGGTAGCTCTCAAAGCCAGGGACAGGCAGGGTAAACCTTGGGCTAGCAGTAGCTGAGCTGGATTGATGTTCTACCAATAGATCTGTGTCTCTGCTGCTGAAGGAACCCCCTGAGTGAGTCAGTTCATAAAATGGAGTTATCTCAATCCTAGGGCCCAACTCAAGACCTGCAGCCTTGACAGGGTCCAAGTAGCATTTTGACCCTATGCTATCTGGCTGTCCATATCTGCCCATGTGATCTGCCGAAAGGCTAGACAAAGCGAAGGGGTACGGCTTGAGGCCATAATCCGAGACATCATCATGAGGGTAAGTAACTCCAGAGGGTGGGCTGATGATTTTATGTGAAGGAGTCGTTTCTTCTGGAAAAAGAAGGGTCGCTTTTAAGACTGGGCACACCACTGCAGAAGCTGAGCAATCACGGGTTAACAAGAAGGCATTAGCGATAGTGCATTAGGAAAAGATGGCAATATCTTTACATCTTGACACTGATCAAACATGGAGGACACCAGGTCAACTAACCCTAAGCATGAACCCATCGGTCACTCTCAGTATAAAGGCAGCAGAACAAAAAGCGTGCACCATTCTTGCACCAAATTGATATACGAACTTGCAAAATATCTTGAGCCCAACCCATGGCTCTGGGGGACTGGATCCAGGAATTCAGATGCCCAGGCACTTTATACCCCGTGTCGCCAGGACAGCTCTCAGGCTGAGGCTCTACCTGCCCAATCTCTGTAATGCTGCCATAGCCGCTAGATGATGGCCAAGGTGGGACCTTGCGATTTGAAAGTCCAATAGGGGTGTGGCTGACTGCATCTAATGCCTTTGCTTTGCTGCTAAGAGCAACGCATCCCACAAAGCAAGAACATGGATCATCATCACATCTCTCCAGCGCAGTACCTAGCTACCAGCCCATTCTCTGACTATGTTTCTGCCCTCAGCCCTTTTTCCTTGCTTGCATCATCAAGTGCCCTATCTCCAGCCCATCTACCACTAAATTTTCTACCCCTGGTCCCCTGATACCTTGCCAGATTCAGATCCTTGCTGCAGCTTCCCGTGCAGCTACGATCTGATGCACCTAGAGGGGCACTACTTGCCAAGGCATTTTACTCCAGCCAAAGTTTGAAATGGACTTACTGCTTACTTTACAAAGGATCATTATTTTATCTTCACCATTTATTTGCATTAACCTCTTCCATTGTCTCATCCACTTTTGTTCCTTTTAATTTGCCCTGGTGTGTCTTTGTTATCATTCATTTTAAACGTTCCTATACTGCTCTGCATCCTGGGTAGGATTTCAGGGCAGTGTACAACCAACTTTGTCAAAACACACATGCAGGAACAACACTGATTTTAAAATCTATCAAAGGAAGTAAATCAGAACAAGTTGGAGAATGCAGGTGCCAAAAAGACTGCAAAGCAGGTGCCGAGCAAGATGCTTTAAGGGAGTCATTCCATAACTGGGATACCACTACCAATCAAGAACTTTCATAATTTATGGCAAATATCTCAAATATTGAATTTATAAACATGCGTGCTATTTTCAGTTTGTTTACTTAAATGCTTCTTAAAATCAAAGTTTATGTGCACAGTAGTTTTTTGAACTGAAAAACCTGCAAAATCTATGGTTTTGCCTTTTATTAGTCAGATGGTTCTATGTACTAAATATTTCTACTAGGGAAAAAAGTGAAATCCAAAAAAAAAAAAAAAAAACCAAACCCAAGTTTTTATTTTGTTGAGTGGCAGAGGATTCCTATCAGATTGACGGCAAAATGTCTCATTTTCACTAGTCCCTTTTTTTTTTTTTCACTTCGAATATTTTACAGACTAGGAAACGCTTCACTGAGCAGAATCTTGGCAGATACATAGGAGCCAAAAAAGGAAGGGGTGTGTGTTAATAAACACAAGCATGACACAGTTCCACATTTATGTTTAAACAATGCTTTATTTCATTCCGATCGGCAAGGGGAGAAAGTGTATCTAGACAAACACTAGTATAATGCATCCTTGGAACTGTTAAAAACCTTATCCAAAGTTATGCTCTTACATAAGGTTTATATTGCCACCTTCTTTCCACAGAGGAAAAAGATTCCATTCTTGTCTCATTTGGACATGGGTGGCAGTGAAAAGCCTATAAAGATAATGTCACTGGCTCACCAATGCATTTTAAATATTCACTTCCAATTCTAGAGGGTACAGATTTTGGGTAACCCCCACTCCACCCCCAAAGTAGTAACCAAATCCCTTGGCAATGACCATCTAACTTCATATAAATGTATTTAATGCAAATTATGTTTATGTTGAACAAGGGTGTATATGCTTTAAAATGTACACCAATCATTCCATGGTATTTATGGCTTGCATGATGCCTGTAATTTTTGGTAATGCTATAAGAAATTGTGGTAGTTATTCCCAGACTAAACCAATGCAGAATGTCCACGCAAATCAGGAAGTAATAGGCAAGCAACTTGAAGTGGGGCTTCTGTATCTCAGAACCTGGAAAACTGCCTTGCTGTGCATTCCAGATGCAACTGTGTGTCTGTTCCCTCTACTGAATCCAGCTGTTTGTCTCAATACATGGCACAATCTTCCACTTTACTCCACTATAAAACTAAACTGCAGGCTATTATCCCACAGGAGGCTTGTTTAACTTTGTTAGCATATGCTCTGAACCTTGCCGTTATGCTGGGAAAAAGAGTCGCCTGAACGCATCTTTGTCTGCTTTCATTGTTGCTTTGTTTGGCTTCAGCTGCTCTTGTTGCCTAATATAACCGCTTGCCTGCTGCATTTATGGGGCCAGCACAGAATTCTGAATTGATGCTAGCAATCTAGTGAGTTAATTATTCAATCAAAACAGAATGCCACATATGGAAGATCTTAGCCTTCCATTCTAATTAGACCTGAATCAATAACCACTTGCCAATTCTGGATTGCAGAACCTTTTTCTGTGTTAACATGTGTACGGTTGCTTCCTCATTTATTGAAACAGTTTCTATACTACTTCATACATGAGGCATCACAGACATATATTTAGGGTGGTCCAAGAAAATTTGGGGGAGCCAAAGGAAAACTTGTTTCACAGGCTCCCTTCCACATGCACACTCTGTGACCACTTTACATACAATCTCAGGATAAGTATTTCTTGCCCAACATGGCAGCATGGTGTGGATCTGAACTAGACATATATTTTGTGCCTGTAAATCCTACCACCACTGCTGGTTCTCCTAGGGATTAACATCCCCAATAATTATTTTGCCTTTTTGTTTCTGCCCCAGCCTATGCCCAGGAAACTCTGGGACCGAGAGTCTGTCAAACTACATGGTCCAGTTTTATCAGTACAACCACACGCTAACTGGCTTGAGACAGCACAATAGCCCACGTTCAAAAGTTGCATATGGATTGTTGTTCAAACAGGGGTTATTGTGCTGTCTGAACCCAGCTGCATTAACAATCCACAGTGTGTTATGAAATTGTGAACTGTGGCTGTTCACCACAGTTAGTTATTTTGGCTGGGCTGAGGTAATAAAACAAGCTAGGTTTCAACAATAGTTCATGGGTCAACAACACAGCCAACCCATATCCAACTCTTACATGTGGATTATCATGGTGTTTTAACCCAGTTATTCTTTCTTTTGGAGAAGGGCTTGGGACAACAACCTCAATATGTTGTTGGATTACTTAGCATGCTCTTTTGAGCTCCTTTAGATCAGCTCCAGCAAATGTCACAAGATCCGAATCATGGGTACAGAAATGCATATAAATATTGCCATAAATATCTTCAAACATGATCCACACCTCAGTTAATGAACCACACTGCAAATTAATGCCACAATCTTAAGTATCAATCTACTCCCCAGAATGGAAGTCCAACTGATTTTTGTGTCTAGGATAGCCTTGTTTTAAAAAAATGTACACAGGAAGTTACTGGCCTCGAGAAAACGTCTGCTAGTGTGCATGCAATGAGCATTTATGGTAACTGTGGCATGTTGATGTCCTCTATGGTAAAATAAAATAGAAACAAACAAATCTACTCCAGTTAATTAAAGTTCTCATGTTCCTTGGAAGTGATTCCTACTCATCACAGCCAGGCAGGGATATTATTAGCCAATTAGCAAGCCTAGGAATGGAGCCAAGACTCAGCAGAGAGCAGGCATCACTCGGTGCCAGAACACATGCTGTGCATGCATGCACAAGTCCCAGGCTCCGTCTCCAGCCGGCATCTCCAGTTTAGAAAGGGTCTAAGGAAGCAGTGGTCCAGAAAGCCACCTTAGACAGGTATTCCTTGTTTCTGCATACATTAGACAAATATTATACTAGGCTAAATGGATTAGTACTTATATCAGCATAACAAAGTTTTATTTGTTCTTGTTCATTTATCAGAAGGTTAAAGACTAATTTAGGATTATAGTCAACAACAGAATTTCCCAACCTATGGCTTTCAGATCTTCTGGATAACGTCCAGCATACTAGTTGGCTGGCACCAATGGAAGCTGAAGTCAAAAGGATACAAGGGGCATCAGACTGGGGAAAGCTAGTAGCCTCCTGATGTTTGGGGCTACAAAACTCATAAACCCTGGACATCCGTAATGCTGTCTGGGACCAGGGCGAGTTGCAGTCCAAAACCTCTGACAGACACCAGGTTGCTTACCACTGTACCAAGAATGCCTCAGAAGTGGCTATTTACAGATAGTTGTCATCTTTTCCCAACAGGAAAAGGCACTGTGACATTTAAATCAGCCAATAGCTGGGCTGAAGAACACCACACCTGGTTTTTCATTTACATTACCCAGAAGGAAAGCTATTGTTAATCCACTGTTTTCTAAAATGTTTAGCACAATGGTTAATCCAGGAGGAATTGTGCATGAATGCAAAGTGCCGTGTCTCCCATTTTGCATGAAGTGGCCGTCCGGCTGACATGCTGTATGCACGGCTCCACTACTGTAGGCTTCCTGGCCCCACCCATCTGTGCCGGTCCACTTCTGACTCAGAGCGAAGGTGCCACTTGCTGACTCATCAACATGTCTTCTTACAGCTCTTAGGTTTTTCTTGGAGGTGGATCACCCCATCCCAGCCCTGCTTCAGCTCAGAAGTAGGGAACCACTGTCCAAGCTTGGTATGGCCGCAATGCATGTGTTTGTGACATCACAGTCTGTAGCCATGGGAACGGCAGTGATGGTACAAATGCAGCATTGTGACTCTACTATGGAATGGGAGGAGAAGGAGGCTGATGAAAACACAGCAGTTCCTGCTTTCAAGATTGAATTCCCTGATTTGGCTCCAGTTTAAATCAAGCCGTTCAGACTTCATTGCTACCAAGACAGGGCGTGCAATTAGCAAACACTCAGCTACCAATCAAGCCAGGCTGGCTTGGCTCAGCAAGGACTACTGCTGCTTTTTCCCCCCTCCAAATGCATCTTTTGGAAAGCACAGGAGGATGTGACAGCTCCTTTACTTACTTCTGGCTTAGTAAAATTCTCCCCTTTTGAATAATAAAACCAATGCAGATTCAACTAAGTGGCCTCCCTGCCAGTTACCACGAAAACATTAGTATGAAATTGCAGGCAGCACCACTCCCCTGATGGATCTTTGTTAAAAGGTGACTAAAACAAAGCCCCTTTGTTGACATTACACCACCCTTACAGCGCTCCTCATTTTAGAGTGCCTACCAGCTTATGTCCATGCAGAATAACATCTTTATTGGGCTAGCTCAAAAATGCAAGTTCAGACAGAAAAAGGTCTTACGCCTCCCAGCATCTCCCCATCAGCTGTGCTAGCTTGGGAATACTGGGAGCTGTGGCTCTTTTCTCTGTCTAAACATGCAGAGCATTGCACCCGAGCTCGAAAGAGCACTGAGTTGACATGGGGAGAAAGATCATCTGGGGTGACAGGCTTGTGTGCGAGCTGTTTGACTCACCTCATTTAACTAGAAATTCCAGCATTATTCATATTATTTCACAGCATTTTAAATCGTTGAATAAAATACTCTTTCAGGTCTTAGCATTTCTGCCACATTTATTACCCAAAGTAATAATGCAAGGGTATTTTTTAGTGTATGAGTATAAAACTGGGCTAAACACAGGAGCAGTCATGCTCACTAAATCTTTAGATGTCTAGAACAAAATACCCAAGAAATGTAATTATTCTTGTTAGACTGAAGAAATGCATGTTCTTATCTGTAAGAGCAAAACAGGATTTCAGCAGAAGACAAGGTCAATTCCAGAATTAACCACTGCTATCCATATCACGGGTTAGAGTTCAGTTTAAATTAATACCCTTTGTGACACTCTCTTAAGTCAACCATTAGCAAAATCCAAATTCCTAATTTCTCTCTCTCTCAATCTCTCTTTTTGCTTTTGAAAGACTTCTCCTACTTTTCCATCTTAGCCCAAAAGACATCAAGGCAACATACAGTAAACTATTTAAAGCAGTAAAAACATTAATGCTACACATTCTGAAAGTCCAGACTGGAAAGATCCATTTTTACACACAATCAAAAGGTAAAGCAAGTAGGGACCAACTGTCATTCTTGAGGAAACACATCTGCCAACACATGAGACAGCCCTTCCAGTGCATGCCTGATGAACAGGCCTCTGTGGACAATGGTGCCCTCAGAAAGCATCACCTGCAGCTCTTGACAGGGAAGCAGGTCCACATCAAGATCTGCGATCCTTTAGGTTTAGCTGGGGTTAAGGACCAGAGCAAAAAGCCCACCAAAAACCTGTAACAAGGACTCATGTCTCAAGGGAATAAACTACAGCTCTCACTACATTCCAAGTGCTCAGCACTAACCAAGTACCCTTACAACAGAACTGAAATGGAGACTAATATTATTACTCTACAGGTTACCTATAGTGGACGGGGCAGGTGGTGGAGAGTGAGGTTTTGTAATGTTATGGCTGCTGTAAGAATTGCGGAACGGGCTTCCTTGCTTAACGCTTTTAATAGCCATGCAGCTCTTATCAGAGGGCAACACTTCATAGGCTAAGATGGCTAGCACTAATGAGATATTGTGGACTGTGGTTCAACGAAAACAGGGCTGGCAGGGTCAAAACCCTGAGATTTTTGATTAGCAGGGTTGATGCATCCGTCACCTATCTTAGGCTTCCTTCTTCCTTTTGAGATTTAAAGTCAGTGTGGTGCAGTGGTGAGGGTATTGAACTGGGGACCTGGGAGATCTGGGTTCTAGGTTCCACTGAGCCACAAAACTCACTGGATGCCTTTACGTCAGTCACTCACTCTCAAACTAACCTACCTTACAAGGTTGTTGTTGTGAGGATAAAATGGAGCTATATAATCCGCCTTGTTTCCTCACCACTGAAAAAAGGCCGAATAAAAATGCAATGTAATAATAATAATAATCCTTCCCACCCAGCTGCTTTACTTCTTTAGATCCACCTTTCTCCTGCTCTTGCATAAGCATTGAAAATGGCATGAAAAGGAGGAACTCCTCTGATGCCAATGGAATTGTTTTAATCTTGTTTTAGCCCCCTTCTGCAGCGTGTGAGGGGGAATGGGAGAGCATTTAAGGAAAAACCTATGCATGGCCATTCCAGCCCAGATCATAGGCCCACACACTTGCACAAGGAAATTGAAGAGTGATTATCAGCTGCACATTCCCTTTTCAGTGAAGCATGTTGTCCAGCCCTCGGTCACGAGGCTCACCTACTGAAAAAGAACACTGGTTGGAGAGACTACAATCCTAGCTCGTGGCTTAAAGGGACCCCTGCCCATGTGAGCTGCTTGGCTTCGGCATTCTAGATCAGAGGATAGGACTTTATCTACGAGAAGAGAATCAAACGGTTAGAAGGGGCACAGAAGGCCCTTGGGTTCAACGCCCTGATCAGTGCAGAATGCAAGTCTCCCTTCCAAATACTAATGAGGTCTGGCCCTGCTTAGCTGCCAAGATTAGACAGGATCAGGCAGTACCGGTTATATGGTAGCTGTTGGATCAAACTAAAGACCTATTGTTGCACAGCACTCAGAAAGCGTCATCTATTGGGCAGTATAGAAACAAAAATAGCAGCAGCAGCAGCAGCAACAGTATCAAGTTCCCCAATTTGTTCACACAGTGACTAGCCTGACAGGAAGCCCACAAGTAGGACATCAGAGCAAAGGCATCCTCTTGCTCCCGTTCCTCAGCAACTGCTGTTCAACCCTGATGCTAATCCTCCCCGATACAGAAGATAATATACAGCAGGTGTGAGAAACCTCACACCTGGGGACCAAATGCAGCCCTTCAAGGTATTCCAGATAGTCACATCCCCTGCCTTGGCCTCACCTCTTTTTCTCCAGCCACCAATTGTCTGATGGTTACCCGGCTTCTACTCATGTTTCCCATTCAAAAAGGGTGAAACATCCTCTCTTATCTAGTGGTGGTAAACACCTTAAGCTAAAATAGGCTGGGCAGAGGGTTGTTTTCTATTGCCTCCATCACTTTTGCCTCCATTGCCATGCACCACTAGAATGTGACCTACAAGAACTTCCCCAAAATTGAGTTTGGCTCTTGAGATGAACAAGGTTCCCCGTCCCCTGACATACAGCCATTTGATGGGCTCATCCTCCATGAATTTGTCTAATCATAGCAAATTTGCATAGTTTTATCTATGAGCTGTGTGAATCTCCCATCATTCACCTATGTAGGATGACACTGACATATTCTTAATGGAAAGGTCCTAAAAATGTACGAAATCCCCTTTTGGATCAGGCCAAAGATTCATCTAGGCCAGAATTGTCCCCAGCAGTAGCCAGACCAATGCTCATGGGTGCTCATGAACAGGGTTGGAAGGTAATATCTTTCTGTGGTTTGTTCATAGAGTCTGATACTCCTGAAAATGTAAAGAGCTACTCCCAGGCAGTAGCTAGGAAATAAATGTACACCCGCCTCTTTTTTGTTGCTTCAGCTGGGGTATGCTCCAGCTTCTCATTTTATGATCAGGTGACCTCCTTGATAGACTGTGGGAATGCTGTGGACTTAAACTGTCTTCAGTTCAGCAAAGCTGTTGACAGTGTCCCAAGGTAACTGGCTGAATGTGGGCTAGGTGGAACATCTGTCAGGTGGATCCCCAGCTGGCTACAGAACGGGATTCAGAGAGTGCTTATCAATGGCACCATCTCAAACTGAGGAGAGGAAACGAGTGGGTCCCACACAATTCAGTCTTGCACCCAGTGCTCTGCAACATTTCTATTAATTATTTGGATGAAGAAGTGTAGGAAATGCATATCATACTTGTAGATGACACAGAATTGGATGGGATAGTTCATACACTGAAAGACAGAAACAAGATTCAAAGTAATCTTAATGGGCTGGAGCATAGGACGGAAAACTACAAAAAATTAAATTGAGTAGGGATAAATGCCAAGTTCTGCCCCTAGGAAAAAGACATCAGCTACATTGTTACCACGTGAGGGATACATCGCCCAACAATACTACAAGAGGGAAGGATCTGGGAATTGTTGTAGACCACAAGCTGATTATGAGTCAGCAATGTGGTGTGTCTGCAAAAAAGACAAATGCACTTTGGGGTGCATTCAAAGACATATCACTTCCAATTCATGTGAAATGCTAGTTCCCCTTTACTCAGCACTGATGAAGTCTCACTCTGAGCATCCATCGTTTAAAATAGATGCAGACAACTGTCAGGGCAAGGCAACAAAGATGATCAAGGAACTAGAAATAAAGACCCACAAGGAGAGACTGGGGAAATTGGGCACATTTAGCCTTGAAAAGAGAAGACTGAGGGAAGATACGGTGGCACTTTTCACGTAATTGAAGAGTTGTCACACAGAGGAGGGACAGGATCTCTTCTCAATCAACATAGAAACAGGCTCAAATTACAAGTGATAAGAAGCCTAATTCCAGCTGAACATCAAGAAAAACTTCCCAACTGTTAGAGCAATATGACAATGGAACCATTAAAAAAAATATCCTGCCTTTTGTCTTTCAAGGAACTCCAGGTGGCTCACCTAATTCTCCTCCTCCTCTCCATCTTATTCCCACAATAACAACCCTGTGAGGTAGGTTGGGCTGAGAGTCTGTGACCAGTCCAAAGTCACCCAGTTGGCTCCATGGCTGAGCGGGGACTAGAGCCCAGATCAGCTGAGTCCTAGCCTTGCACTCGTAACCACTTCCCCCTCTCAGAAACATGATTTATTTATTTATTCAAGATATTTGTATGCCATCCTTTGCGAGACCCTTAGGATGGCTTACACAAATAAAATACATATACATAAAAGTATAACATAAATAAATTAATGACCCATTCTGGCTGCAATTAAAATATGATAATAAAGTTCAATATTAAAACTTATTAAAATATTGATTAAATAAAAAGATCTTAACCTAGCGCTGAAAAACATGTAATGATGGCGCCAGGCAGACCTGTCTGGGGAGCGCATTCCATAGACGGGGCGCCACCACAGAGAAGGCCCTCCTCCGGGTACTCTGTCTATATATGGAGCTAACTTTTAACCACTACACCACATTGGCTCTCAAAGTGTGTTATTTAGGAAAATTGTGGAACGGGAGGCATTCAAGATGCAACTGGACAACCATCTGAAAGGGATGGCTTGGAGCCCTGCACTTGCAGCCCAAGTTGGATGGATTAACTTGGAGCCCTGCTCTGAGCAGGGAGGCTTGGACTCAATGGCTTTGTTGGCCGATTCCAGCTCTACTATACTGTGATTCTGTGATTCCATACATCTTTACCTCCTGGGCTAGCGAGTCTAAAGCAAGCAACTGTGATAGTCCCACATTCACACGCAACTTAGTTTTGAACCATATGGCAGCTTTTATCCAATGCAGTTTTCAAATGGAGATGCTCAGGCAATGGAAGCTCCCTGCTCCCTCTTCCCCAGTGCAGCAGACCCTCATGCCCAAGACTCTCATAAGGAGTGGGGCACCCTCTGGAAAGTCCTGGGACAGGAACATAGGAAGCTGCCTTATACTGAGTCAATACTGCTCCATCTAGAACAATATTGCTAGCACAGACTGGCAGTGGATTTTCAGGGTTTCTGGAAGGAGTTTTCTACCCCTACCTGTAGATGCTGCAGATTGAACTTGAGACCTTCTGCATGCAAAGCAGAGGCTCAACCACTGAATCATCCCATCATTGTCAGGAGAAGGCTGAAGTGGGAAAGGATGACCTCTTTATATGAGCTCCATCAAGTGGAGGTTGCTGTGGGATAAAGCAGAACAGCTTGCAACCCAATTCCCGTCCCTGTTAGAGGTCTCTGCCCAATTCCACATCCCTGCTGTACCCATCCGGCATTCCAGGCCTTTCCTGATGAGAGTTTCCTGACTTTCCAGAGGGGGTTTTGGGGGGATAAAGGAGGTCTGCAGGGGGGAGGAAAGTTCATGGAATCCCCATTGCTTGATGCCTCTGAACTCTCACTGATTTGGGTATTTCATATTTATTTGTTACATTTTTATTCTGACTCTCCTCCAAGAAGCCGAAGGCATAGATGCTTCTCCTTTGGCCTGATTTACCTAACTCCATGAGGTCACTAAAAGTTAGTGAATGGTCCAAAAGTTTACTTAGTCTATTTCATGGCTACGTAGGAACTAGAATCCAGTTCTCCTCAGTCTCAGTCCAACACTCCAGCCACACTATCAGGCGGGCTTCCAATTTATCAAGTTCATATACCTGTTCCCTAGACAATTGAGCATCTTAGGGTTTCCACACGCACACATGATTTGATGACTCATCACTGAATGTGCATAATGACTCTACCAAAAATTAGTGCATCTGAGATTGCATCAGACTATATGAAAGTTTTGCCTGAAGCACCAATTTGGTAATGACCCATGCACGCATGCAAGTAATTCCTTGATGTTGAAGGCTTCAACATGCACATGCTAACCAGTCCTAAATTTCATGCAAAGCAGCTCGATTGATTCCACTGCCCCACATGCACTTGTACATCTACAGCTGGCACATCAGTTGAGAACTTTTAGGAAGGAAGAAGAGAAAGCCTGGAGCACTGACCTGCTGCTATGCTTACAGTTTTGGTGAACATCCAAAACCTGGATGTTTTACCAGCTTCAGTTCAAATGCAGCTAACATCATTTTTAAAACGGTAATCTTCCACAACTGCCAGGCACACATAAGACATGTGGACTAAAGCTTAAAGAAAGGAAAGAAAAAAGAACTACCCCTCCATCTCTCTGTAAACATGCTTTAATCTTAGTACATTAAATTCACTGATGTAGAAAGGATTACTTACAGACTCACAATGGTGTCTTTTGAAAGACAAGGAATGTCCTCCAGATTATACATTTTGTTGTGATCTCTCTTAAGCTAATTATTTCCATCTTGAAAATATACAAAATTAATAATATTCATGGTATCCAGGCTTTCAGTGCAAGGAAAACAGTTGCTGGAGGCTCCACTGAGCTTACTCTATTCAGCATTAATGTTGCATAAACTGTGCCACACAGCCTTTGTAATATTACTATAATAGTGGCATTTTTACTCTTCCCTTCTTAATAGAAATTCAGAAGACATACACACTACTTCCCATTTTATCCTCACAACAGCCTTGTGATGTAAGTTAGGCCAAGAAATTTACCACTCCAGTGTCATGCATGGAGATTGTGTGATTAAAGCTGGGACTTGAACCCAGCTCCCCATGATCTAAGGACAACAAATTTGTTCCTAAACTACATCATGACATTTATTGTCCCACAACAAAACAAAAAGGCAACTTGTGAAACTACTAACCAAAACACACCAATGCTTGGAAAACATTTTCAGCTGAATCAGCAACCCTGCTTTGCACTTTTTAAAAGTGCTTTGTGAACTTAACCCAGCAACACCAACACTGGAATCCTATACAGGTTTACTCATAAGTAAGCTCCACTAAGTACAATGGTATTTACTACCAAGTAAATGTGTATTGGGTTGCAAATGCAAGACGGTTTTTAAAACACATTCTTATTTTAATCAGCCTGGCTTGAAAACAGCTTTTCTTCCTATCCTACAATCAGTTCTTTTTGAGGTTTCACATTTGATCATGTTTCTACAAAGAAATCAATTCCATGTCGGAGGTAGAGGGAACAGCGATTGTTCCTCTGATGCAATAGCTTGGTGGGGGGGCTCTGTCCTATTCAGTAGGGACAAGCATGTCAAGAAAAATTCAGGCATGACAGAGCTATCGCACTCTCCCAAATCCAGAACACCACCTAGCATGCTGCTCCTTGGAAAGAAATTTCTTCAGAATAAAAGTGGTTTGAGAAATACAATGGCTGACATGAGCACATCCTTCAACATACACGGGGCACCTGCAAGCCCTTAGTCCATAATAAATTCCTATCTGCCACCTCATCAGAAATCTTACTTGATCTGAAGCACCACACAGATCAAAAACGGCTGCTTTAGAAGTTGCTAAGCAGACATTCAAAGCCACAAAAATGCTCATCTCAGGCAGTGTTCCTTTTCTTCTAACTACCACATATGTTTTAGCAAGTTTACGTTACAGGGTTGACAAGGATTTTTATGACTTATCACATGTGTATCCTACAAAAGGTCAGGGAGCATCCTGCCTGCATAGTTATACATCAAGCTAGCATGTCAAGTCCCCTTTGCTAAGCTGGAAAAGTGAGGGCCTGCATCTGGATGGGTGACCACTTGTGGAAACGGAGCACGGGGTAAGACTGGATGGCCCTACAGGACTCTTCCATTTCTACTTCTATTCTATTCAGTGTACATTGAAACGTCTCCATTTTACCATCAGCTGTTCTCCTATACTTACTTGTCCATGACCGCTCAGTAAAATCCATGACTGAACAGACACCTGAACCCAATTCTTTCCAATCCAACTACACTGCATCACACTGAATTTCTTTGGTATCACACAGAAATGGAATACTTTATTAGATATCAGAAACACAAAGTGAGCAAGGTAAAAAAACAAACGGTTTTGCAGCACAACTGTATGCATGCTGACTCAGAAGCACTTGAAATTCAATGGGGCTTATTCCATAATGTGTTTACAAATGCAACCTTGGTTTTGCCATCAAGGAAGTAAGAGTTTTCTTACAGTGCATTTACAACAGCAAACACAAATGTGTTTGATAAGAAAATCATTTTGGTATCTTTTCTTCTTTTCCTGCATAGCAAGAACCAAGTTGAGGTAAAGCCACAATGTCTCAGAGTTCGGTGAAGCTTAGATTGGGTTTATTATTTAACTGGACCTCTGCATTACTGATGCAGAATTATTAAACGTGCTAATTTCTCTAGGCCCATCACTGGAAATGTAAATTAGCAACTACAGTTGTTTTTACTGTACTGGAAAAGATATTCTCAGTCACGGTTTGGGTGCTGTAAGAGTATACCATTTTAAACTATTCTTTGCTATGTTCAGTGCTTTCACTCATTCAAAAGGTACATGATAAAGCAGTGGTTGTACCCTTAGCAGAAGCAGGCTCAAACTTCATGAGATACTCTTAACCGTTGTAGACTGCAACCCAAAAATCTTTTTTTTTTCTACAAATGTACCTCTAAGTGTTGTAAGGCACACTTGGTCCTTATTGTTTCTGGTCCATGTTTAGTAGAAAACAGTAACAGTTCTCTTACCCTAAGGATGGGAAACCTGTAGACCTCCAGATATTGTTGGACTGCAGATCCCATTGTCTCTCACTAATAACCATGTTGGCTGGGGCTGATGAGAACTGCAGTCTAACAGCTTATGGGGGGAGGGTGTCCTTATTCCTGCCATATCCTGAGTTGATACCAATATATACTCAAAATATACATTGAAGGATATGCTTGACTATATTCAATGATATCAGATTCACATTTCATATTCAATGAAGTGATTTCTTGACTGAACCGGTTGATGGAAATGATGTCTTCAACATCTGCTACATTCAGTAGTGACATACCTTCAAAAGCTACTTTTGTACTGCTATATATCCACTTCCATTTTAAGGGCTTAAAGTAGACAGTGCGTTTACAAATAGTCAAGAAAAGAGAAATCATTAAAAATAATGTGTTCACTAATGCCATCCCACTATTAAGGCCTCCCATAATCTTGAATAAAGTTCAAATTTAATTATCATTTAGGGAATGGATGGGAGGGCTTCAATAAAGAATAAAGGACAATGTTATATTAAACAAGAGAAACATGAAAAAAATAAAATTGTTTTTATACTTATATTGCTGTATTCTTGGTTTTTGTTTGCTTTGGGTTGTTGTTGCTGTTGCTGCTTTTGCTACTGATCTTTGCTATTGTAAAACACCCTGAAGATATTTGCATGTTGAGTGGTATACAAATCTAATAAATAAATAAAGCTTCTGCTGTATTTTAGGGCCTATATTGAAATTACATTTAGATTGATCGATTTCAAGCTTCTTATTCTTTATTAACCCCCCCCCCCCAACACTGCCCTTTAAAGGGAGCATTCTTCCATTGTTTTGGAGCATCCCCATTGTTTTGGAGGCAATCTTAGCCAGGACGCTGTTAATCAGGACCCAGAATAGGACACTGCCTGACTTATGTTACGTTGCAAAGCAACACTAGCACCAAATAATGAAGTGGGCCCCACAAAAAATCAAGACTGGGTTAGGGTCCAGTAGGAGGCATTTTTATCTGACAGCTCCCTGCCAACAGAGACAATCATTTCAGAAAAGTAGCTTAGGCTCTTGTCCTATGGACACTCATCCAATGAACTCAGTGGGATTTATTTCTGAGTAGACATGTCTAGGACTGTAGTGTAAGACTTACTTGTTTTGTCTAGCATTTGGGGAAACAAGGATTATTTAATAACTAGGAAATAATTGTGTCATTTTAGGCTGCAATAATTCATATAAAATATAGCCCAAAATTGGTATTTGAAAGGTGTTCAGATAGCAATGTTGCAGAATTTATTTTGACAAGATGCAGAATACACACAGTTCCGAATAAAGAAACCTTGCATAAACTTGACTTGCATAAAATTGACAGTATCAAGCAGTGATTCAATAATGCTTCTGAATTACCTGGTGGCCACTCCACCATGAGAAAAGCTGCAGCTGCAGCTCCTAGCACACTTTTCAGGCACCCTTGGGTCTATTGTATGTATTACATTCTTCAAGCATGGCTGTACCATGAAGTAAGGCAACATCTGGAGGGCTGTGAGTGCGCTCCCAATACACAAATGTGCATGTGCAATATTTACACATGACACAAAACGTGACATCCAGATACACCCCAGGAGAACTAGTGCAAAGGAGCATTATCATATATTAGAATGGCCTGATAGTCTATGACAACTCACACACATAACATACTCATGCACAACCGCAGTGCCGTTGGGCCTTCAAAGCAAAGCAGTCCGGTTCTGCAGAGGCTGCTTCCAGTTAATCAACCCAACAGCTCTACCAAGCCATACTTCACAGACAGTTGTCATTTCCCAATAACAATTTCAGTGCTATCACCACTTCAACAGCAACACCACCCCCGCCGCTTGTTCTTTATGTTCGCTTCCTACGATACAATCGGTAACTGCTGTCACTCTATAATACCGCCAGGCTGAAAAACAATTTTAAGATCAATGCCAATTGTTGTTGTTTGGTATATTCAGTTGTACATTCAGCTGTATTTTTCTATTAGCCAGAAAGGGCAGCAGTCTTCAGATCTGCTACAATGTCCAAGCCAGTACATTTCTATCTTCATAATTTCATTGCCCGTTACATTTCTGCCAGATATGTTCATCCCATCAGAAACTCAGCAGTCTGAACTTGCCATCATCCGTCTTTCTGGTTGACAAATGGACGTATATACACCGTCTACACCACCTCTGCTGAGAGAAGACAGGTAGCCCTCCTTGCAGCAAATGCATTCCACCCAACCCCTGAAAACTCTGGAATGCTTCCCCGCTGCCTTCTTTGGAGTCGAAGGCATAAAACAAAGCTTTCCTGGTCCAGTCTGCCTCGTACCCAAACACAGTGAGTTCCCACCCAAGTGCTGAAGAGCCATTGTTTTTTCCAGGCAGCCAATGATGCAGGCTCCTGCCCCTGCGTTGCACAAACCCAACATTTATCCCGGATGCATCAAGAAGAGACCTTCGGGGAGGGAAAACAAGCAAGAAAGCGAGCGAGCGAGCAAGCCCTTCTTGAAGCTCAGTAACAACAACAGGCAGAAGTCACAAACCTGCAATAGGGTTCGTATAGTCATAGTCAAATAAGATCGAGAAGTCCAGCTCTTCTTGAGGGCTGAGATTTGGATTCGGATCGGGGTCTCCCGGCTGGGAGTTCGGATTCGAATCGCTGGGACTGGACGAAGCCATCGGCGATGCCGGTGATCTCTTGCGTGTCAAAAGGGGTGGGGGCGGGAAGGGGGGACAGAGGCCGGGGCAGAGGGAGCCCTCGCCTTCCCTGAGCAAGGGCTGCGCGCGCGTGTCAGGTGTATATTCACGAAATCCTCAAACGTCCCGCAGCCCCTTCCCAAAATGAATGGTTAAAATCCGTTCTAAAATGCAACTAGGGGGAAAAAACCGGAGTGGCAGGTGTCGCCGAGCTTCAGGGGCTTCCTCGGAGTCGCACGCTGTCAAGCAAGCCGCGAAAGCGTCTGCCACTCTCCGCGGGAGGAGACCCTGGCGGGCGAACAGGCTCCCTCGCACCCTCGGCTCCTGCCCCTGCCTGGCTGCAGCCGAGCAGCGAGCGCGTGAAACTAGCAGAGGCTCAGTAGCAACTTCCTGTTCGCAGCAGCCACCTGCGGCTGGGAGGAGAGCGCCGCCTCGGGAGGGGGTGGAGCGGCGGCCCCCGGCGCCGAGAGGGGACGGGGCGCCGCGGCCTTGGCAAGGCGTCAACCGGTGCGGGCCGAGATGCGCGGGAAGAGAGACAGTCCGGGCTCAGGCGGGCCTCCTGCACTCGTGGCGCCCCGTGAAACGTGGCCAAGTGGTTCGGAGCGCGCGCCCGGCCTCGGAGATGCACAGGAAGCTTGCTCTGCAGATGCGGAGCCGGAACGCAAGGAGGGCCCCCCCTCCCTTTGCGGGCAGGTTGCTCGGTCCACTCCGCGCACACAGCCTGCCACTTTTCTCCGTCCACTTTTGACATCTGCAGACACCGAGAAGGGGAAGTTTTTCCCAGTCTGGAAAGGCACAGATGAAGTTTGCTTCTCCAGGCAGAGGGATGCACAGATGGTTTGCATCTGGCTTGTCAATGATGAAACAAGTGTCTTAAACATTATGAAATTATATATCGAAATGAAACTGGGGAAGGAAAAGCCCACTGCACACATTGTTTACCAGGTACCAGTGTGCAAGTCAGATTCATTTCAGTGGACTTTGCACAGGAGAAATTCTGGGTGGCCTGGGAAAACTGGAAGGAAACCAACAACTTGAAGCAAAGAAAAATGGTGCGCACACATAAAATGACATGGCAGAGTTTTAAGAGAAGTAAAACAATGTTTTATGGAGGTGGTGAAAATGTGCGGAAGGAAGCAAATACCTGTTCAGCTATCCCACCTTTTCTTTTTATAACTGCCAAGTTCTACCCTTTAAGGGGATCTCTTTTTGGGTCACCTTCCCCTTAATCTTTTATCTAATATGGGTGCACATGCTGATTATTCAGGAAATCCAACTCTGAGACATTACAGGGTCTTCCAGTGAATTGAGTAGAAGTCCTTTCAGTTTCACTTCTACTTTTAAAAACTGCCTGTAGATTCACCACAGATCAACATGTACCGCACCCAATGGGATGAATCATGGGTTTTCCTTATGTGCAAACCCTGTCCTAAGGTTTAACCATGAACAATCCAAAGAAAGAACCCATAGACCTCATTCCCAAGACCCACCACTGTTTATTTTACCCTGCAGAGCTGTCTTACAATGCCTCGCATCCACAAGTGCCATTTTCACAAGTGTTTGACTTGCTGTGACATTTTGAGTCATGCAAATGTAGGTTAGACAGCTTTCAAATAACAAGCCATGGATTATTTGAAGGTTGTCTAATTCTAAAACAAACGCAAAAACAAAGAACCCTGCCATCTGGGTTCACATGATATCGCTGTTATCTTTTATTTAATTTCTGCAGCATCCAACAGCCAAAACTCTCTGAGAGATTTACATGGCAAGCCTCAGCAATCATGGACTGGGGTTTACATGGTCAGAACTACTGCCATTGACAATGATGAAGCTCACAGATGGACTAAAGGCACCATGCTAGGCATGTTTAGTAAGACAAAGTCCTACAATTCCTGGAGATCTGTGCTGGCTTAGGAATGCTGAGAGTTCTAGGATTTTTTGTACCCTATATCATGTTGCTGACTGTTTTTCAAAATAGGCACCTCAATTGATTTGTGAACTCTCCATGTTCGTATGAAGAGGAATCATATTATTATTACTTTACATTTATACCCCACTTTTTCCTACAGACAGCTTACATTGTTCTTATCCTTTCCTTTCACAGTATCCCTGCAAGATAGGCTAGCTTGAGAGCCTGTGACTGGCCCCAAGTCACCCAGTTAGCATAATTCCTGAGTGGAGACCCTAACCCTAACCCTAACCCAGATCACCTAAGATTTCCTGAGTCTCAGTCGAAAACTCTAGCAGCTATGCTACACCAACTCCACCAGTTTCTAGTGTGGAAAAGTCCAGGCCCTGAGCTAAAACTCCATCTCAAATGCTATATTTCCTGGTGAGAACAGAGAGGAAGACTGATAAAGGTGCACCCCTGAGATTGTACCCATTCGCAGACAAACAAAAAGCTTCACAAGTTAAACTGGGACTGTCATTCAAGTATTTTTGTGTATAATGTTTGTTTTTATCTATGTCATTTTTAACTTTTGTTAACTTCCCAGAGAGCCTCAGCTATTGGGCAGTACACAAATACATACATACATACATTTTAAAACACTGTTCCCACTGTTCATACCAAAGTAGCCATATGCACAATCTGAAACATTCACCAGACTATCTTTAGCACCACTTCCTGAAAACAGAACATGAATGGCAGTCCTCGAAGGATGACCAAGTCATGCAGCAGCAGCTGATGTACATTTTACATACACCAACAATGCAGCATTCTGATGTCTGCAAAACCAGCAGACCCTAATTATTGCTGGCTCTCCTCTATAGTCGTGCACTTGAGATAGAGCCAACGACAATGAGATGCAACATTGAGATGCAAAGCATTAGGGACATCTGCTTACCAAGTGTGTGGGATTCATCTGTCGGACCAAGGAGGCTCCAGGCAGTCATCAAAGCCTCCATAGTGGCCTTAGGCAAGCTGCCATCTCTCGGCCTAACCTACCCAACAGGGCTGTTAGAAATTAAAAACCATGAAGTGGGTGGACTGAAGCAATCTGATCTAAGCTCCTTGACAGAACGGTGGATAATAATATAATAATTCTATAAAAATATGTGAGTGCCCTATGCCCCAGATAGTTAGCATTTTCAAATAATAATTAGTGCTCTCTCAGTATTGCCATCACCAATCAAAGGAAAACATGCCAGTTTCTACCACTGGATCTTTGCACCACAATATCTTTTCCTTAGGATGTGTCCTGATGTTTTACTTTACACTCAGAATCATGTTTCCAGTTATCATATAGCTTTATCTATTTTTGACCTGTAAAAGTCAAGGTCACCTCACCATGTGACCAATTAACTGTGAATACTTTGTTTGAATGTGCCCTCGAGTGGAGAGTGTTGGTATTAAAAGAGTCTACGGAAACCTGATCTGTCAAGTTTGACCTGAAGTGGTAAATACCATCTTTCACCACAGGAGAAGTTTAAATATTCACTGTACAAAATGGCTGAGTTGATTTCACTGCATCAAATCACAATCCATCAACTCTCCCTGGCTGCCATATTGAGGACAACACAAGGCCATTTCTGCCTATTGGCCAATGAGCCTCTGAAGCTCTTGATTTCTCCAACTTGGTATGCTCCAGACATTTTGGACTTCAGCTTCCATCAGCCCTAGCCAGCATGACCAATGGTCAGGAATCCTGAGAACTGCAGTCCAAAACATCTGGTGGTCTCCAGGTAGGGGTTTGTCTCAGTTGCTTGAGCCATCCAAGGCTCTCAGGTCTATAGGAACCTTTATGGGGTTGGACCTGATGGCCCTCTGGTCCCTTCTAACCCTGTGATTCTATGGAAAGCTCTTTGCAGCTGATCTTTGCATGTGATAATTATGTTCTTGGCTTATTTTTAAGAGGCATGATGTGTTAAAGATTGCACTCCGAAGTCCTGATTTCTTCCAGCCCTACTCAGTACAGGTGTGGGGAACCTTTGTTCCAGGGGATAAATTCTGCCCTTCTGTGGTCCCACTCTCACTCTCCAGGGTTCCTTTGTGGCTTTCAGCTTTTGTGCAATTTTCCCAATGTTAAAAGTTTGAAATGTTTCCCCTAAATCTTTATTGGCAGTAAAAAAATTATGCCGGTATTCTTTATATTTTTTGCTGGCCACATCCCTTTTGTCTTTGGTCACATTCCCTTGTCTTCAGTCCCACTCTTCCCTGGAATCTAGCCCCAATTTAATTTGGCTTCAGTCTGGAAGAAGTTTCCCACCTGTGGTTTAATGGTCTTCTGATTCCTTCCAGATGTACAATTCTTCATCAGTCCAGTACTGGTTCCAGGTTATGTGGGACTTTGGAGCAAGATGCTCTCACTACACCTTTCCCTCACTTTCCCTCCTAGTCCTCCCTGCAGTCACTTGACTTTTCTTCTAGGGTTAGGTTCAATAATATCACCTGTCACGGGGACAGGAAAAGGCATGTGATGCTTATTGCTTATTACTATCTACTTATTAGGAAAGGGCAGGTGAGCAGGAAGTGACATCAAGGAGGAGGAGGAGGAACAGGACCATGGGCTCCTGTGAGTGGTAATAGGCCCTTGTTGGAGCAAGGGCCTCAGGAGGTACCCAATCAAGTCAACCAACCCCTGATACCAACACTTTATCATAGGTCACAACATCAGAATGGTTTCTGTCTCAACTTGCAATGCAGGGAAGATAATATTGGCCTGAATGGATGAGTCATACACCAATCCCAGTGTTCTGTCCCTTGGTATGTGAAGACACCAACTGCTTGAAGGTGCTCTCTGCCCCTGTTAGTCTCCTCCACTAAAGAGGCCTACACATATATAAATCCATGCGTGGGGATATGATTCCTGGTCAACACATGTCAATGGAAGTGGAGGGTGGCCAACATATGTGTTGGTGCCTAGCAGGGCTAACACTCTTATGCATGAAATACTGAATGCCTGAAGAGGATACCTATGAGGAAATGCCCATCCAATTTCAAGCAGCAACCACAGCAGTATGATCATATGTGAACTATGCCTTAGTTGGTTTTGCATTTGGGATAGGGTTATAAAAAAGAAGAAGAAAAGAAACAAAGGACAAAGAGAGCTCTGCTTTGCATAAATTCAATATGTGCTGATTTAAATGCATACATGAAAATTTGGAAATACTTAATATCATCTAAAGGACAGGAGAGCCTGGAGGAATGTTGTGCATGGGGCCATGATGGGTCGGGCACAACTTTGCAACTAGACAAATATCATCTAAAACAGGGGTCTCAAACTCAACTGACCTGGGGGCTGCTGGAAGTAGAGTCTGGGTGAGGCTGGGCCGCATCAAGGATTCCACCCCTGCGGTGGTGGTGGGCCGCTCATCCCGTGGCCGGCCCGGGTGCCACCAGCGCTTTGAAGGCCGCAGGGCCCCTCCCCCGTGCCCCACCCATCCCGGCAATTGGCCCGCGGGCCGCGAGTTTGAGACCCCTGGTCTAAAAGAAATACAGTACATTTTACCATGCTGGAGAAGCCTGTGGCCTGTGGGCCGACTGCCTTTGGATAGGCAACTAAATGGAGATAGGCTATTTTGTGGCCCCCACTTTTCCCTTCTACGGTTCTTCATCTTTAAACCAGATTTGGACTGGGTGACCCTTCAGAAAAAGGGTCAGCTTAGAGAATGGGCTTCTGTAAAGCAGGGCACACAAACCCTAAGCTGAGAGATCCAACTGTGCAGACAGCAGAGTTCAAGAACAAAGGGATCCAGCTGATTGGGATCCAGCTTAGATAGCTACTAAAGGGTGGGGGGAGATGAGTAAGCCATCAGTTAATTGTACACCATCCGTTCCAACTAGGAATAAAGCCGGTTATGAATGTTGACTGTTAAAAACAAAGCGTATGCATGGAAGGCTGTCCTCACATGCACACCCCTGTTCAGCAGAACCATGTTATTTCAGGTCCATTTTTGAAAGAAAGCAGAAATGAGTTTTGGGGTCAGTCTGAGTCAGAGATATTTCTCCCAATTTGAGGCACAGTGCGGTTTTGGTAAGAAACGCCAATGGAAAAATTGCTCATGATCTCCATGTACCCATTAAAAATGCTGAAGGCAGCCTTGAAAACCAATGGAATGTACATATCATAATAAAAAGTATATATATTAAGCCAAATAGTGGAAAAGGCTCCCTAAGATATTATTATCCCAGGCCTGTTCTCTGAAGAGGTGAATGATGAAATATTTTAGTTGAGCAAGAGAGTTTGTTCAACTCGGGAAGTTCACACTCCTTATCTTTTGAATATGTATTTTTGCTAAGATTTTGGCCATGAATCACAATTTGAAAGGCTGAACATTGGGGATTTAGGAATACCCTTCTCCTAAAATATGCCTGCTTGAAAGTAAGCCTCACTGACATGGTTTATAATGTTTTATTCCTGTACTTTTCTCTTTTTTTCTTTTTTCAAGAGTACACATGAATCTTGTAATAGAAAAACAATAGCAGCAGAATCTTGTGGAGCATGAAGGAGTAAGGATAAAAAGTATGAAATCCTATATATCCTTACTCAGGAGAAAGTCCTGTTGAATTTCATCGGAGATTCTTCTATGTTTGTGTGCATATGATTGCACTGTAAGGGTTGGATCCTTACGTGCTTACTTTTATCCTCTCAGTCACAAATTAAATAATTTCGCCAAGTCAATTGTTAATTTGAGGAAGAAGTTAGAACTCACTGTCATGAAGCTTGAGATGTAATCCTATGCACATTTACTTGGGAGCAAGCCTACTAAATCCAGTGGCATTTACTTTAGAGTAAGTCACACTCATCCCTAGCTATGCATTCCAGTTTAACCAACACTCAGAACCTTCCAAATCAATATCTGCTAAATTATAGCAATGTAGGTTATAAACACTGATTTATCACATCATCACCATCATTATTATTATACATTTCTATAGTGCCTGTAACCAAACCTATCTTGGCAGTTCTCAGCATTTAAATCACCCATTCAGATGTTAACCAAGCCTGATCCTGCTTAGTTTTCAAGATTACCAAAACACACATCTGTAACAGAGCAACTCTGTCACATGAAGAGTAACACAAGTCACACAAAAATCTGTGATATATAAAACACACACACACACACACACATATATTAAAAATCATGTGATACAGCTCCCCTGACATTATATTACTTCAAAATGCAAGAACAGCCATTTTATGTTGTTGTTTTCCATCCTTCTACATTAAAAGAAAGACAGACAGACTCTCAAATAGAAAGCGAGTAAGCAAAGTTCTTGGCATAGCAGGTCTTTCCATCATGTGGCCTATCCAGTTTGCCTACGGAAGGCCATCCTCCAGTCAAAGCTGCATCACATTATTCTTCCTCCTGCATGTATAGCCGCATCCCGTGGCAGCCCCCCGTTTTGGAAGTCTGCTGGGCAAGGCATCCTCAGTGGCTCCCCTCCCTCTCCATCTACGGCCTCACACCCTCTTTCTCAGCTCCGCTACCGCTCGCTCGCTGGCTCGCTGGCTCGCTTGGCACGCAGAGCTGATGAATAAGTGAGCTTGGCATCCCCTGCTCCTCCCCTCCCTGCTACTGTGTCTGGGCCAGGGCGAGAGACAGGAACAAGCACGTTGCAAATGTGACGCTACTGATCGAGTCAGGGGGCTCCTGCTGGAGTACGAGACTTCAGCAGGTGCCCAACCATGTCTCCTTTTAGTGACAGTCCCACGTACCACCCCTAAGTGTGGACCCACCAGAAGTAAATTCTAGTGAGTGAATGGTGATTTTCAAAACTTTCCTTTTTCAGGACACTGCTTTCACATATCTAGTGAATAAAAAGCATGACCTAGACAGGAGTGATCAGAAACTAGACATGGATATTCTGGGAGATCTCTGAATTATTTGCGGGGGACCTGCAAAGATATCTGACTCCTTAACAGCTGCAGCAACCAAACAATCCCTACCTGCTTTAAATTATGCTGTTGAAATGAAGAAATCTCTGGATAGGCAGAAGTAAATTTTTGCACAGAAGGACTGTGAAATGAGTGAATGTGTCCAGCTTAACCTAGTCCAAGGCATCCCTGTTTAACTGGGGATGGGGAGGGAGAGAAGAAAGGTCCCCTGCAGTCAAATGGCTTCAGTGGTTATGCTTCCTAGAAAAAATAGTGAAGATAATTCCCTGATGTTCTAGTTAAGTGGAGATTTCTTTTGCTATATGTGAACCTTCATCCACACTAAGGTTGAAGCAAAACAGACCAGGCTTAACTTTAACCATTTATTGATAATTAAGTTTCAGTATTAAAGAAAGAACACTTTCTGATTACATACTTCCTAGGTTAAAGAGGTCAGTCCATGATTAGAAGATTATGGGTTTTTACCTGGTCTCTGCATCTGATTCCTATAGCAGTGAGACCTAACTATACAATTCTAATGCACTCTAAACTGAGAATGCACTCATAGATTTGATTTTCCTTTTTCCTGTAACTTACATACTATGTGTATCAGCTTATAAAATGATCCTTGAAACTGAAAATATCAAAGCAAATATTGGGGGTTGTCTTATATGCCAGGTGAGAAAAAGTAATCATATTATATTCATCATTTAAAAAAAAGATTGGGATAGATAATAAAGACAATGCATTAGCATGCTCATTTTTATTAATAACCATTAAAAACTTCTTACTGGTACATACTTGTAACAAAATATTGAATAATTTGCTTGGTCTTCCGAATTGAGGCAGTTTTCAATTATGTCACAAGAGTCTAGAAACTCCCAGCTGACAGATGCCTGTATATACAGCATATAAGGCAACCCTTGAAATCAAAATTACCAAAGCAAAAATTGCGGATTAAAGCAAAAATTGGGGATCATCTTATATGCCTGACAAAGACTAGGAAAATCCCACAAAATATCAACCTCATTTTATATGCAAGTCACCCTATCTGCCAGTATAAATGGTAACAACATCTGGGTTTCTAGATTTAAAAGTCATCTCATTTGCAATGTTGTTGGTGGAGATTTACAGCCCTTATGTTTGTCATGTGTATTTAAATGAGCTATTTAGGGTGCGGTCTTACACATCTTTAGACACTGGGAATGCTGACTGCAGCATGCTAGACATTTCAAGAGTTTAACTGCCTAAACAAGCACAGGAGTGCCATCCTATGGGACACACTCATTGACTATCACTTAGTCTAACCTTCTGTTGTGGGGATGAATAAAAAGGAGGCCGTGGAAGCTACCTTGCATTCCTTGCAAAGGGAAAAAAGGCAGGATATAAATGAAGCCATACATGAATAATGAATTATACACGGTGTTGCTCTGAACATGGGCAGAAGGGCTTCTATGGCACAAGGCTGCTCATTGGGCCCAGGCTTCCCCTGTACATTGTGCCTTTTCTTCACTGGATTCCAGTCCAGGCAAGCTTATCTGAAACAGTGTATTAAACCTGGCAAATGCAGTACACGGAGCCAGTGTGCAGGCCTGGGATTCAGGAGATCTGGGTTCTAGTCCCTACTCAACCAACTGGGTGACTTTGGGCCAGTCACAGACTCTCAACCCAACCTACTCACAGGGTTGTTGTTGTGGGGATAAGACTGAGAGGGGGAGGGAGAAGAGAATTATATAAGCTGTCTTGAGTTCCTTGAAAGGAAAAAAGGTGGGAGAGACATATAATAAATAAGTAAATAAAAAGAATAGTAAGTCACTTTACAATCATCCTTTCATAAATGGGTGTGTGTGTGAAGGAAATGGAATGCAAAGGTCTTTAAACCTTTGGCCTTTAAACCTTTTCAGGATACCTGCATAAACACCAGGCACTATATGTGCCTCCTCAAAATCTGCAATCTTCTTCACAGAAGATTTTCTTGGGCATCCCCCAACAGGAGAGCTTCCTGATATTGCCTTGGAATAGCAAGTAGTCTCCCAAGAGATGCTTGCCTGACACCTGTTTGTTGTTGTTTGCATACCAGGAAACCATGTCTTAGGGTGGAACTCCAGATAGGTTTCATCAGGAAAAGATGCCCAGGGGTGCACTTCCGTTTCAACAGAAAAGAAAGAAAGAAAAAGGATGTCCTGGAGCTCTATTTCTTGTAAGGTTCAACAGAAAAAGATGTCCTAGGGCACAATTTTATGTTTAGGCAGAAAAATGTCTACAATTCTGGGGAATGCTGAGAGTTGTGGGACGTTTTTCTGTCCCAACATGCATAGGATTGTGCCCTTTACCTAACTCAATTCAATTTAGCCCCCATTTTATTCTTGGCTCCTCATATTTTCTGCTGCATCATATTTTGTGATCATTTTTGTCTTTTTTAACTTGTCTGATTAGTTAGTGATTTAGTTAGTTGATGTTGCAAATAATAATCACATAAAATTAAAACTTTTGTGGCCCAGAGAGCCCGTTCTACCGGGTGCCTAAAGGCTTACCCACTTTCCCATGCTGCCTGCCTGCCTGCCTAACGCTCCTCCCAGCCCTTCCTCTCAAGGCTCGGAGCCACGAAAAAGCCCTTCTCCAGCAGCAGATGCTCAAGCACAGTCCCTGCCTTCCGAGCCACGCCGCTCGTCCCCTGCTGCCAGCCCCTGGCTGCGCTCCTTGCTGGGTGGAGACGCCCCGTGGAGAGGCGCAAAAGCGCCGGGCGGTTCGTCTTCGGCTTCATGAATGGACCGAGGGGCTTTCGGTCCCCCCCCCCCCCGCATTCATGGAACAGGATCTAATTGGGGTGCGGGGTGGGGTGGGGGGATGCTCCCATCATGCCTCTATTCGCCGTCCTGATAGGTGGGCAGCGGGGTCGTTAAACCAATGGCTGAAGGGGAGAAGGGCGCAGCTCCTGGGTGGCTTTTCTGGCAGCGACTGCGCATCCCACAGAAGAGGGATCCCAGCTGGTCCTGCGACTAAACCCCGACGTGAGTTTAAGAGGAAGCAAAATAGCGCTGCTTTCGCTAGCCCAGCGATAAAGACAAGTTAATCCCTGGCAGACGGAGCAAGTATCCGTCTCCTCTCGGAAGCGCACTTCACCATTCGCTGAACGAGGCACACGCCTCTCCGCTCGTCTTCCTCTGCGGCGCGGCGGAGGCGACACGCACGAAGCCCCCGCCCGGAGGGACGGTTTCGCGCCTGACACGTTGGCGTGCAGGGCTGCTGAAGCTCCCGCGGGCACAGCGGCCACACGCGTGTACCCCGTGTCGGTTCCTCCAGGTTTAGCAGCACGCAGGGGTGGAGCTGGGCGCCGGAAAGGCCCCGGGCTCAGGCCCACAGGACAAAACCGGGGACAAGTTTGAATCTGCCAAGTGCTCTGCTCTCTAAAGTCCACCAGGGCTAGATGCCACAGGGACCCTCGACCATCATTTTGACAAGAGCCCATGAAGAGGAGTGGGGTGGGGTGGAGGTCCTCCCTGGAATTCACAGCTCTGGCCCTACTAGACTGCTCCAGAACGCATCTCTGCTATCACACCTCTATTTAAAATAACTAAAAGGCAGTCTAATTCCCATTGCACAGAGAAGGAAACGGATAACTGGGAAAATGTACCTTGCAGCAACCTAATTAGTAAGTATAGTGAATAAGTGAACATAAACTGTTTTAGCTGCTCGTTCTCCAGAAAATTAGTTATGGATAATTAATAAATGTGATCAATAGCTAGATAGACAGATAAGGAACCCCTAATACCTGCTCAAAATTGATAATGCAATTTTATTGCATACCTCTCCAGGGTCAAACTCCATTGAGTTCCATGGGATCTACTCCCATGTAAGCATGAGCAGCCTTATAAGGTACAGGATCACCGGAACTAGATTAGTTACTTTTGTTACTTTGCATTGGTGTTGTAGTGCAGCCTCCCCCAACAAGGATGTTCTAGGCTTCAAATTAACCTAGTGCTATCCAATACCCGGGAACACTGAGAATTGTAGTCCAGAACATCTGGACAACAGCAGGTTGGGGAAGGTTGCTCTAGTGCATACAACCTTCCCTAACTGGAAGCCCCCCAGATCTGTTGGACTACTACTACCATGACTATTGCTACATTGAATAAGGATGATGGGTGTTGTACTGCAGTGCACCTGGAAGGTGCTCACACCAGGAAGAACTTGGTGCTATTTCACTTCAGTCACAAACCCGCTGGATAAGCTTTAGGCAAGGCAAATTATTATCATAGTTTTCACTTCTGTACTGCCCCACAGCTGAAGCTCTCTGGCTGGTTTTCAACAGTACATAAAAACAATATAATAAAATACCATAAAATACCATAAATAATATAAAAGCATAGACAATAAGAACAGCTAAAGAATGACCTTCTAAAAAGAAAAACTCTTAGAATGGGCAATCTCCTGAAGCCCCCAATTAAACAAATAGATTTTTAAAAACCTCAGCATAAAGACTTACTCTAGCACCAAAAAAGAAAACAAGTAGCTTCAGGCAGCTCATTCCTTAGATGGGAGGCCAACAATGCGAAAGCTCCCCCTCTTATTGCTGCCCTTCAAGCCTCCCCCAGAGTTGACATCTGGAGGAAGGTCCCAGATGTTGAGCAAGGTATCTTGGTAGATTACAGCTGGGAGAGGCGCTCCCTCAAGTATTTCTTTCTCAGCCTCTGTCTGCCATTGGACCAAAACTGTATTGCGGAGATTACTGAGAAAGTGTGAAAACATAGAAAGCTGCCTTATGCTAAATCAAACCAGTGATCCTTCTAGCCCAGCACTGTCAACAATGACTTTCCAGGGCTCTGCAGAAATTCGGGCAGGAGAATTCCTTTGCTCCACTAGAAGTAGAAGTCTGCCCCCTCTTCATGCAAACCTGGGCTCTACCGACCACTAAGCTATGCCTCACCCTGAAATGCCCCTCACTTTCAAAGGGCAGTATATAAAGCTAAATGTTGTACATGGCTATTTGATGCTAAGCGTGGTTTTGGACTTAATCGCCCATCCCTGTGGGCCAAAAGCAGAACAGTTGTGGCGTGTGGGAGGGTCATCTCCTCCCCCACACCCTACACCACCTCCTCGGGGTAAAACCCCTACTCAGGGGGGCAGTTTCCCCATATTAGTGAGCCCACCACACACACCACGTGCAGCCAGTGCGGCTTATGGATGGCTGCTTGCGCACACGTGGAAGACTTGCATGGCGTACACTGGGGGCCTCGCTTCTTTCCAGTCCGCAGCTCTCCCCTGCACCCACAGTAAGTTCATCCTTCCTGCTCAGGGCTGGATTGCCCCTGGGGGCTGTCGCAATAGGAGAAGTGCACGCACAGGCATTGGGAAGTGCATGCACAAGCCTGCTCCCTTTCCCCCTTCCATTTAGAGGGGCTGCTGTGGTTGATAGTGCCACTTTCCACGCCCCTGGGCATCTCCACCTTGCGAGAAAGGTGCCAGGTAATGTGAGAGCTTGCAGGACCTTCCTAGAGATGGCCTTGCATATTACCTCCGTTATGAAGCGCACAACTAACTTTTCTCTCCCACTCTCAACCGCCTCTGCTTTTGCATTCTTTATTGCCAGAATGTTTGCCAACGCTGCTAAAGGAAATACAAAACAAGTACTCTGAGCATGCCCAGCTCTGCATTTTCATCTAACTTCAGTCATAGCACCCTCAGGACTCCAGGAACGACATGACGTTTGTTTCTGCTCCCCTGATATCCGTATCACCTGCTGCTCGTTATTTGAGCATGTGTGGAAATGGACGGGAAGTCAGTCTGAACTGGGGCCCCCCGAGCTGTGGCCCCGAGTCCAGCCCTAACTGCATCACTGAGTGCACCTGGTGAATTCGAAAAGGACCTGGAGCAAACCACTCGCTCACCTTTCTCCCCCGACTCCGGCAACGACCTCACCTTAGCTTCCCCCACCTTTTCACTACCCCAACTTAGTAGCTCCGTGCACTCTCTGAGCTCCGCCACGCTCCCTCCTCAGCTGATCTCACCACCTCCTAACCAGGGACTGTGTCCTAACCAGGAGGGTGCCTTTGCGCTCAGCACAGCGCCGCGCACAAACGGAATCGCCGTTCTCGGCGGCAAGGTGACTGGCTTGCTCATGCTGCAAGTTCAGTGGAACTTATCCTTAAGGATGCAGCTCCAAAAAACGCGCTGGTCACCTGCCCTACAGCAAGAGCCCGTTGCTGGACTCCGGCTCCCATCCGCATCAGCCGGCGTGGGGTGAGGGCATCCGCCCCTCCGCCGCACGCCCAGCCCTGCTCGTGCGCGCCGCATGGCCAGACAGCCTGACAGCGGCACAGCTGTCCGGCACATGCTCGGAGTCCCGAGAGACGCCGCTCGGCTCGGGCATCGCGCGGGGACGCGGCCGGCGACCCTCCCGCCGCAGCCCCGTTCCGCGGAAACGTCTGCCCAGCCCCGCTTCCGCGGAGCGATCGCGGGCACGCGCCGGACGCGCCGCCGCGTCCAGCGCGGCTTCTCCTCGCCCAGTCAGGCGGCTCGGAGCCGGCGGCGCCCGCGCCGAGCGCAACCAAACCTGGGTCTGCGGCCGTCCCGACACGCCGCGGAAACTCCTCCCCCGCCACTCGCTTAACTCTTCCTTCGCGAAGCGGAGACGGGCCGCGGCTCGGTGCGCCCCGCGAGCTGCCAGCCGCGAAGCGCCGCGTCCCCGCTGCTCCTCTTCGCCCGGGTGCTGCTTCTGCCGGGAGCCGCGCGGCGCTGAGATGGACACAGCGGCCTCTCCGGGGAGACTGGCCGGTTGAACGGGGCAAGAGGCGCAGCTCCGGGGAGCCAGGCCGGCTGGACTGACGCGCGCCCTGGAGACACCCCCGAGCGCTGCCTCGAGCGCGAATATTAATCTTTTCGTTCACTGTCCGCCTGTCTTCTGAAAGGGGCTCAAGGTGGTTTATAGAGCGCTCCCCTGCATTTAATCCTCACAACAACCCTGCGAGGTGGGAAGGCTGAGTCACCCAGTGAGCTTCACGGTCGAGTGGGGGCTAGAACCCAGATCTCCCAGGTCCCAGTCCAACACTCTGGCCATTGCAGGTCCACAGACCAACGGCGCAGCAGCGAAGCGCGTAATCTGATGCTAAGCGGGAATATGCAAGCCTGCTAGGATCGCGAAGGTGGGAAGGTGGTGTCTCTCCCGAGGGAATGCCTCGAATCGGGCAAAATGATCACAGCGAAGGTGCTGTTGCCTTTCTCCATTTAAAGAAGTAGCCGTTGGGAAATTATATGGGGGCACTGATGAGAAGGGGCCCAAGGGCTACGATCAGAGGCACGCAGCTAGGAAGAATATTCCATGGAAACCAGGGGGGTTTACTCCTGCGAAAAGACGCACAGGTCTGCGAGGCTGCAGTTTTGCGCGTAGTCACCCGCCACTGCACGCTTTGGGGAATATTTCTGGGCAAGCACGGACAAAATCCGGCAGTGAGTTTTCTGCTGAGGACCTGTCACTTAAGGGCGTTGCGTGGCTTGCAGAATCTCTCCAGAGGATCTCCGATCACCCACAGACCACATAAAAAGAAAGAAACCTTATGAGATGACAGCCACGCAGGAAGCTCCGACCCCTGAAATCTGGATTTTTGAGAAGTTAACCAAGAGTTAAACCTAAGCCGCAGCAACTTTGCATAGCAAACCCAAACTTCTCCGATGGGTTTGTCAGAGGAAAGTCTCGCTGGATGGAGTTGAAAGGAAGTTTCTTTCAGCCTAGAGTGGAGAGGGGGAAATTCTTCCCCGTAGAACTGGGGCGAGGGTGAACGGGAATGGGGGAATCGCAGCACCTCGGCAGCCCCAAGCCTTCAATCATCTCTGTCCCTGTCCATTTTTAGGTGGCGCGCTGGCGCACAGGGAATCCCTTATTTCCTCCCCCGCCGCCGCCGCCCAAAGGTCTCTTCGGACAACATCACCTCCAAGATCGCTGGAAAACGGCCTCTTGAGGGAAGCGGCATTTACTCGGAAGCAAGTCCCGCCGACTTTCCCTCGCTGAGCGGCAGGGTTGCAGGCGGCAGGCAGCTTTTTCGGAGGAGGAGGAAAGCGGCAGGGGGAGCGAGCCCGCGAGCCAGGCAGCCAGCCCGGGCAGCGGGGCCGGGAGCGCGCGCAGCCGGCGACGCGCGCAGCCCCCGCTGCCCGCAGAATCGCTCGGGAAAACGGAGCGAGAGAAGGGCAGGCTCTCAAGGAAGCGCACGCACAGAAGTAAAAGAATAACAATCGGAAGGACTCTACCTGGATCCATAGACCTCATGATGTGGTGGTAGTGAACCAGGCGGCACGCGGTTTCTCTCTGCATTTGGATTTCGGTGTGGATTAGGGGAGAGGGAGAGGGAGAGAGAGAGAAAATTCAGAGAGTGGGAGGGAAAGAAAAGCAAATCTCTCTGCACTGCTCGAGGTCGGGTCTTCTTCAGACCATAGTCGCGCTCCGACCCGTTGACTCGAGGGTAGCTCTCGTCCTCCGTTCGCGCTCCTTCCTCGCTCCGCCCGTCCGTCCGTCCGTCCGCCCGCCCGCCCGCTCGCCCGCCTGCCTGCCTGCCTGCCTGCCTGCCGGCCACTCCGTCTTCCTCTCGCGCGCGCGTGGAGGGGATCCGCGCGTGGGTTCGGCGGGCGGAGGCGCTTCTCTCTCTGCGTGCTCCGAGAGGTGGGTTACTCGAGAGCGAAAGGCCACTTCCTTCCCTGCTCTGAGTGTTTATAGTCGTTGAATGCTGTAAAATAACGGGATTCCCTCACTGTTTCCTCCTGTTTATGCCCAGCGCCATGGAAACCCTTGGATCGGCTCCATCTCCTGAACCGAGGGCTTTCCTGCAAACTTCCACACTCAGGAATCCATGACGTCTCCCTGCGCGGGAGCCAAAAGGCGGCCCTGCGGCTTTCCTCTCTCTCTCTCTCTCTCTCTCTCTCTCTCTCTCTCTCTCTCTCTCGGCTAAAGCACAAGCACTGATTGTTGCGCGCTACGAAGAGGCAGAAAAGCGAGTAGAAGAGAGCAGGGAGGGGGAGATGGATGAGGGGCTTGCTTTCTTCTTTAAGACCTTTTTTTAAGAGACACACTCAGAGAGAGACCCCACCACCACTGCAGAAAAATCTTTCAACTAACCAGCTAATTTTCCCCAGGAAATAAATTAATTCCAGGGAAGCAAAGCACTCCCCTGCAGTTTATTTCTTTATATTTATACCCCACCTATTTTCCTTCCAAAGAACTCAGGGTACTTAAGTAATTCTCCTCCTCTCAGTCTCCTGCTCATCATAACAACCCTGTGGTTCTGCAGGTATCCTGGAAAGGTTTAAAGGTCCCGACCAGCACTTTGCATCCTGTTTATCTCAGCCCCCTCATTTATGAAAGGTTGCTTGGGAACTGACCTACTATTCTTTCTATGTAATGAGTTATATTTTTATCTCACCTTTTTTCCCTTTCAAGGAACTCAAGACAGCATACATAATTCTCCTCCTCCTCTTAATCTTATCCCCACAACCACCACCCTGTGAGTAGGCTGGGCTGAGAGTCTGTGACTGGTCCAAAGTCGTCCAGCGAGTTTGTCCCAAAGCTATTCAACTTTGTGACAGTCACCATGACTGCATTTAATTCTTACAGACCATGTGCACACAGGCACAGGCACACAGTAATTCCTTGAAAGGGGACATCGGTCTCTGCTCCCTCCTTCTTTCTTCCATTCACACTTCATCCTCACAGCAATGCACAGTAGTTTGGACAGAGAGGAAGCGAGTGGTGGGTACAAGGTGGTGGGTTGAGTGGGGATTTGAAGCTGGGCCTCTCTGGGCCTATCCTGCCCTGGCTGCTCCACCACACATATCTCCCTTGATCTGCAAGAGGTCCTACTGAGCTCAATGGCACATAGACCACTGAAAACGGTGCTTAGATCTCTCCTGTCCATTGAGAAGGACTTAAGAACACTTCCCTTTGGCTCAGCCGTCAACAAAGCTGCTGCTACTTCCTCTGTCTTCGACTCCAGTAACTGCCCCAAATGAGCCACTGTTCTAGACGGCAGCAAATTCTGGGAGTGAACTCTGAAGAACAGAGGCAGCTGAAAGCAGATAATGATTGATTCTACTCTTAAATTTGTGTGGTTGTGTTTTAACGATCTAACAACATTCATGTTAGCTCATCTATTCCCTGCTCAAAATGTAATTACAGAGAGAATGTTTAGTAGTTTTCATGAAGAGACAGCAAAACAAGACCGTACACCCAGGTACCCAGCGGGGGACAAACAGCAGAGTCCATTACCTTATACTGGACATGTTGACATGGGCCCAATTCTGCTCCACCTGGATTCCTGTCTGGTTCTGTGGGAGCCCCCAGTTAGCCATACTCCCGAAAGGGAAGGGCCGAAATGATCCCTGGTATTTTAGGCACCAACACCTTCGGTCCCACCCTCCACTGGAATACAGCCCCCTTGAACTTCTCCAAAATTTAATTCAAGCTTTAGGGCTGAAGGACTTTTGATACCCCTGATTTATGGCCTGCTGCTTGCAAGAAAATCTGGCTGACCAGTTTGCAAATCAGAACAGTAGCAGGCAGATGGGATCAGAGGCAAGGCAAACCAGGTGTTCCCATCAATGGCGCTTCCATTAGACTGGCAGTGCAAATTCATGCTCAGGATCACTCAGTACAGATTAGCTGCTTAAAGGTGTGGTCCTATGCAGGTTTAGAAATGCCCTGCCTTTCTAGCATTCTCCAGCGAGTATGATTGGCTGGACGTTGCAGAACATTTTTGTGTCTGAACATGCATTGCATTGTATGTTCTGCCTTAAACCACCCTGAAGTTAAAGAAATACTGGAGTTAAGGGGGCGGGGGGCCATCGAGTAAACGTGGGCAAATGTCAGACCTTTCAGGTTTACTTTTCATTTGCTTGTGTGTTGTGTTGTTGAACCCTCTTCTTCTTCTGATTCCTTCTGAGCAGAGATTGGCAGTGTGGTGATTTTCCATTGCCTTCCACACTAGGGTGCTAGGCCTGATTACAGCGGCCACCATCTCATCCACAGCTTTCCATTCCAAAGGACCATCAGCACCCCTTGTCTTGGTCTCTGCTTTGGGGTAGACAACTGGGTGCCCTCTAAATGCTTTTTGAGCACAATTCCCATAATTGTTGCCCCCTGGTCATACTGACTAGAGCTTTGGAGAATATAGTCCAAAGCACCAGAAGGATCTTCCAGTGGTTAATTCATAGTCTACACAAGCAGTCTTCGGAGGATCTTCTATGAGCAAGATCTGCAAGACTCTGTGATGCAGAGTTTAAAACTGGACTAGGATTGGGGCGGGGTCTGGTTCAGAGATATCTACTTTGGGCAATTGGGTAACCTTGGACCACACAACTTAGCCTGAAAAGGCTTTTATTTATTTATTTAAAATACTATTATCCCACTTTTCAGACCTAAATAAACACATAAATCAATCTCCCTGACCTGGTTGGAGCACTGTCTTCATTTTGGCAGGAAGGGGTGAAACGAGCTCCTCGGAACTGCTCCCACAATCCATTCACATTTATTCACTACAAAAATTGGATCCATCCACCAGCTGATCACAGTGGCCTCAATCTACAGGCTGTTGTGAAGATCAAGGGAGAGAAGGATATACAGCACTCTCAGCTCCTGGGAGGAGATGTGAGATAAGAATGCAATAGTGATTAAATAAAAAACACTTGGCTGCTTCAGCCCTCTTGTCTGAACCTGAATCTGTCAGGGTCGAAGATGGTCATGTGAAGCATGATGCTGCCTTCTTTTGCAGGTGAACTTGGATGCCAGTTCCATGAGCTGCTGGCTCGCTGGCACCAAATCCGAGCTTTCCATCCTTCCTCTCCTTGTTGCCCAGATTACATCTTTCAAGTTTTGCTCTCTACTTGTGGTGGTGGTGGTGGAGGTTTGTGTAATAGCAACTAGGAGTGAGGCGAGGGAAATTTGTTTTCCCCTTTATTGGTATAACTTTTGGAAACACTTACGTGGAAATGCCCTAGTGCCTTAGGGGGCCAAGTTATGTAACACAGCCTTTGCTGAACTCTGAACAGTTGCACAAAACTGTCAGCATAAGCAGCAGTGGGGAGTAAGGGAGAGACCTGGAAGGGAAAGGAAGATTATCCTCCAGAACGGGAGGGGCCCCCTCCCCTTTCAAACTGACAGCCATGAGTCTTAAATGTACATTGTTGATCACTTAGTTGTTTCTTTCCACCCTGTAAACATCCTGGTGTATTTCCTCTGTGCAATTAAAAGTGTGGTGAAGGGATAGATTTAATAAATACCCGTTAAATAAATGTGTGGCAGTTATTCTAACTAGTGCTAATTTAACTAGTGGTAATGATGTATTGCAGCAAAAACAACAGAAAGACTTGCAGCACCTTAAAGATGAGCAAATTCATTCTGACACAAGCTTTCATGGACCATAGTTCACTTCAGCAGAGGTATGCAGTGACGCGGGGAGCTTTGGGTATCTACACACCTTGCATGGTGCTTTGTTGGTAGTGGAATTGTAAGCAATATGCTCAGAAGAAAATGCAGTGCAGGAAATACTGACACTGACCATCACATTATTCAAATTCACAAAGCAATTGCTGCTAATAACAGTAATACCACCATGGAACCAAATTATTACATGTAATGGGATTTAAACAAACAACTCTTTATCCCAGTCAGACTGCTGGTGATAGAATTGAACCTGTTGAGGAATTTCAGCTCTGCAGTCTCTCACCCTAATTTTCCTTTGACGTTCCTTTGCTCGGAGATGGCCCACTTAAGTTTACTGACAGATGATCCAGAGTCAGGGTGGTATTAGCACACTGGTGATTAGCATAATGCATACCTGCAGAAGAATGAGAAAGTAGAATCATAACCCCTCAAGAATCCTTTTCCCCTTTAGCACTTCCGACTGCAGGTGAGAATCCCAATTTTGGATCTTTCCCCAGGTTTAAAAATAAATTCTCTGCAACTGTCTGTGCAGTTTGTGTGTGAGCAAGTGGAGAGGGAAGCTAGAACACCAGGGACAAAGGTTCTAGACTTGCTCATTCCTTGCAAGAGGAACTTTCTGTTATAGAAAGTAGCATTTCAAACGTGACTCACCCCACCTGCACTGTGCACTGAACAGTCTACCTCATGCCAGCTTCATTTTGCTGGGTGTGGAAACAGAACTGAAGCAAGGAGCCTGAAGATTCATGAAGGGACTCTGATCTCTTTCTTAATATCCAGTGGCACTGTGGCTGGCTTTGTCCACAATATGCATATAACATGGGATAGTAATATGGGGTTGCACCACTGGGGAGAAGCTTCTGGGTTAGTGATGGCATAGCTGAGGCACAGGCTGCTCCTGCTGATGGACTTTTCTTCCAGATGTAGTGAAATGAGTGATTTGGTAGCCACTGGAATGGCTTCCACATAGTGGAGTTCAGGTCATATAACTGGGGAATTTCTAACTGGCAACAACCAGAATGAAAATATAAACACATGAAAGTGTTGCTAAAACCATCCTATTCTGATGAAGTAGGAGTAGGGCAATGCTTTATTTAGGATCAATTAACCTGCCACCAAAATATTGAGCAAGGTTTTGAGTTCCTCAGGCTGGAAGTAAAACAGTGATAGAGACAGATATCCAACTGTTCCCCTGAAACAGTGAAAGAAACTAGGTATCCTACTCTGAAAAGTTGAATGGAAGATTATTTTATTCTTCAATAAGTTTTACTTCCTCTTTCTCAAGTCTGGAAGGCAAAAACATTCAGCTTCAAAAGGCAGTTGGCTAATGTTCTTATTCAAGTATGATAACTACCTGATGCATTGTTTAAGCAAACTGCAAATACAATGGATCTGAATGCTGGAGGGAAATGGAATGTGCATTCTAGCAAATGTAGGTTTTACATTATAGATTGATTTAAGCACTTATCCTTAAGCTTCACAATTGAAAACACCATTGTTTTGAATTAAGCTATGCTGAAATAAATCAGCCAGTAAGTGACTGTAAAACAATGAACCTAATCCATCCCAAAACAAAATGCTTTAAGGCCTATTGATTTTAAATGCAAGCTTAACTCTGTGATCAAAATCAGTGGATCTTTTTTCTGTGGATTCACTTTTCTGCCATTAGTCGCATTCAAGGCAATTATCTCAATATTGAAATATCATTAAAGAGTGGACAAAATTGCATTAGAAGGAATATCAGACTCTCTCCTTCAACAGTTTTCCAAACTGTACATTCAACAATGTAAGCAGAATGTAAGCATTCTTCCATTAAAATTGATGACACTGTTTTAAAGGAAGGAGAGAGATGAGGCAGCTCTACAAGAGATGGAGCAGGGAGATGGCAGGGGAGGGGTAAAATCAGAGAAGGTAAATACGTGCTGAAATCTCACTAAAATGAATGGGATATGCCCATTTGGATGGGTACTTGAGTCCCATTGATTTCAATGGGGCAAGGGGCATGTCACACATGACATTTTATTTGCATGGATGAAGGAAAAACATATATGTATCAGCAGTCCTTACTGTGTCCTAAACAATATACTGTTTATATACATTTTTGCATGCCCCAGTAGGAATGCTTTTCCTTATCTACATGTGTAAAGTGGTCCCTGGTGCATTTTACACTATTATATTAGGATTTTCCACAAATGTTTTAAACAATGCTCCAGAGGGTACTTGGGACACATGAGAATGAAGCCTTCTGTGAATGGGGGAAGTAGTGGTGCTTCCTTCAGGAAATCCTGAAATGAGTTTCTATGAGGATACAGGTAATTACATGGGAGCAAATTCCTGCTGCTTAGAAAGCTGAATGCACCACTGGAGTAGAAAGAGAAGGTACTTCCAGATTGCAGTTTGCAGGCAATTACAGAATGTGATTGCAGGGGTCTGTCTGGAAAAGTTGCATTTGGTGTGGTACGGTGGTTGGAGTGCTGGACTGGCAGAGTACCCGGATTCTAGTCCCCATTCAGCCATGGAGCTCACTGGGCCAGTCTCAGTTTAATCTCACTGTTTAATCTACTTAGCAGGGTGTTTGTTGTGAAGTGAAAATGGAGAGCTTACATTGCCTTGGGTTCCTCACACAAGCAAAAAAGCTGGGATATAAATGCGGTGTAATAACATTTGTAGCCCTTTCATTTGTTTTTCTGATGCTTCATCCATCTTTTTTACCAGGAAAAAACCAAAAACTGTTAAAGGTGGGGACATGGGCCCTTTTGGTTGGGGACTCTAGTGGCCCTCCTTTTGGAAGCAACCATGCATTAAAATGGTATTATATTTAGTTACCTTACAGTCCTTGGTAAAATGTGGTAACACAGAAGAAGGAAGAGAGCTGTGAGGCCGTCGCCTCATCCCAACTGGCTCATCCCAAGTTGTTCTCTACTGAGTTAGCAATTGGCCTATATGATAGATCATATGACTCCATGAGGTCATTTAAGTGTTTGTTTCAACCCTTGTAAGTATCAGCAATGGTTTGCTCCCATGTAACCTAGAGAAAAAGCAGAGATTTCAGAATTTCCAGGGCTACTTCTTTCCATCAGCCCAAAATCAAATAGTTTTTCAATTGATAAACACACAGAAACATGGATGCAATGAGTTGGGCAGAAAGTACATTATGTTCCAAAGGCAATTTTAAAACTTTTACATGGATGAGAAGAACATGTGCTGGAGTGTTGGATATATTTAAACATTAGGAAAACATAAAATATTTAGAAATATACAGTACCTGTTTTTCTAATCTATGACATGGATTCAAACTGGGAGAAATGTAGAAAATGTCTTCTTCCTTCAGGGATTGTAACACAGGCAATGTCCTTCTGCATGTGCAATAGCAGGTTTGTAAAGTCAAGGAGAAATGAGAGGGTGGGTTTCCCTTCAGGGATGGGTGGGCGAAATTGACCAGCTGGAGGGTGATATTGGCCAGAGAGGAATGTTTTGGACCAATATAGTGACTGCTGGCTACACTCAGGCACAGGGGTTCTTGTAAACAAACATGTTTCCCGTAGTGAATGGAGAGTATTTGGGCTCTCCAGGTGGAAAGATCTGCCCCCGCATTCCTGCATTACAACTGGGAGAATCCCCTTTCCGCGGTTAGGACACTCCGTTTGGCCTTGCTCAGCCAGGACAGATTTAAAAATACATTGTCTTTCCTTAAATAGCCTCAAATCCATCTGTTCCCGCTGGTTCACATGAGAGAGTTTTCCTAAAATATCCCTTTTCCACCAGTATCTTCTCACTTTTTTTCCAAGTTTGAAAAATGCTGAATCCTGCTACTCAAATCCAATTTCAAAAAGGAGGGTTGGCAGGAGAGACTGCCTCTGGAACGCTCTCATTCCCCAACCAACCCAGCATCTGACAGCTTTCCAAGGGCTTCTGGAGGAGGCCAGCAAGAGAAGTGTGTGTCCTCCGCACTGCAGCTCTGCTGCTGAGTTAAACTTTCCTGATGGAATATTTTCTGTGGCTGGCTTTGCTACAGGAGACCTGAGAGTGACCATGGATTGGGAAGGAAACTAGTTCAGATTGTTACATAACCTTCAGGAACTCCAAAGGAGGAGGAGAGTGAGTTTCCCTAGAAACCAGAAGAGTTTTCTGTATAGTTATATATTTCAATTCCTTTTCAATGGAAGGCCAGATGCCTCCCCCGCTTTTTTCCTTTCTTTTTTTAGAAACACAAAAATGGATTTTATTTTTGTAGGAGAGAAAAAAATGTCTATTTATTCCTCTTTCTTTCAAATGTTCCTCCTGTCACCATTTCTCCCAGATGTTGAATCAGCTGGTTTCCATCTGCATTGATTCTCTGGTCCCCCTGAAAGAAGCAGCAAGGGTCGAACAAGGACAGAAGGTGACCTGCCAGGTATCCCTTTGGAGGGTAAGGCCTTCGGTGGGCTGCTGCCTAGGGGGAGACCCACCTCCCAGAGCTATACTTTGCCATTACATGATGGGGCAGGGGCAGAGGGAATATGAGGGTACATTCTGCCATGACATTTTCCAGCTTCATTCCAACTGAAATGAATTAGGCTGTGCAAGAACACTCTTTTCTTTTCCCTAATGCCAGTGTAGGGCAATTTTCTGAGCTGTTAGTTGTGTCCCAAAGAGCATTGAACTAGCCCATGCAATGATGCGGGCACATCTGCTTCCACACTAATGCACACCTGCGCACACCAGTGAAGGCCATGCAGTCAAAGACACAGAATGCTACTAGCAGCATGGAGCCGCACCTCAGTGTGCAAGTTAGCAAGCACCACGTGCAAGTAAGCCAAGCTATACAGGGAAAAACCAAATCAAGGGTAAAGATGCAAAGGTATTCCAAGATACGGATTTGGGGGGAAATCCTTTCCTGATTCCATGGAGTCAAGATCCCAAACAAAACTGACATCTTTTGTGCTTTCTTTAAAGAACAGCCAATGAAAGATTCCACAAAAAGCATCACCTCTGAGCATGTGCAGAATGCCTTATCTCACAATTGCATTCTGCCCACATATGCTTGAAGTTTGATGGAGGGCTGCTATACAGGCTTGAGACTTTTACTTCACTTTTAGAAAGTAAGCCCTACCCTCACTTCTCTCGACAGGCTTCTGAGAACATAGATGTTATAGCAATTCTGTTTCTGATCATATGTACTCACTTACAGTGCATTAAGCTTGCATTAGGGGAAAAGGGATCTTAAGCCAAAAGGCTTGAGCTAGAATAGATGTTTGGAGGAAAGGCTTGCTCATGTGGATGCCCTCCACGGATGCACAGCAGTTGCACCGACACCCACATTCCTTGTGCACAGTTTCACAGGCACATCCTGTGAACATAAACCAGCACATTTAATTCATAAACAAAGGACAGTGCCCAGGTTTGAGAGCCCTTGAACAACCTCTCCATTCATTCATTACAATGCAAATAAAATCAAGATGATCTCAAGGGAAAGCAATTATCTGAACCTTGCCTCATCTAGTTCATAGTTAAGACCCTTAAAGGTTTTCTCAAGAGTGTGTAAGCTGGACAGTGAAGAAAGCTGACAGGAAGAAAAGAGAAGCATTCAAAACATGCTGCTGGAGGAGAGTTTCATGAATACCCTGGACTGACAGAAGCAGAAACATGGTGGTCCTAGTTGAAGTCAAACTAGAAGTTTACCTGGAATGAAATATTACAAAACTGAGGCTATCAAACTTTGGGCACATCATGAGAAGACAACCATGCTAAGCAAAGTAGAAGGCAGATGAAGAAAAGGAGGACCAAATAGGAGATGGACTGACTCTCTAAAGGAAGGCACAGCCTTGAATTTACAAGAGGTAAACAAGGCTGTCCTGGCATTTTGGATAGCTTTAATACACAGGATTGCCATAGGTCAGAGATGGCTTGCTAGCACACAACAGCAGCAGCAATGGCTTTTCTCAAGGTGGCACAGCCAGTTGGAAAAAGAAAAAGAACAAAATAAGATTGCCAACTTTGGGGATATGAGAATGTTGTTAGTTGCGAAGTCGCGGCCGACCCATCGTTACCCCACGGACAACATTCCTCCAGGCCTTCCTGTCCTCCACCATCTCCTGGAGTCCACTCAAGCTCACACCAACTGCTTCAGTGACTCCAACTAGCCACTTCATCCTCTGCCGTCCCCTTCTTCTTTTGCCATCTATTGTTCCCAGCATTAGGCTCTTCCCCAGGGAGTCCTTCCTTCTCATTAGGTGGCCAAAGTATTTGAGTTTCATCTTCAGGATCTGGCCTTCTAAAGAGCAGTCAAGGTTGATCTCCTCTAGGACTGATGGTTTGATCGCCTTGCAGTCCAAAGGACTCGCAGGAGTCTCCTCCAGCACCACAATTCAATAAAGGACTCCAAAGACTGCATATATCTTCTTGTATCATTCAGCACACTGTGGCATTTAAGTGCAAAGTGCATTGCAACATGTGAATGAGTTCCAGAATGCATATTAATTTCTTTGTGCATCTTGACCTCACTTCTCCAAGTTCTTCTTATAAAGAATAAGAAGACTTCCCTGTCCTCAGGCACACAGAGAAGGCAAGCAATGAAAGAGGGAGGAGAAAAACTAGGATTACACTCAGAAAATATGCAGATCTCAAGCCAAAGCAACTTCATTTCTCACACTGTGCTGCATTTCATTGTTAGAAGCCTCTTATGTGCAGATGATTAACACTGTTTTTATGGTACTGACAAGAAATCACTAAACCCATGTTTTCTTGCCTTCCTTATGCAGAATAAATTGAATAAACACACCTGCAATTTACCAAAGTCAGAATGAACAATTTCTGAAAATCTTAGCAGGCAATTTTGTCTCTAGAGAGTATATTTTCCTGCATGTACATTGTGCTATTTTGGGTTCCTAGTGAAGATCTTTTTTTATTCTCCCAGATGTTTTGGTCTTCCAGAAACAAGAATGTTTAGATCATACACTACTGTTGTTCTGCTTGGTTGTTTAGTTTTACATGTTTTTAAACACACACACACACACACACACACACACACACACACAGGGGAGGTGGGGGGGAGATATATTTTATGGTCTTAACATTTACTCGGTGAACTACCCATCAACTAATGGGCAATATAGAAATGCAATTAATTAATCAATCAGCTCCTTCTCATGCAGTCAGGTTCCAGGTTGTCTCCATCTACCAATGAGAGTTTCACAGCTATGACACACAAACACAAACTTAGATAAGGCGTACAAAACCAGAAACCAGATATAACATTAAGATATGGAAGATGCCATCTTGTCAACATTTGAAAAGTTATTTACTTTTCCTTTTGAGTAAAACTGTGGCAAACCTTCATCCCAGCTTGATTGAAGCTGCAATATAACAGTAACCCTGTTTATCCACCTAGGTTCATAATGTTGACTTTGATTGGCTGCAGCCTTCAAGCTCTCACAAAACTGCTCCTTGATCCTCTGAAACTGGAAATCATGGAGACTGAACTGAGGACCTGTGTGTGCAGGGCTGAACCATGATCCCACCCTGATTGTATCCAGGGAACAGATAAAATTGATTCAGGAGATTAATTCAGCTCATGGGTGGCAGTTGGCAAGTACTGGCCTAATTCATTCAGTGAGAAAGACTCTAGCTGCAGAGAGGTGTTTAGGAAAGTAGAGCAAAGATTCCAAAGTGCCAACCACTTTTTTCCCTCAGGCAGTTGAGAAGTTCAGCCTTCAAGGTTTCCTCAGGATGTACTCCCAAAGCTCAGTGGCAGCTCTTTGGGGCTTATCAGAACAGTCAACTCTGTTTTTCATTTGCAAAAGCATTCCAGTCTCACAGCAACAATAAGTAGTTTTGACAAAAGACATTTGCCCTTCCAAAGTAAATAACCCAGACAGACTCTGCCATTGCAGCTATTGAGAACAGATTGCAAACCAAATCCTCATACCCAGCAAAGCCTATGTTGTGAGACCAGTTGCTCAAGGGAACTACGAGCCTAACCTGCTTGCCCCACTATAGCTATAGCTTTGCTGACTATTAGAGCTATTTCCCTTGGATTTCATGGTGTATAAGAGCAGTTGCTTTTCCACAGATGTGGAACTGCTGCTTGGATTTGGAAAGCTGTTCTAGAAAAATGAGAGATGACTTGCCCAGTCTGTAACCATAGTGAGCCAGACCATAAACAGATTCACCCATCATGACATAGGCCCAGATCAGTTTCATGTTTCCAACCACACAGGGCCATGGGAGCTGCATCCGTATGGTCCAGTCCCACATCACTCTAGTAGCACATCTATGTGCCATAAATAGCATGCAACGAGATTGCTGAAGAATGGAGAGTGAACATTTGGAAGGTGGCCAATTTGCCAGGTGGTGAGGAGAAGAATGGAGAAGGTTTGCTAAGAAGCCAGAGTTGCTGAAATTAGTCAGGGTGGAAGAACCAGAGATGCTCAACCTCACCAGCTTTCTTCAACCTCTACTTGGAAGCTTTTCTCACTCCCATTTTTAAGACTTGTTATTGATTGTTCAATGGGAAAATGTGCATTTCAGACAGAAAGCATATACTTCCCCTCCTGCTCCACTGAGTGAAATGCATTTTAATGCACATCTTCAAGTGCACATTTTCCCCCAAATACACAGTGTAACACAATTGTAAGTTTGCAGATGTGTGAGCTTTCTGGGGGAAAAAGCACTTCTGTGTGTCCTGGGTTTCAGAGGGAAAGTTCTGATGACTTGCAAGCTGAAACTAAGTTTCCATGTGTTTCTAATGTATAGGCCACTGTAGTGGTTATAGCATTTAGGGTGCAGTCCTATACATGTCTAGACAGAAAAAAGGCCCAGGTCTATGTATCATGAACTGACCAATGAGGATAGGATCCCTAGAGGATAGGGCACTGCAGGTTGATCGAAAGGTCGCCGGTTCGAGTCTACACAACGGGGTGAGTTCCCGTTGCTCCGTCCCAGCTCCTGCCAACCTTGCAGTTCGAAAGCATGCAAATGCAAGTAGCTTAAAAAGGTACCACTTTGGTGGGCAGGTAACAGCGTTCCGTGCACTTTGGTGTTTCGTTTTGCCGGCCACATGACCATGGAGACTGTCTGCGGACAAACGCTGGCTCCCTCGGCTAGGAAACGGAGATGAGCACTGCACCCTAGAGTCAGGCATGACTGGACGTAATGCAAAGGGGAAAACTTTACCTTCACCTTTACCTATACATGTTTAGACAGAAAAAAGGCCCAGGTCTATGTATCATGAACTGACCAATGAGGATAGGATCCCTAGAGAGAAAGGGAGTTAGATAAGGATACCTGCAGGCATTTACTCCCATTCCAGTTGTACCCTCCTTGCCTCCAGGGCCATCTTCCATCAACTGCCCTCTGGGAAGGACTATGATAATTTTTTAAACTTAAAAATTGCTAATATTGCTTGTTGTGATTTACTATTTTTATACTACTTGGAAGCTACCTGGTAGAATTTGTATTCTGAGTGGGGGCATTTAAATCACAGTAGAATCCAACTTTCCTTTCCTTACTGGTAATCCTGTGCTGCGATCAAAACTAAAGGACAAGTATTCAAACTTAGGGCTTGAACCTAAGCAGAGGGAAGGCAGCCAGAGCTCCAAAGTACCATGCGGGCATGGCTACCAGCTCCCTCATTTCCTAGAAAGGAGGTAAGGAAAATAGCTAATAAAAACAAGGCAAGAACTAGGATTTATTAAATAAGGAAGGGAAAAGACAGAAATAGAGCCACTCCAAGTTTGAAAGTCCAGATACATTTTAGCTTAACACACACACACAGGAACTTGGCCCTTCCAAGCCACATCCCTTCACAAATCACCTACCTTTTGTCTGTTGCCCGTTCTGATGTCCCATTGACTATTCTGCTCTCCGCTGATTAGAGTATCCCCACTCCCAGGGGGGCAATTAACGTCCATTCACTGGAAGCTAGTGCAGACCTGGAGTTCAGCCACAGCTTCCCTTACTTTCAAACAAGACCCTCAAATCAGACCGGTTGCTGCAGCTGTCAGTCCAACCTACCTTGATCTCTATAAAGAGACAGGCTTGCAAGAGAGTAACTTCACCAATGATGAAGGAGCCCCATCACAAAGTGTCAACACACAAGTGAGTTAGGCAACTGTGTGAGTTTGGTAACAAAGCATAAATGTGGCAGAGTTGTTTTTAAACTGAACCCTGGGGACAAGCCAATAGGACCTGGAAAGCTCCGTCTAGCTGAAATCAATCCTAGGGGAGGAAAATTGCCCAAATACAGGAGGGGAGGAAAAAGGTCATGAACATATGGTGAAATACGGTAACCAGTTAAAGATGCCTAAGTGCCAAAACTGAAGTTGCACGTGCCAGAGACAGCAGGGTGGGGATGCTGGTAAGTGTTTCTGTGCAAAAGCTAGGAACTGTGCAACCAAAGTAGGAGGGCTGGAGTGCCTGGTTTAAACGATAACTGGAGTATGGTAGGCATTATGGAAACCTGCTGGAATGGAAAGAATGAAAGAGAATGGGGTTCTATCATCTCTGGATATCAATTTTGTAGGAAGGACAGGGCATGGCATGGCATCCTAGAATTGGTTATGCTCTGTCCATCAGAGAGGACAGGAGGACACACAGTCCAGGAGACCTGAAAGCCAAAAAAGTGCAGACTCCTCCATAGAGACATGGTGGGTGACAATACCTGGCTCTGAAACTAATGTATTCCTCTCTGTATGCTATAATTTCCCAAACCAGAATCCACATGGTGTTCTTGGGAGAGACAGGGGGCCCTCAAAAAAGGAAGTGTTGGGTGACTTCAGCAAAGAAGCGAAGTTTGCTGAGAATACAAAATAAAGGTGTTTAAAAAAGTTCAGGAAGCGGCAAGTAAAATGATCAAGGGACTGGAGTAACTCTGCAGTGAAGAATGATTGCAAGAAATAAATTTGTTTCGCTTAGAAGAAAGGCAAGTAAGGGTAGACCTAACAGAGGCAGATAGTAATACGTATGCATGGTGTGCAGGCATATTTCTCCCTTTCCCATAATTCCACAACCTGGGGTCATCACGTGAAGCTCATTGGCGGGAGATTCAGGACAGATGCAATCAAGTTCTTCCCACAGCACATAAACTGTGGAATTTATTTCCATGAGATGTAGTGAAGGCCAGCAATCTCAATGGCTTTTCAAACATGGAGAATGGCCTAACACGGTCAATGGCCAGCAGTCTTGATGGCTAAATGCTACCTCCCATAATAGAGGCAGCATGCCTAATTATACTGGTTGTTGTCAACTCAAGTAGGAGGAGGTGTTCTGCATTGCGGGATCCTATGGGCAGCGGGTTGCACTATGCCGAGTGCTGGACTAGAGAGACCATTGGCCTGACCTTGCGTGGTTCTCATGAAAGAAACAACTGAAAGTGGTTTAGATTTTAAAGGAAAGTGAATCTAAATTTAGCCATTTCATGATAGTAGGAGTAAGGCACAAATAATGTTCCCTGACCTCCAAAACAATCTTTTAGGGAGTATGAGCACGCAGTGGATGGATTCTAAGCTTTCGCAAATAAATGCGGGTTGTGAAAGTAGAAGCCCACCCATCCTTTAACTCAGCTGTCTGCTTTGCATGATTGCCAGTATTACACTGTGATAGCAAGGGAGAGTGCCTGTATTCTTGGCCCTAGAGAAACCCTCATCTCCTGCTAGCTGGTCAAAGGCTACTTTGTTAAGGAGGAGGAATGAATTCAGATAGGACCAACTTTCTCAGCTGAATTCAACAGCAAGTGGTTTTGTAGTACTGAAACATATTTTACATGGGAAGATTTGGTTCACTTTATGCAAAACAGGATGTTTATTCTTGATGATGGAGTGGTTTTTATCTATCGGGCATTGTTTTCATGGGACACTTAAGCTATCCAGAATGGATACACACTCCATTCCAAATTGCTATCAATGATTAGCTTTGATGATTCATAGTCCATGTATGAACATGCAGATTGCATACAGAAAACCCAAAGGGTTTGAAAGCAAAGCTTCTTTGGAAGAGGAAAAATCAGTATTGCAAATCAAGCCAAGAGTTAAGAGGTTAGTTTTTAATCCAAGAGTATTTAGTCTTGAAAGATATATAAACCAGAACACTGTATGATTGCCACATAATGTAATTTATTTCTGCAGGTTGGCCAAACACAAAATTTCCTGGAAGAGGTTATGATCAAGGACACAGTGGGTCACAGAAATCTATACTTAACACAGAATCCATGAAAATCCATAGTTAAACTGTGGAACTCACTTCCACAAGATATAATGGTGGCAATCAATTTGGATGACTTTAACTGGGGATTGAACAAAGTCATAGAGGACAAGGCTTTCAGAGACAACTAATCATGATGGCTATTATGCTGGTGAACATGGATGGGAAGATGCCTTTGCAGTTATTTTGTGCTTCTGGATTTCATGTGATCACCTGGCTGGCTAGGTGTGTAAACAGAAAACTGGATGAAAGGGACCTTGCTATGTTCTCATGTTTTAAATTGTATAATCAGAACTTGGGGGAAAACTGGTGGTGCAGCTGTTTTAAGAGATGGAACAAATAAGTCCTTTAATCTGAAACTGGGCAAAATTTCAAAATTCAGGTTTTGAACATGTTCAGATTGTGCTTTTCACTTCACTTTTTTAGACAAATCTTGCTAATAAATTAGAGGCAATGAATCAGATTATGAAATGTCAGAGTACATACTCATGTGCCTTGGGTTTGTTCTTTTTCTAAAACGCCTGAGTCAAGCAACATCTATCACTGGGAATACAAGTGAAAAAGATGAATGAGAAAATTAAAAAGAAATTGAAGGTAAGAAATTGTTCAGGCAATATGTTGGAGTGAAACAGCACTGCAGTCCTTCCATTTCATATATTAGTGACTCATGCAATGCAATTCTGTACATGTCTACTTAGCTGTAAGCTCCTCTGAGCTCAATGGGATTTATCTACAGGAATGAATATAGATAATTCCTGTTGTGAGATGTTTGGATCACAGAATGATAGAATAGTAGAGTTAGAAGGGGCCATGAAGGCCATTGGGTCAACCCCTTGCCATTGTAGGACACCAATTTCCATCATCCCATTCAGAGGACTGTCCACTTTCACCTCCCACAACCTCTCCAGGCAACTGGTTCCACTGCTGTATTGCTCTAACAGTGAGGAAACTTTTCCTGATATCTAGACTAAGCCTGGGTTGCTGCAACTTGAGTTAATTATTCTGTGTCCTTCTCACTGATATCAGTGAGAAGAGATCTTGCCCTAAGTCATTGTGAGATCCTTTGAGGTACTTATAGAGTGATATGTGCCCCCCCATCCTTCTCTTCTGAAGGCAGAACATGAGGAGCCTGGGCAGGTAGAACTCTTGTACCTGCTCAGCTTGAAGGATCCAGTGGGAGCTGGTTTGCCACCATGTGAACGGAATGCTGGACTGGGGTGGACCGTTGGTGAGATCCTGCATGGACTTTCTCATACTCTTCTGTACCTGGGACTTTCTACAGGCAAAGTATATGCCTAAATTGAGCTACCCATGTCTGATTTTTCAAATACAAGGCATCCATTTTAAATAGGTTATATGCATAAGAGCTATAGGGTTGGTCTTTCTAGCAAGTAAGCATATGATTTCTATCCTATGCATGTTTAGTCAGAACTATTGTCAATTCCTATGCAAATTTATGCAAGGTGAACAAAGATTGCAGCCTTAGCTGGTGAAGGGAATGAATTCCCCAAGCATGGAGAAGCCATCAGAATGTCTCTGCATGCATCCTTCCAAAGAGATCTGATTCATAGATTGTATGGTCAAAGGGGGCAATTTTCCTAAATGGTCAATATGATAAAACAAAACATGAATTGCACCCCTCACTTGGGTAAGATCAAATGTAGTTGACTTTATAGAGCAAAATTGCACCTTAACCTGCATCCAGAAAATAGATGATAAGCTACTGTAAAGTGATCTGCCTCTCTGAGCCAATCAACCTCCGGTACAATGTTTTACAGTGTGCTGAAAAATGTGTCAAAGAAAGCACCAATAATATTTTTATCACATTCTTCTTGTATCATTCAGCACACTGCTGGCATTCCCAAGCAATAAAAGAGATGATGATGATTACATTGCATTTACATCCTGCCTTTCTACTTCTTGCAAGTTACCCAAGACAGCTTACAAGTTTCTCCTCTTATCCATTTTATTCTTACACAACCCTGTGAAGTGGGTTAGGCTGAGAGTCTGGCCCAAAGACTCCCAATGAACTCTGTGGCTGAGAGGAGACTAGAACCCAGACCTTCTGAGTCCTAGTCCAGCAGTCTTAGCCAGTACTCCACACTGACCATCTCTGATTAATCAGGGTCTAATTCAGATAAAGGTGCTTCCACATACAGCTGTTTTCATGCCATCATCCTGCCTCATTCCTCAAATTTTATAGCAGTTTCAAACTTTTATTGTACTTTTATCTTATGGTTGTGAGCAGCCCAGAGGTCTGTGGCACAGTTGGGTAGCATATAAATTTGAGAGAGAGAGAGAGAGAGAGAGAGAGAGAGAGAGAGAGAGAGAGAGAGAGAGAGAGAGAGAGCGCCTTTCCTGCTTACATTTCTTCCACATTTCCCCACAGTCATAGCTGTCTTCTTTGTTGCTACGCAAAATCCATTAAAGGCACAATCCTATAGAGAATTTGGAGTCCCAGGACTGTCCTTAGAAACACGCTCCAAGGGCAGAGCTGGGCCCCCTCTGCCCTTGCAGCTGGTGTAGAAAGGACCTTGCCAGTTGCAGTTCTGAGGACACAAGGGCAAATCCAGAGGTGGCATTTTGTGGGGATTCTGGAAGGTGGGGAGGAGAGGAGTGAGGCACCACCAGCATACATACTATCCAGGCATCTCCACACCTTCCTTTTTGGGCAGAGTGGGCAGAATACTTAGATGGCTTAAATAAGGTTTATGGATATTCTGCAGGGGAGGAGACATGTGCAAGTGACCTTTGCCTCTGTGCTTGTCCCCCTCTCTATGTTGCTTTTCTGTGCTGCCAAGTCATCTCCAACTCATGGCAGCACTATGGATGAGGGCCTCTAAAATGTCCTGTCCTTGAAAGCCCTGCTCTTCTCTACTAAGTTCAAGGATGTGGTTTCTTTTATGAATTCAATCCATCTCTTTATTTGTTCTTCCTTTCCTTCTTTTGCCTTCAACTTTCCCTAACATGCTTGTCTTCTCCAGGGAGTCTTGCCTTCTGGTGATGTGCCCAAAGTCTGATAGCCTCAGTTTTGCCATTTCTGTTTCTAGGGAAAGCTCTGGCTCAACTTGATCTAGGGCCCACCTGCTCACCTTTCTGTTGGTCCAAGGTGTTCTCAAAGATGTCCTTCAGCACCATGTTTCAAGCACATCAATTTTCTTCCTATTAGCTTTCTTAATTGTCCAGCTTTCACACCCATACATAGTGACTGAGAATACAATAGTGTGGAAGCTCATGGCTTTGGTCCCCAGTGAAGCATCCTTACACTTGATGATATTTTATACATCCTTCAGGGCTGCCCTTCCAAATCTCAGTCTTCCTCTAATTTCTTGGTTGCCATCTCCATTTGAATTGATTTTTGAGCCAGTGTGCACAAAATCTTTCAATTTCACTGTCTTCATTGTTGACAAGTTGTAGAATTCTTCTGTATATTCCACCCTCCAGAAGATATGTGTAAACTTCTAAACTAATAGATTTACGGGCAATCAATGGATTGCCTTGCATGAAGAAAAAGAAGGAATGGCTACCCAATGCCATCTGAGCAGTAGTGCCAGGATTGGAATTGCCACTGATTGCTCACTGGCTTTTTATGGGGTGTTCACAAAGTCAGTTGTTGTCCCCCTTAGTTTTGTGTTGCTCCTTCTGTCTTTTTCAGGTCTGGCTATTTATTTAGCTATTTATTTGGGGAACAGAATAGCTTGCTTGCTTGAACGAACTGTCAATTTAAAATGCTGCAAAAGGAGAAAGAAGCCAAGCTTAAGTCTGAGCACAATTTGCTATTCATTACTCTGGCCACTGGCCACACCCTCCAACAAATGTTGAATTTCACACATTTAATGAACTCCACATTTGAAAAACAAAACACAACACAACACATGTGACCTGCATAAAATCTGATTTACACTGTTGAAATACCTGGCATTATGAAATAAAATGTTTTAATGTACATATTTACACAAAAAGTATTAAAAGAAAGAAATATATTCCCTACAACCAAGTCATTAATTGGGCTGAAAAATATAACCTTCCCCTCCACATCAATGAAAACATTATTTCTAGTGCTGTATTTCTTTCAGCACTTCAAATTTAGCTGCTTTCTGCCTCAGTGACCCAACATGCTAAGTTATTTAGGGATGGAAAAGCCTTCACAATGTAATTGTCGATACTTGGGATGCTAAGTTAACTTGACAAGTCAGTTCATGATGCAGTCCAGGTTCTATAATTAGTACATTTCTTGCAACTGCAATAAAACCCCTCAGCATTAGGTCAGTCCTTGTCTGGACTGTTTAAGAGGTACCTTGCAATGTGCTTTGATTCAGGCATGTTCAACTTTTATTAGATGTTAACACCTGATGTTTCCTCCAGGCTTTGGTTTTACTGAATGCTTTGTTCTGCCACTTTTTAATTTTTTCTTTTTTTCCACACTGCCAAGTCATCCACCGGAGCTGCCTTGAAACCAAGAAGATCAGAGATGAGCATAAATCACCCGCCTGGCTGCACAAAGGATGCACACAGCTGTAGCCACTGAGCCTGCCATAGCAACAGCTGTGGTACAGGAAGACTGACAAACACACAAAGTCTGTATTGTTGATTAACTAAAAAACCACCCATCATTATGACCAGTGTCATTGCCTATGAAGGGGGGGGGGGCAATGCACTGGCAGTACCCATAGCAAGTCGCATTTCTGTTTAATTTGCTCGTAGAAACTCATTGCATCCTGCTATCGGTGGATCGAGACCAGCCATAATCGGGGGTACAGGGCAGGTGTTGCCTGATCTGCAACTTTGCCCTTAACTGCATCACTGTCCCATAGGAATGAGAAACCTAGGTAGGAATGTAGCATTCCTTTATATGGGGAGTCAGCTCCTATACAAATTTGCATATTAAAGTAAACATCACCCCCTCTTTTATATGCAAAATCTGATTTTGTCTGTGCCTGAATGATGGAACAGATGGCATGTAATAATACAAGAAACGCAGGCTCAATGGATTTTACACAATTCCTTCATCCTTAGCTCTGTGTTGACAGACATCCACCACCTTCCTGGTTACTTTCTTGAGAGCCTTCTGTCACCTACCACATCCCCCCCACCCCTTTAGACAGTCTAAATGGTTCATCAACAAGTGCCATCTTCTGAATGGTCAATGGTCAACTGATCCATCTAACTCAGCTTTGTCTGCACTGACTATTGTTTTCCAGGCTTTTGGACAATGAGCTTTCTTAGCTTTTCCTGGACATGTCAGAAACTGAACATGAGACTTCATATGTTCCAGCTCTGATGCAGGCAGTTAATGATTTTTGGAAATTTACCTGGCTATTCTATTAACTGGTTAATTCCGAACAGATGTCGACTGTAGATAATGAGGGTTAACTAACAGGCAATTGAAACTTTGTGCTGCGTTTACTATTTACATGGTATATTTGTTCTTAGAGGTGGTATTACTATTACTACTACTACTACTACTACTACTACTACTATTACTACTACTATTACATTACCTTTATATCCCACCTTTCTTCCTCTCACACAAAACCCATTTAATATCTCAAATTATTAAGCTGATTAATGGGATCTCATGAAACATTGCTAAATGGGCTTCCTTAAACCTAAATCTATGGGTTAAGGTAAATTTACTTAAGATGAATGTATTACCTTCAATTGTTTGTGTTTTATAATGGTATTCCTTAATTTATACAGGCCTTATTTCAGAAGCCTAATGTTTTGTTTTGAAAGTTTCATTTTGTCATGAATACCTTTGAAAACAGGGACAGCAGAGGATGAGGATGAGGTGGCTGGATGGAGTCACTGAAGCAGTCAGCGTGAGCTTAAGTGGACTCCAGGGGATGGTGGAGGACAGGAGGGCCTGGAGGAATGTTGTCCACAGGGTCACGATGGGTTGGACATGACTTCGCAACTAACAACAACAACCTTTGAAAACATGCAACTTTTGATTCAAAAAGGTGAATTTAGTTTCCCCCATCTTTTTTTATATCTTTGGGCCAACCCGTTGACATGGGCTACATTTTTGTTTTTTCTACTCAAAATAGATCTTACTCCTTGGTCAGTTCTGGAATCTTCTTGTTTGGTTCTTCTTCCCAAATAGATTGCATGGGATTCTTGGCATACCAGGCATACAGCAGTGGTATCTGCCATGCCTCTCTCTAGCAGTGAGTCCTAGAGAGAAGCACGGCAGATATTTTCATGGAAATTGCTGTTTCATTTATTTTCACAATCCAAATTAACTTTGTGGGGAAATCCAAACTTGAAAGATTGGCAAAAATCTTTTCTTTGGTGAACTTGGACAGACAGGCTTTCTACTTTTTATTTGAAACATTAATAAATCCTTTCGATAATATTTGGCCATTTTATGCCTCGCATATTGTCAGCTCTGGCGGATTGGCAATACATGCAATGGAAATGTTTGTGAGAATCTAGGTTTGGCCTGCTTTTTTACAGCTACAGAGATGTCTGTGTTATTGGAAGCATTGATAATGGCCAAACAGCTACATCAACCTACAATCTATGTACTTATTAGTGAATAAAAATGATTTACAGGGCATTAGACAAGAATAAAATAATGAAGTGAAAGAGACCATTTTGCCTAAATTGTTTCTCAATGTTCTCTGGTTGGGGTGTGGCATTAGGTTATGCCTGATTCAGCAAAAAAATAATGTTTCCAACATACTGGACTTCACAATAACTTCTTGATAAAGACTTAAATCAGGCAATTGTTGCATGTTGAATGCAAACAATGCCTCTCTTATTGATAAGTTTTGCTGATGCCCAATGGGAGAAGGAAATAACACATGATAGAAATCTACCCATCTCTTGGAATTTAATGCATGGTCAATGCTAGTGGGTTTTCCACCCCTCTTTGACAGCTATATGACTAATGCTACACAACATTGGAAAGATAATTGGCCACCTGCGATAACGCAATTGAGGATGGATTGAACAAAAGTTCAATTTTTTGACATGTGGTCTTTAGGCATAATTTATAAATGCACACATAGAAGGACATTTTTGTTAGCCTTTGCTGAAGTTTATGCATAGTCACCTTTACTACATATAAAATATAAAAGGATATATGTATGTGATATTATGGATAATACCAAATTTTATGTTAAATTTTATATGACAAAAGTGTACATTTTATTTGATTTTAAAATCTTTTTTCTTTTTCTTTCTTTGTTTCTTTCTTTCCTACACTGTCATCATTTTAAAACATTATGTAACACAGAATTTAAAATGAGAAAACATGCCTGAAAGATCTGCATGAGTCTTATAAATACCTTATAAGTTTATATACCTGAAATATAAGATCTTATAAGTCTTAAACTTGAGTCTTAAACATCTTAAATGAGTCTGGTCTTTTCAGAATCCAGCCCACAGATGCTGCAACAGATGACCCATTCCTTGAGTCATGGGGATTCCACAGATTTACAGACCATTTTTCATTTTGTTTTAGATAACTTTTTTTGCAAAATTAGTCATAGAAATATCAGTAAGATCTAAAAATACCAACAAAATGAATATTTCCCACATAAACTGTGAACATATGGATTTTAGGAAAGTACATATGGGGGAGGAGTGAAAATTGCAAATTTTGGGGAATGCAAATCTGTGTGACTCTGAATTCATGCAAATGCACAGAATACAGTTGCTCAAAATTTGAGTTCACCAGTTTGTTGTCAATGAATGAATGCTACTTGACAATCCATGAAACTGATAGAATGGGTTTTACAACATTCCTAGTTCCACCACTATGGACATCCTGCACCTGCCTGCTTGACTATTTCCTTGATGGGCTTCTGACACCCACAGTGTAAAGACTCACCTTGTCGGACATTCTGAATTGCTTGCCAACAAGTGCCATAAGCAGGGAGATCCAGATGCAATGGGATGCAGACTTCAATACTTTCCAAAACACAAGGGAAGAGGAGCATTTGGAAGAATCACTGTCATAATTTGGAAGTATGAACAGCTGAAGCTTCCAAAATTCTCCTTTTATAAAACTATGAAAGGTTCAGGAGTCCGATTCTCCTCAGTCTCGGCCTCTACCTTGCTTAATCTTCTGACACAATCATAGCTGATAAGTCCTAGTATCTCTGGTGATCCTTTAAAGTTTTAAAATCCAAATCAAACCAGGGGGGCAGCTGATTCATGTTCACTGTGTCAAGAATTCCATGGATGTCCCTGTTTGTAGAGAGATCCAAGAGTGTTAGTCATCTACCAACAGCAGTCACAGAATGCGGCAATTCTTTAGACCCCAGCCTACCAGAAAGGAAGCGTTGTTGAAGAGAACAGTGTTCCTTATAAATGTGGCCTTTTCATCCAAAAACTTAATTTCGAGTTTACAGATGATGTAAAGAAATTGTACAGCTCTGTTATGGAGTATTTGCTTTCTAATGGACCAAACATTCGATAACAACATTTCAGTGACATCATTCAATTTGAGAAAAGGTGGCATGCTTTTGCAATGACATCAGTATTTGATATATCAGTGAGTTACGGAAGATTTGCTATGACTTCTGGAATTTAGGCGACCTATCCCAGCAACATCCATAATAAAACTCTATTCAAAAAACATCAGGATAGAGATGGAGCTTGGACATCGGCCTGGTACTGAAGATAGAAAAGGGGCATAATCCAATGGCCCACACCCTGGAGGCGTGGAGCAAGCACTGTGGTGGTTAACTGCTTCCACCACACCTCACGGTGCCTTTTATCCACATGGCCAATTTGGCCACCTAGATGATGTTCCAGGGAGTGGAGGGGATGAGGCTGGGCTGGGCTGCCAATAGGAAATGCCATGAGCCACTCACCTTATCCTTTTCATCCTCTCGAAGGCATATTTGCAGTTTTGAAGAGGTGGCTGCCATGGTTCCTTCTGTGCTGGCAAGGTGGCAGTTGGCTTTCAGAGTTATGGCCCTGAGGCTGTAAGACCTCAGAGCTAAGAATCTGAAGAATCCTATGATCCCTCAGATGATGTGAGCAGGCCATACAGCTACAGCCTAAGGGTACGATCCTATGCGTATTCAGCCAGGAAAAAAGTCCCTACAAATTACATTCTTCAGCTAGGCATTTTTTCCTGCCTAAGCTTTGTAGCCCAACCTAAATCAGAGGTGAGCAACAAAGGGCTCTGAGTTTTCCTTGCTATAAGACAGTTTCTTTGGTTTGCACAATGGTTTATAAAAGGAATAAAACAACAATTAGATGTCAACATAGATGCCATAGTAAATTAAGGCTGAAATTTGAGGAGCCTTGGGAGCCATAGAATTGAGCAGATGTGAAGCTAGAGAGAAGGGTCCACAAGTGTGGAAAATTCCTGTTCCTGCATGACATCTGGATCCTCACCTTGGGGAAGGGAAAAACAGGGAGTGAAGGAAATAGACTGGAGGATGGCATGAACCTTTAGAATGCCAACTCTTTCCGTTTTCTTTAGTCACTCCCAAATCATGCCAACCCTGGAGCTGATGTAGATTATTTTCCTCCCATTGGGGGCAAGTGGTATGAGCACTTCAGTTGCTTCTTCCCTCACTCTGAAAGACTGTGCTGTAGATGTCACAAAATCATAATAGCAGTTTAGAAACAGTCAACAAGAGTAAAATTGTATTGAAAAAAGCTATTGTTCAGAATAGGGAGACATCTTTGCCAACAGGCCAATACAGTGAACTGTAAGATGCCCATAACTGGAATGAGGCCTCCAAAAAGGCTCTCCCTTTGATCATCCCTTACTCTACCTCACTCAGATAGAGAGAGTAGCCAAAGAAGGGTCTCCACTGAAGACCTTAATGCATAAACACTTCAAAGGAGCCATCAACACAACAGCATTATCCAGTATTTATAAACCAGGGGTCTCCTAACCTTTGTGGGTCAGTAGGCACAGTTGGAAGTTTTATTTTTTTTATAATAAGTTTTATTCAAAATAACCCTAAAACAAAAGAAAACTAAAAATAACATCAATCATCAGAAACATCGGACCTGCTGGGTCAGCCCCACATTTTTTTCTATTTATGATAACTTAAAAACATATTTAAATCCATACGAAGTCCTGTTTCTCTAGCCAATAATAAAAAGAATCCCAAGTGTGATAGAAATCAGTATCTTCTTTCTCACAGTTGGAAGTTTTAGAGTGCAATGAGTGCTATCGCAAAATGGCTGCCATAGGAGAGCGATCAGCCATTCATAAGAAGGCTACCATGGTGCGCATGAACAATCACAAACCACCTTTTTACCAGAAGGCCAAATAGTAACTTGTCCATGTACACTGTCATCTGGGCCCCACACGAAATTCTGCGAGTGAGGGAAGGTGATGGCAAGGATAAAAACTCCATCATCCAGTTCCCGAACTTGCTCTCCCTCACCGCTTCATTGCAGATCATGAAATGATTGAGAATACAAGTGTTGAAGCTTGCAGTGAAAATTGTCAACAGGGTATAATCAGAATGTAAAATGTTGGGACCAGATGTCTAGAATACCATGAGATAAACTGTACTTCAGCTGGATAGATGTGAATATTTTATCGCAGAAGATACAGCTCTGTGGTCATCAAGATTAAGGACTTGGCTCACAATTCTGAAAGGCTTGGGTAAAGTTTAGAGATGCAGTCAGTTCTGTTGTTACCTCACTTTAATTTATACTGTAGATAATTCTGCTTTCCTCATGGCAAGCAAGTTTCTGGATACAGTTCAGAACCCTGAGAACATATTTAAGCTAAAAATCTGTTTCACATAGAAGGACAAATGGCTATTACCGTTGTCTTTAATGCACTAAATTCTTTTGCACAGATTGTTCTTGTTACTACTGCTTTGAAATGAGTTGAACAGGACACAATCTTCTTTATGTGCATATGTGCTATAAACGAAGCAAAAGACAGAAAGATGGACAGAATATACCGTAAGTGTGTTGCGGGGGAGGGAGAGCAGTGAATTTAGAAATAAGAAAATGTTTGAGATTTAATTTTTTTTTTCAACATATGAAGTAGTCAATTATGTTGACTTTCTGTGAGCACAGGAGTACTATGTGCATTTCCCCATAATACAATTCCCAATAAATCCAATTTACAGTCTTACAACTTAATTATTTATTTCCAGACAAAGCTACCATTTTGAGAAGGGGAAAATCCTCTTTCAGATCTACTGAGCCAGGTTTGGGTGTGGCAATGCTTGGAGCTGAAGGACCTTTTTCCTGTATACATGGAATAGAGCTCTCAAGGAGGACATTGTGGAAGGCATTCATTCCTAGGGTTGCCTTAAGGTGACTTGATGGCACGTAACAACAAATATGGATAGGATTGTACCCCAGTACAACTTAAATTAAAACTTAGAATCATTCCAAAATTTTAGGAAAAATGTAAGGGTTTAGAAGAAGAGGAAAGCTTAGACGTAGAGTGCAGAACTAGTCCAGTTATGGTGCAATGTAGTGGGAGTGTCCAAACTCAGGATTATGGGCATCCTCTGCAGGGCAGGAAGAGCATGGAGATGATCTTCAATTCCAGTTCCTCTGGCTCTTGACAATAAGTCTGCCAATTTTAGTTGTCTAGCTAAAGTGCTTCAGAGAGGAAGGAAACGGGCCTGCCCTAGTCTCCAATCCTTCTCACCCCCTCTATAATGCCCTTTTTACCCCTTATCCACAGTTAGTCCTATGACACTGTCTAGAGACATCCATTCACTCCACCAATACCAAAAAATGAGCTACAACAAGAAGGGGCCAGCCTTGCTCCTCTAGGAGAGAGCTCCTTAGGCAAGGAGCTGCCACAGCTGTTGCTGGAAGCAATGCTTTGCTTGAAAGGCTTCGTACCTATTACCTCATAATTATTAAACTCTCTTCCCTGGTTTACTTTCTGGGAGAGCCATCAAGCTTGGCTCCTTTGGCTATGAGTTTGGTTAAACCAGGTGTACATTTTTCTTGGATGTGTTTGCCTTATGTTTTCCATTCTTGAAAACCAGGATGCCCTCTTATGCATCCCCAAAAAGGAGAAAATACATCACCAAATAAAAATAACAAAAGGGGACACTGATTTACATTGCTAATTTATATGTTCGGCTGCATTTAGCAACAGCTAAGTAGGAAGTTGATGCATCTCAATGGAACAGGTAGTCTGACCTGGAGCAAACTGGTAATAGGCAGCTTCTAGGCTCTGGTTCTTCCCTCTTATGATTCCTTGTCTTTAAATTGGATTTGGACTCAACAACTCTTCAAAGAAATGGCCCCTTCAAACAGAGGACTGCTTTCTGATAACACTTCAGATGCAAAACTGTCCATAAGATAGAACACATGGCCATCCCCACCCTTGGGAACTGCAGGAGAGTAACTGCACTAATGAAGGTCTATTCAGCCTTACATGCTTTGGGATTTGGGTTACACCCAAATACACCCTTTGTAGCAATCTCTGCCACAAACTGTCAGCAGCACCATATTTTAGAGCTGTGTACAAAGAGTTCCTCCAAATTCTTCAATGAGGTGGAGAGGTCAATTTCACTGATTTCTCCTGGGAGAAGAAACTTTCTCCATGGGTAGGGCAGGAGCTGCAGCAGAGCTCTGTTCTTTCTCTCTAAACATAGAAACAGAGAGAGTCAGAAGGGGCCTCTTGGGCCATCTAGTCTGACCCCCAGCTCCAGTTGGCTCTGCTCATGACCTGCCTACCATGTGCATATCCAGTCTATCCTTGAACACCCTCACTGATAGGGCCTCAAGCACCTCCCGTGGAAGTCCATTCCATAACTTTGGGTCCTAACTGTCAGGAAGTGATTCCTAGCATCTAAACTGGACATTGGTACCCTGAGCTTTGCTCTGTTGGAATGTGTCCTGCCCTCCAGGTTCCCTGATCTCCATTTTGCATCCTCCATGGTGCTGGAATGAAGAGATAAGGAAGTGTCAGGCCTGTTCCCGGGAAAAGGTTGGGCTCATGTTGTGCCAGAATCAGTTACAAGTTTTCTTTCCCCATGAAAGATCATCTGCCTCATTCTCAAGGCCTTTTCAAATGTATTTCTGTGGTGTTTTGAACTTACCTAATCACCGACAAAGCTGCGGTGAAGCTGCTCTGACTGAGTGCTTCCCTTTCACTTGCACGCCCTTCCGATTGCACATCACCCCCCTGGATCTGCAGCCTCCCAGCTGCCGGTGCTTCCTGATCTGAAAAAGCCCTATAGAAGGAATGAAGTTATCCTGTTCTCCTCTGGGCTGTACTGGGCGTGTGGGAAGCTGAGGAGGCTGCATGCTGCTTGAAATTATTGTGCAATGAAAGGACACTCACACACACTCCTTGGCCACCTCTTAAGTTAGGTAAGCACAAGAAATCCAACCCCACCTCAGGAGAACTTCTCTGAATGGTTCTTCTTTGAATTTCTCTTCAAAAGCCCTTTTTTCCTATCAAATTGTATGGGAATGATTGAAAAAATATGGAAGACATTTTCGGCAGAATGCTACCATATGTCATTTGAGTTATAAATCCCGTTTGGATGTTAAAGACCTCACATGATTAGAATCACATGATAGAAGGGTGAAGGCTGCACTAGCTGCTGTATCCTCTGCCTCATGCTCTTGTTGCCTAGACCTGATCCCCTCCGTATGTGGACAGGGTCAGGTCAAGACATCCATTTTCTTTTTGTAATCTGGTGGTCCGGTAAAAACTTCCATTTGGTGAAGCTGAGTCTACAGGCACTTGTTGAATCATCTTCATATGTTCTTTTGTGCCCTTCTGGCTGATAGAGTGGAGGACTTTGGCTGGTTGGGTTGAATATTTTAGCAGAGCTTCTGTGAGCACTTTCCACCCTCCTCCTTGAAACTTTCCCTCCTTCTAGGGAAACCTTTCAGCCCTTCAGTGGCTGCCTAAGGAGAGTCACCTTCCCGGGCTTGTGAGCATGACAAGAGAGCTAGTGTGGTGTGGTGGTGAGACAGCAGGCCTGGGAACCTGGGAGATCCAGATTCTAGTCCCTGCTTAGGCCATGAAGCTCAATGGGTGACTCTGGGCCAGTCGCAGACTCTCTGACTAAGCTGGGTTGTTGTTGCGAGGATAAACCAGCTACGTAAGACACCTTGAGTTCCTTGCAAGAACAAGAAATGCAGGTTGTAACTTCAGGGCAGTAACAGCAACTGCAGACCTCTTCCCTCCCCTTTGCTTGTTTTCATCTCCATGTTGCCTTTGGCTTGTGACCCTCAGATGCCCGCTAAGGTCTTTGTACATAGAAAGGAATAGGTAACTTGTGCTATTTTCTGCCTGAGGTATTGCTTCCAAACATACTCTGGTACTGGCATGACTCTTTATTTCCCCATCCCTTTTTCTTCTGTACATGGACATACCACCTACCATAAATGCTAGTGAGTGCTTCATTCTGGTTAAGCCTTGATGCTTAGTCCAGACACTTCTGCTTGGTTATAGCTCTTGCAAGGGATTAGAAAGTGCCACCTTGGGCTCAGATTTCACAGCCTGTAGGAGCTTCCTGCATCATCAGCTAGCCCCCTAGATGAGGCTGTGCTGGCTGCAGAAGGTCCCACTCTCCTGTCTCACTTCCCAAGCAATTTTGAGCCGCGTCTGATCAGGATGCTGAGTGGGGAGTCCATGAAGGAAGAGCAGGCTCTCCATTCTTTATTCTCTGACTCATGGGAGGCAGCAGGGCCGAGCCTCAGGGAGGACAGGACCAGTGCGTGCACCCCTGTTCTCCCATCCTTATGTTTGGATCACCTGAAAGAGTAGTCAGGGTGGGGAGACACCATCTGTCTCCCTCTCTGCCTCCAGTTAGGACCATCTGCAGGTTCTAACTGCCCCCCTCTGAGGGTAATTCAAACCACCACTGGGATATCAAGGTGCATTTCAGCAAGGTTCGTGCAGCAAAAATGCTTCTTGATAGCTCAGTCAAGCCAAACTAAAGGCATTGCATAATCTCAGTGGCACAGGGATTGTCCCTCTGCAAATCTTCCACTTTGCCCCATAACTTTGGTATAGGCTGAAGTGTCTGATCCTGCCTAATCTTGGGAGCTAAGCAGGGTTGGACCTGGCTGAAATCTGGACGGGTGACTTAAGTGTTGTGAACTGCCCAGAGAGCTTCCATTACAGGTGGTATTTAAATGCAATTTAGTAGGCGTAGGAGTAATTTGTAGCAATGTTTCCAATAAACACAGGGACGGGGGTGCATATTTGACACCCTTTCCCTTACACAGCGTCATTGGCTTCTTCTGCTATGACTAGGAAAAGGCACAATGCTTGTGTTAAGATGAAGTCACAAGTAATTGTTGCCTCATATTGCCAGGATGAGAATTCAACGGTGGGGGAGAGCAGGGAATTCATCCGGTGGTATCCCTGGATTATTAGCAATAAACTGTTTCATCATAAGTCTTCCTATTATGCATAAAAGAGAAGTCCAGAGAAATTAAAATGGCTTGGTTACCAATAATCCAAATATGGCAGTCATGGCAAAGGAACTGTTTATTGGAAGACAGTGGTGGTGAGGAAGAACTGAGTGCAGAAACATAGTTTGGTAAAGCTTAAATCTGGAAACTTAATTCACCATGCGTGAGCTCCCGAACTCTGCCAGCTCCTGCAGTGTTTAAAAACTTCTGGTACAACCCACAGCCACATGAAGAATTAAATTAAACCCAATGGAAATCTGTGACATTTTTAGCATTATGCAATGTTTGTGTGAAAAAGTATTGCAGAAATTCCCTACGTCTTTCCAAAGCTATTTCTAGCTTTTAATTACATTTCACCATTAATTCAGGACAGCTTTTTATAATGATGGCCACTACACAAAACTTATGTAACCCATTTAAAATGGGAAATTGGGAACATTTGGAGGAAAGGACTTTGTTGTAATAATGCAATCTGTTCCTTTTGTCTCAAAGGACTCAAATATTGAATAATCCACAGAGTCAATATTTCCAATAGTTACAGGTATCGGGGGGGAAAATAAGCAATGAAAAGCTGATTCTGGGTATGTTCTGGTTTTGGAAAGGCTGCTGAAATTTTGAAGGATTTGTGAAAGAGACACACTAGCAGCTTGGTGGTAGATGGAATGTGGATATGTTTTCACATTCAATCCTTGCCAGTCCTGCTTAAGAAGAGTCTCAGCTAAGAGAGCTAGGAAAGACCTGTTCTTGAGACCTTGCTGAACTGCAATCAGAGTAAGGTAACCTTCCCCAGCCTGGTGACCTCTGGATGTTGTGGACTTCTACTTCATCAGCCCCAGACAAGCATGGTCAATGGTCAGGCATCCAAAACATCTGAAGGTCTCCAGACTGGGGAAGCCTGAGCAGACAGTACTTACTGGGCTAGACAGACGGGTGGTCTGATTCAGTGCAAGCCCTTACAGAAGAAGACAGACAGATGGATTTCTAGTGTTAGCTGTCGGGGTGTGTATTTATCTTGGAACAAATGAAAACCTGAATCAATAGGGCCCATTCAGTTCAATTTTAATTTGTTCCAAAACAAATGCCATGAGAAATGAATGAATTTATTTTTGGTTATCCCATTTGTCACTCATTTGGTAGTGAGTTTACCTTTTGCTGGTGAGCAAAGAGACTTTTCTACTGCTTTGGCAGCCATTTTATCTTCTGGAATGCTTCTACTCCTTGAGTGGCACCATATTGGATGGTGGTGGCTGCCCTCAGAAATGTACAGTGTCTGGAGCATTCTGGTGAAGATTTTCCTGGGAGACAGTCACCAAAGTCAGCTCTGCTGCCTCTTGCCACCCATGCTGGCAAAACATGAAAACAAATTGCCACTTAAAGAAAGACCATGACCGTCAATGAACATAACAAAACCTTTAATAATAATGAATGGCTACATAAACAAATATGAACAGATATGACTGGGATCTTTTGTAACCACCCCTGAAAAATGGAGTAACAAAACCAAAATAATTTTTTTAACATCCCTTACCTGTAGAAGGTCTATCAATTCTCACCAGTCTGACATGAGCTTCACTGTTTATCACTCTAAGATGCTTTTCCTTACCCTTCAAAGTGTTTATAACCAGGGCCTGAGATACAAGAGGGAAAGTCTACTTATGTACTTTCCCCACTGTTTAAGATCTATTACAGCCAATCTTCAGTACTAGCATGTTACAAGCCACTGCAGAGAAAAATTCTTGATGGATCCTAAGTTTTGGAAGCAGTTGCCTAATTAGATATGCCAGACTGAGCACTGGGACTTTTAAATGGATTTTTAAAAAACAGCTTATTTTAAGCCCACCTTTAATAGTTGGCACTGTTCTATTTTTTAGGGCATTATCTCCTTCTCTTGTTTCTAAGATTTTATTTTGCTTGTCTACCTTTTAAACTGTTACGTTGAAAGATGGCCTATCCTTTAAAAAAAACACCAATAATTCAAACCAGTAAACCGTAAATTAAACAAGCCTGTAGGACAAAGACTGCAAACCAGCGAATGCTTACTTGCAAGCAAGTCCCATCACACTCATTAAGGGTCTGAGTAAGTCTCTTAGAACTGCACTGCAAAGTGTGATTAAATTGCCACATCTGCCAGAAATTCACTAGTGAGCCTTAGATAAGCTCAGCCCCCCCGCCCACTTCTACACAGAGATAGCACTGATGTGCATTGCAACATTTTTGTAGGATCTTGAAAATGCTCTGTCAATGCAAATTGTATTCTTATTGATTCCATCCTGTATTAGCACTAGCATTAGTCACATTTGGGGTAATTTTTGACCCCAATGAAAAGTGCCTCAGGTAAAGAAAATTTTGCTCTGGCTAATTTTTTCCCCCCAGGAAGTTTCAGTAAACATCAGACTGGCTTTCAGCTTTCAGCAAATACAGGTAATTCAAAGTCTGATCTGTCCTGGTGATATGCAAAATAATCTGAATTATGATGCTTGGCTTACTGATCTTTGTATAGCTATAGTTTGGCCTACTAATTTTTTTAAAAGTATAGCAAAGCCTTTCCTCAATGTATTTTAATTCTGTTTGTTCGTGATTTTAGCTAAGAATTGTAGCTTTAAAAAGAAACCAAGATGATCTGCATTCAATATTTTTTGTGGGGGGATGCTATTGTTTGGTGTACATTTATTTTATTTATTTGGAGAATTTCAATCCCGTTTTATGCAAAAGTCTCATTATGGGAACAAAAGTCTCAGGATAAAAACACCACATGAACTATTCCTATTGTGATTCTGATGTACGTTAGTATTGGGCCCAGGACATGTTTCAATTTTTCAAAAAATAAACAAGGCAGGAGGTCGAAATAAGTTACGATCTCCTTTGGTTGGAGTCCTCAAGCAAGTGCTCCCAGCTTCTGAGATGAAGCAGGGTCTCCTCATTGGTGGTGCTGCGACCTTGGAACACTCTCCTGAGAAAGGTTCATTTAGTACCAGTATTGTTTTCCTTTGAGCACCAAGCAAGAAGTTTAAAAAATATATTCTTGGCCTTTTAAACAATTGTAGTCCCTGACAAAATTGCTTTTTTGGTTTACTTTTGGCACCAGGTTAGGATGGCCCCCTACGCAGAAACATTTGCAGAGATACAAAGATATTCAAGGGTTTGAGGGGGCTACCCATTCCAAGCATTTTCGAGGTCTGCCCTTTGTCATACATAATTTCAACTGTTATTAATTTTTATTTTTTGTGTTTTGGAAAAATGATGGCTATTTATTCTATTGTTTTATAAACTGTTGCAAACCACCCAGGGAGTGTTGGCTATTGGGTGATACTGAAAAAAATACATAAGGAAATAAATGTATGCTGCTTATTTGTTCTTGAGGCTTGATATTCTTGCATTTTTACTGAGATTGCATATGTGTGTGTTGCAAACCCGCCCTGAAAGAATCTTTCTGAAGGGCAGGATATAAATTCTTTAAACAAACAAATGAACACATTCACCACCCTGAGCCAATGCTGGTATGCAATTTGCCCAGCAGCTCAAGATGAGACATAGATGCTGTAACCAAAGCATTGTGGCAAAGAACAAGTGTAGTTGATAGGGAAAGGGAGATATGCCAATAAAGCCTTGGAGCCTAATGACTTCTTTGAAGGTGCTTCACATGCTGAATCAGATCATTTGTCTGTCTAGCTTGACTGGTACTCTCTAAGGCAGGGCATTCCCTTCCTCTCCTATCTGAAATCCGTTTAACTGAGAGTGCCAAGAACCCTCAGGCCACGTGCAAGCGAAGCATTTGCCCTGTGACATGAATTACAGCAGCTCTTGCAGCAAATGTAGCTGAAACCTTAATTTCCAGTGATGGTATGTAACTTTGGGACAGTTGGGTACTCTGGGACTAACTGGTTCTAGAAAACACACAGCGGACGGAGCCTACATCAATACTCAAGTTCCACCTAGTGGGCAAACCTTGCAGGATCTGTCTGCACTACACACTACTGCAGTTTAGTAGGGAGTGAATCACAAATATTAAGGTAGGTTAGAATGAGCCGCTATGGCGATACATGTCCTTTGTAACATGAATTGCAAGCGTCACAACCTTTTTGTGGTCTGTCAGAGGTGGCTATGAGACTGGACAGGAACTGTTAGCGGTTGTCATAGGAAGGCCAAGCTCACTTGCTCTTTGCTTGTGAACAGGAATAATGCTGAGGCCAATTTTTGTGTAGGAAACCAGGATTCCACGACGGCTATCCATGGTCAGTACTAGCTCCTCAAAGAGTGTAGCCCTTGAGCCTTCTAACACTCGGCTTAGTCCTGCTAAATGTGAAAATGCAGGGTGCAATACAGAAGCTAAACTTTGCTCCATTAAAGCCAACAAGAGCATTCAAGTTTCATTTACATATTTTAAATGGTTTACACTGTTCTTTCTGATGACCCAGAAATACATCACACATTTTGGGACTGCTTGCATGCGGAAAACCATGCCATGCAAATCAAAGGGCCCTCCGGATGATGTTTTCTGTACAATTGCAGCTCCACAGTCCCCACATTTACAAATGACTTCATCAGTTTGCTAGCCATCTGGGTTTTCCTACCACTCCTTCAATCCGGTTTTTTTTAAATAACCAGAAAGAAATCCATCAAGAAGGATGAAAATAACTGTACACAGCTTTTTTGATTGGAAGTTGTCTAGGAGTTTTCCATATGCACATGTTCTGTCAGTTCTTGTGTGTTTTTGCTAATGGTCATCTCCTGTTACCTTTCTTTCAATACCTGCACTTTCATGCCTGAAAATGGTTTTTGTTTGACTGATTAAGCCCTTCTAAAATCTGCACTAGGCTAATGTGGAATTGCTACATATCATCCATTCTGTTTTCACAGGGCATCTACATACCCTCTGTTCATCTTCTTCTAGATTATAGAAAAGTTACCTTTAATTGTTGCAAGATTGAAACAGACCTGCACTCCCTATGGAGAGCTTTAGTGCTATTTCTCCATCTTTCTTTATTCTAGTAATATCCCACCTTTTTCCTGCAAGAAATTCATGGCTGCTTCTATAATCCTCTTGCTCCTTCAATGTCATCCTCAAAACAACCCTGCTCTGCCCTGGATGCTTGCAAGCCTCCAAGTCCTGAGGATTGTACCCTAACATTGAAATGTCCTTCCATTGTCAACCAACATGTTTGCCATCTTTAAGCTTAATTTGTGCCAAAGCAGTTAACATGTTCAAACATTTTATAAAGTTTCTGAAGTGATTGTGGAACAGTGCTTCAATTTATAAAAGTGCTTGCATACAGATGTAGGGGATAAAAGGAACATTTTAACTAAAAATTGCATGATATCCTACTCCAAAGATGCAGTTTGCCATGCAGAATGCCCAACTGCAATGGAAAGCAATGATTGGGCACCATTAGAATCCACTCAACTGGAACCACCCAAGTTGTTATTCAAGATTTATTTAACTCCTGAACACTACAAGTTTTACCTTCACTGAAGCCTCATTTGGTACCTCTACCAGCCTTACTGTGGATTCACCAAGTCCTATATTATCCCTCCATGAATTTTCTGTGTAGTCCACCTAACATAGGTTGGAATCCAGTTGGAAATGGATTCTGGTTTATAATTGTGGCATCTGGAAGGTCACTCTCTTGGTGCTAAACCCATGTTAAATGTTAATAGGAGCAGTAGTAATGAATAATCTATCCTCACTAGATATAAAGTTTTAAAATATCATGAGAAGACATCAACTCACCTGCTATTTCACAAATTAGATAGGAACTCGCATAAAATTTATTTAAACCTGTTTTATACCATTCCTTTTTGAAAAGTTCTCACACATCAGCAACACAGAACTACACAACAATTAATTTGCATTTATATTTCTCTTGCATCAAGAATATGCACATCTCCATTAAGAGGACAAGTACAAAACATCAGCATCACAAAGAGTATGACAAGATGATTCACTTCCCCAACATAAGGGGGGGGAGGGTAGGAGGGGTCGCTCCATATCCAACCGCATAGAAATACATAAGTCATTAGGTGACAATAACAAACTTGATCACAGTTGACAAAAGCTTTGGAGCGTTCAATCATTAGGGAAAAAATTGGCATAGCCCACTTGGTTCTGTTGAGAATGCCCAGAGATGGGGACTATTCATCTGTGGTGAAATGCCAGCACCATGGGGAGATGAATTCCTAACACTTCTACCTGGCATCTTATCTTTCCAAAAGTAATGAGAAATTTTACTTCATGGGGACATAAAGCGTTCATGTCTGTATTGTGACATGGTATTGTCTTAGGACGATTTATCAAATGCTATTTCTAATTAGGTCTAATTAAATTGTTGGGCAGGCTAATCATACCCTCTGTCCAACTGTTACTGGGATATTATCGGTTCCAGTATACCTCATGCTCACAGTAATTGCTGGAGCTGAAACACCTGTCTGTATTTCTTTGTGCACTGCATATATTATGAACAAGTGCATTATGTATCCAAAGGAAAGCTGACTTCTGAGAAAATAACATAAATGGCCATTAAGAGCAGAAGGTCAGTGGGAAAAGAACACAGGGACTAGACAGACAATGGGAAGTCCCCATAGGCTATACATGGAAGATGAGAGTTTTAAGACCAGGTTTGAAAGGACCCTTTGCATGTGAAACACTTTATTTACTTTATAATTTAGGAGATCCCTTGTTATGCTAACAAGTGACAGAAGACCTGCAAAATTTTCAACAGATGTTGAGTGGAAGGTTCATAGTGGTCTTTACATTGTACAACCACCATCAGGCTAAGTGCGAGAGCTGTGACATGCATGCTTCAACAGGGGTGAAGGACAACTGGATGGGCTAGCAAGGATTCATGTAGTCAGTACAAGAGTTTTCCTAATATTTTTCTTCCTGACCTCTCGAAAGTTTGAGCCATAACAGCCATAATTCCTGACCATTGCCCATGATGGCTGGGGCTGATAGAATTATAGTCCAAACATCTGGATGCAACAGTTGACTACCTCTTCCCTAGTGCTATAACTCTGCAGTTGTTATTTATTGTGCAGAATAAAGACATCAGTCTAAGGTCTGTGTGAGCATCACTGTTTCCTAGCACTGAAGCCATAATGGGTTGCAGAGAAAATGCAATCCCTTCCATCCGAGACATTCTATCCAACACAATTATGAATGTTATCGTGTGCACTGTGCCTGCAAAGGGGCCCTAAGCATCTAATGGACAGTTCTTCCCATTACTGTTGATGAAGACCCAGATAAAAGTTTGCACCAATTCCTGACAATGAAAAGATAAACAAATCTTGGGACACTGAGAACTCGAGCAGGGGAGCCACCTTATCTGATCATTAAAAAAAGGCTCACTGCAAGATGAGCTCCCCTCTCAAGTGCATGAATACACATGTCCTCTGCTCTACTGGAAAAATGAGATTGCCATCTGGAGCAACCAGTCTCTTCATCTCAGCCTCTTCCATGAATTGGGGACAAGTTATAGTTTTACTAATATAAAGTGTAGATTTTAACCCACTATTATGTATGTTTAATCAGATATAGGTTCCCCTGGGATCAACAGCACTTATACCTAAATAAGTATGTAGAAGACTGCAACTCTGTTTTATTTTCTGCAAAAAATAGTAGGAAGAACATGAAGTGGAAGGGGACAGAGGATAATCAAAGGTGTATTGGAAAAGTATGGTGCAATATATATATTTAATGAAGCAGCAAAAATGAAGAGGTTGTTATGTCAGTGCAAAAATAAAGTAATTTTAATAACCAAATGCGAAGAGAAAAAGTAGTTATCAGCAACCTTCATTAAGCAATAGATGAACCACAAATACTTTGCTACTTTTTTCATTTTAAGTAATGCTGCCAAATTATCTTGTATCACACAGAGTACAGTGCACAATCTACAGAATGTTTGCCAGTTGATCAAACTGGAATTCACTCCAAACTGTGCCTTTGTGTAACTTCTATTTCAGTTCAGTGAACTGGCATCCCAATATGCATGATTCCAAGGTTCATAAAATTAAAGGAATTTAAGAAGGATGCTTCATTTCTCCCATCTGTTTTTATCTCAGTAGACTCCACCACAATTTGCAATTTTCACCCTAACATGTTATAGTCATCACCATAAAAAAGAAATCAGCTGATGCCACTGGCATGTTTTGAGCAATTAAAAAAAATTCACAAGCACCCACAAAACTAAACTACTCAGCATAATCTCAGAAGAAATACTTCATAGATACAGCCATGTGCAAGAGGGGCTCCATGTCCTGGCTTCCACAAAGCATTAACTGTTACTGGAAACCAAATAAGAGTCCAATAAATATTACTGAACCTAATTCCAATTATTTCCCTTTCTTGTTGGTTTAATATGGCCACAAATGACATGGTGGTCATTCAGCGTAAACTGTATTGATTCAAAATAATCAGTGCTATCTACCATTGCTACTAATATGGTCTTGCACACCCCCATTACCGTAAAGAGGACTTGTGTGGAGAAGGACACCCCAAGATACACTCAGAAAAGCATTATATTTATAGAATGAAAAGAGAGGCAGTAAAAGAAGCTTAAAAAGATACACTGGCTGAATGTGAATGTGCTGTCTTTTGGTCAAGTTGTCTTTATAGTGCCCTCTGACTCTCCTCCCCCTTAAAATTGTTTCCATCTGGAGTTAAGCATGCTTAAATCCCACAGAAATAGCTTTCAAATGAACTTAGATGCTTTCGTATCTGCTCAAATACCACTAATTTAACTGGACTTGATGGCTCCATGTTTCATGGTGCTTTTCTTCTGACTCTACAATGTTCAAAGGATCACAAACCCTACAACTCTGAATCCCATGTAGAAATGAACTGAATGCATAACATTTGTCCTACAGATATTCTTCTTGTATGACGTCCATTTTCCATAATCCACTCAAAGTGGACTCACATTGTCTGCTTGGTAGGGGGAAATGCCACATACTTTCTTCTTTTCTAGAGCTATGGGCCAATGATGGAAAAAAGAAGAGGAGATGTAGCGATGTAGATGTAGCTTCTTTGAGCTTCTGGAATCCACCCCCATGGTAAATGCTTTGCAGAAGACACCATTTTATGCCTTGAAACCTATGGACTTGGCTGCACTCTTCTGAGCCTATTCGGAAAACGGAATTCCCAGCGGTGCTGTGCTGCTTCTGGCACTTCGGCTTTTCCAGGAAGCACATTGTCACGAAGACAGCTGCCAGCAAGCCTTCCTTTCTGCTTCGAGGGTTACCCATTCACCAGGGATCCTTTTGATTATGCGGAACAGAGCAGCAATATCTTCTGCACTTGTCACACTCTCCTAGATCAAGTAATTGCATCAGGAACTTCCAACTCCTGCATGTTCATTTTCCACAGTGCTTCACTTTAAAACATTCTTTTGTCATGTAGACACACTCCCCCTTTAGAAACATCTTCCACAATACACCTTGTAGCTAGTAGGGTGAAACTTGTAAATCAATGGTTAATGCAAGCTTTTATGAAGTGTGCCGGATGCTTGGGGAGGGGAGGAATGTCCCCTTCCCTTGGAGGAACAGCCAGTCATTTGTTGGAGAAAACCTTCGTTGTTTCCTGATGCCACTTGCACAAGTTTCTGCTGCAAGCAAGACATATCCAATGACAGATACTGTGACTTGCCATGAGTGGGAAATCCACATATTTGGTTTTAATTTCAACACTTGCATCATTCACCCACACTGGGAACACAACTACACATTTAAAAACACCACATGGTACAGCTCTCCCTGGACTTTACCACTGTATGTGTAGAGGAGCATATTTGAAAGCTGACAAATATGAGCAGCAGTCATAGAAACTAGCATGTTAGGGAAAAGGATTTTCAAGTAGCCTTCTCCGTGACGTATTTTTCCATGTGCAGAAAGTTAATAAAAAAAGCATGGGGAGAACATTCAAACATATGATTCCCCAGCTGTATTCTGAAGTGGTAGAGTTCAATAATATATAGGAAGCTGCAGCTTGGGTTTAACAGGAAACATTTAAAAAAAGTTTTACAGTAAATAGCAAGGATCCCATGACCTTTCCCTTTCAAGTCTAATGATTCATCATACATCTGTTATGTTTCTGTGGAATAACATTTCAGATACTTTCAAAAGGGACAATTAGCAGCAGATTTCCTTCCAACATGTCGATGAAAGTTAAAGTAGCTTGTTCTGTAATATGGCAGTGTTATTATTATTGTCAGCCAGCCAAGCTCCATTCTCTGATCTGCCATCCGGGGCAGTCTCCTGCCCTGAATATGTAGCTGTATCTGGTGTCATGTCTGCTCAGTTGTAGTTTGCACATCAACATTCAGTACTGTGCATGTTTGCCGACGGCCTGTAGCCTCTGGAAGCAGCAAGATGAAGGGGGTGGACAACAAAAAGCAGCAGAGACGTAGTATACTGGTCAGGTATGCTGGATGAACCCCCCATTAGGAGAGAATAGACATTACCCCAGGAAAGACGTATTTGTTGGTTAACAGGAATGTGGGCGAGATGTTTGTAGAGGAGACTTAAAAGGCAGCAGGAGCGGGCGGGGACTTTGCCGTTACCCACCTGCCAATTCTCCTTTGTTTTCTATTGTTCTAGTCAGACTTATTTTCGATTTCTGGCGGGGGGGGGGGTGGTGAATGGCAAGAAGGGGAGGAGGCCTACAGAGTCAGTGCTAAGCACCCCATTCTTTGGTTCCAGCACGAGCATGGCCTCCTGTTCTCACATGAGCACTGACTAGGTCAACAAGGAGAATTAGGAAGCTTATGCTTGCCTTTGAATGGGCGGTTTCAGCCCCAAGGGGCCAGGTTACACTGCGCAGCTAGTCGGAATGGCACAGTTCTTCTCTCTATAAAACACTAGCACTGAATAAAGCCGGTTGTTTCTCTTTCCTGACAATAGCTATTTCCTTTAAAAATAATTGGGCAACATCACAGCAGGAAAAACTCACTGTGGGTTTTCTTTCTCCCGTTCTTTTTTTAAAGGGGAAATAAAGAAAACCTTAACCAGTTGAAAATTGCAACTTTGGTTTGCATTGAAACACATCAAAAGAGACCAGCATGGTACCATCCTCTAACCGTTACCTGTGAACAGCATGTTATGTCACCCCTTTAAAAGTATTTCCCAAGACATACAAATGCTTATAATCAAGACTGCAACTAAAAAAAAGATAAATAGTAATATAAAACAACATGAAGAAATTAAAAAAAGGGAAAATTCACTTCAAAAATTTGTCACAACAATATCTTGCTCAGCAATTTCCAGGTAAGCTGACTGCTTGCTCACTGGAAGACAACTCTTCTTTTCAGTTACATGCATTGGCCTTCAGTTAAATAAATATAAAGTGACAAGAACTGGATTATCTATGTAAGTCACCTCTGCTTACTTGACTCCTAAGTTTCTGCTTAAATGTGCGTTAGTCTTTCAGCAACATTCTCCAGCTAATGCATGAACTGTACGCAGTCACTGGACATTGCTGTTACTATGATGAATACGCATTTATTTTGTCTGTGAGCACTGTGCAAAAAGAAAAAAAAGTCTTTGCTTCATCTGTAGAACCACCTAGGATGTGAGTTTTGAATAGCTTGGGGGGGAAAATCTTCTCCTCAGATACTTTAGGAAGTAGAGAGGAAGACAGCTGACCAGCGTGATTACTGTCACCTTCCAGAGGAATGATAAAGTTGCAATGAAGTAAACATCTGCAAGGGAAGAGAAACGTGGTCAGATAAAATGCAATCCTGAAGAGGATACTAAGGGTACAATTCTATGCAACCTTAGACAGAACAAAGGCTAATTTGCATAGGAATCCCCCTGAAATACATTTAGCAGAATGAGGAAACAGGTACATATCCTAAATAAAATGCCAACCACATAATTATTGTGACCAGGTATCTCCCTCTTTTCTTTTCCAGCAGACTCAGATGAAAATTTAGAAGTGTTGTTCTTTTATTAAAACTCAGGTTACAGAACAGAATACATCAAGGTAGCATTCTCAAGAAGTGGGAGAGGCATCTGCCCATGTAAAGAGTTGAATCCAAACAGAAACCTGCCCTCCTCTGCTCTCTTTCAGGAAAACTTCTGGTTCTACCCACAGGGTGGCTCCTGCCATTTGGAAAACAATCATATGACAGTGAAGGAGAGGATTCGATTCTGGAGCAGGCATGCTATTCCAAAGCCCAGGCTTGCTGCTGCCAAGAATGGAAGTTGGAGGGCAGATTGTTTTAAAAAATAAATTTCCTCTGCTTATTCTCTTTCCTTTCTCTTTAATTTATTTATTATTTTATTTTATTTTTGGATTTATATCCTGCCTTTTCCCTACAAAGGGCTCAAGGCAGCTTACATCATTCTCCTCCTCCATCTTATCCCCACAACAACAAACCTGAGAGGTAGGTTGGGCTGAGAGTCTGTGACTGGCCCAAAGTCACCCTGTTGGCTCCGTGGCTGAGCGGGGACTAGAACCCAGATCGTCTGAGTCCCAGTCCCAGCTCTTAACCACTACACCACACTGGCTCTTTGGCTTAATCATACTTGTGTGCCTATTGGTGGGGACTAACTATGCTGCCCAGGGCTGATACGGTTTGGGAGCCTGCTTGAGGGCTGCCCAGGCAAATTAGGGGGATTAGAATTCTCTAGATCCCCACTCACTCTCCACGCATGTTGCACTGGGGGACCTCTAGCAGCCGATGACTTCTCCCTCCAGTGGACCCCCTTGGAGGAGCCTTTGAGACACATTCTATGGCCCCTCCGCTGGCTTCTGTGGGAACATGGAATTGCCCCCTAAAGTGTTCTTTGAATAAAATAATTTCAGGTAGGCATAAAGGTAGAAATAAATTATCTTAAAATTACAATGAACCCACTTAAAATATGCAATTAATTAATTTTCAGACATCTTTACAAGACAGTAGTTATGTTCCGTACATGCTCCTGTTTGCCAGTGATTTTGCTACTTAATTTTTTCCATTTCCTCTTAGATTAGGCTATTAATGGATGCAAAAGGAGCCCTTAGGATTCTTAGCTATATTAATATCCTTCAAATTTCCTGGAAGGCTAAAGGTTATTTCTTGTTCATTTGACAAATCATGAAAGGATGGAATCTGGTCCGGATGCCCTCAATCCTGCAAGCTCAGGAGATTACAGGTGTCCTATGAAGGGTGTGAGAAAGAAAGAAGTAATGCAAAGAAAAGAGCAGAGCTTGGGTGCTTAAGGAGCAGCTTGTGGACAACATTGGAGCAATAAGAAGAGACTGAAGATAAGAAACACTCCAACTCCATGATACAAATAATGGCTGAAGTAGGTATAAGTGATGAAGCTGATTGGCCTCTACACTCTTTGCTTTTAGAAAGGATTTGAAGACACAACTTTAATCTAGCCTTTTAAATGATGCCATTGTTTTATTGTTTTATTTTCTCTTGCTTTTAACTACCTTGCTTTTTTGTTTTAAGATTTTATTGTATTAAATTGCTGTAGATTGTCTTGATGATTTTCTAGCAAATAAGGCAACATACAAATGAGAATTGTAATACAAAATTATCCCTTAGGAGTCCACTGGCTCGGTTCACTATTAGTGCAAAAAAGCAACCATAGTAAAATTCTCTAGCTATACATGGCTTTTATAGAAATGTATCTTGAAAGTATCTAAAAGCAGACTTTTGATTCTAGTTGGGAATCTTGCTTTTCCCACTAAGTGCACCTCCTTCTCAAACTCCAAGATGTCCCCTCCTGCTACTTACATCAGTTTGGCCAGAGACCAGCTGAAGATTTTGGCCATCTTCCTACAGTTCCAAGATAAAAGCTAAACCACTGCCTTTAAGACAAATCAGGGTGTTTTCCACATGGCTAAAACTGGCATCAGATTTGCCAAAAGCAGGAGGGGGAGAGCTTGGCTCATTCCTGTTACTTCCATGACAACTGGATGATGAAAGCATACAGGTGTCTCCACAAAAGCTTGTTTCAGTTGCTACACCAGCCTGTCAACATCCTGGTGCTGCTCTCCCTAAGAACATGAGAAAAGCCATGCTGGATCAGACCAATCCAGTCGAGTACTTGGTTCACGTGCTGGCAAAACAGCTGCTCACAGGATCCTTCAAGCAGAATGGGGACAAGCGTTCCACCTGCCCAAGCATCCCAGCAACTGGTGCATGCAGGTGTGCCACCGCTGATACCAGAGGCAGCACAGGGTCAGCCACTGACAGCTTTCCCTTCCATGTCTAATACTCTTTTAGACCTGCCCAAATTGGTGGCCACCCCTAATTCCTGTGGCAGTAAATTTCATAGCTTCCCTATGCATTGTGTGGAGAAATACTTCCTTTTA
>NW_025336481.1:15763110-16013093 GCF_004798865.1 Varanus komodoensis | reverse complement strand
ACTAACATGGGATACAACCAATTAGGCTAAAAAATTATTTCTTACCTTGCTGATTACTATGTGTGGGTTTGAGCTGAAACATTTTGGAATATGAGAAGGAAGGTTCAAATGGCACTCATCCCACTTTCAGTAGAAATGTGATAGATTAAGGGTAAAATCTTATGTGTGTCTTGACAGAAAGAAATCCTTGTACTCTCAGCATTTCTCTTTTTTTGATCTAAAGATGCACAGGATTGTACCCTAACTCACTGAGCATATTCTGGTCTATCTTGAGATGCCTTGCTGAGAAAGCATTCTAATGGAGCTGGCCCTGATTTTGCAAAATGTTTGACAAGAAGCATTTTTGAAAAAGACAAAAAAATGTTACCAATAAACTCATGTAAGAAGACCAGAGAGGCGATGTAGCAGGAAAGGCTGAGTAATTCTGCCACTATCATGAGCCAGTGCCATGTCTGAATGGTCAAGGCTACCATCAACAGCTCAGTCAGGATCAGGGAAGTGAAGGAAATTGCAACGATGTGGACAAACTCAGATTCGAACAGCAAGAGTGCACCATACATAATTATGCTGCCTGTAAGTGAGGGAGAGAAGAAGTTGCAGACTTCACCATCAATCAATCAAACAAGCAAGCAATCCAATAGCTATAAAGGGAGACAATGCAAACAACATTTTTTTCAATCTTCTCATCGCCTCTTTCAACCTTCTAGCTGTCCAAATTCAGTGGGAATTCCCAGTGATGTATCACATCACCAGAGACATACATAACATTCTTATTGAGTATAATGTATTCTGTTTAGAGACTGAATATCTCCAGGTCTTATGGAAGAATTAAGTTTCTTCTAGTTTGCAATAAAAGCAGGAATTCTCACCGCTGGTCATAAGATGATTAAGAGCTGCCTTACCAGTGATGACAGCTCCAACAAATAACTTTTATGTATGGAATTGCACAATCTTCTATTAAATTTTATACATAGTGTTTATTTCGTTGTGGCTCACCCCAGCCTTGTAAATAAGCTTACACAAGAAAATATTCTGCAAGAATAGAATGTTTTTCTGCTAAGGTCTGGCAGAAGAGAGAAATGGTTCTTGCAGCAGTGTGAAGAAAAGGGCTTCCCTCTAGCAGCCTCCATAGTTCAGTACTGGTGGAATGGAGAAGGGACAGACTTCGCCACTGCACCCACACCAACTTGCTTATTCTCAAGCATGCAGTTTTTCTCATTGCTCATGGCTACCAGGCTACTGCTTGACTTCAAGGTAGCTATACCCACAGGAAGCACTGACTGGCAGAGGCTTCCTCCTGCATGAACATGCGATGAACAGTTATTTATTCAAGGTGTGATGATTGCAGGGAAAGTTTCAGCTGGTGTCAAGAAGCCCTTGCATGTCCATCACCCACTCGCCACAGTGATGCAAGCAGCATCAGAACAATGACCTTGTCGCCTCTCAGTCTCTGACTTTCGCATGTTGAGCAGCGAGGTCTGACCGGGCTTCCACATGCCTTTAGCCACCAGCAGGCTCTGCCTCATCCGTGGTACAAGTTCCAGTGTCTCCGACATTGTCTTCGGTCTGGTCCTGTGACTGATGTTCTGTGCTCCTCACTTTTACATTCCTGCTTGACTCACTTATCACACTGCCTAATTGTCCCTTGAGCTTTGCTCGCTATCTTGACCACACCTCCCTTAGCCTGATCCTCAATGGACTGCAGCTTTTGAGCTTGAATATTTACTTTTTTATTGCCTTGCTTTTTGGATCACCTCTTTTCTCAGAAGCAGGACAATCTGCATTAGTGCAATATTTCTGTTATAGAACATGGGGAATTTGTACCTTGTTTGGAAACAAAATCTGTGTGTGTGTGTGTGTGTGTGTGTGTGCATCTGTGTTTGCCGCTGCCTCATTTTGTTAGCAAGTTAGGAAAATAGGAAGCTGCCTTAAACTGGGCCAGTTTACATGACATGAGGGTGGCGGATAAACACCTTACAGTGACCTGATAAAGGGGGCATCATATAACCATAACGATTAGTAGTCATTGATAGCCTTATCCTCCATGAATTTGTTTAATCTCCTTTTCAAGCCAACCAGATTTGTGGCCATTATTACAAGCTGTGGTAGAAAATACCTTAGTTTAACTATACATTGCATGAATAAGCAGTATCTCGTTGTATGTTTCCTAAATCTCTCGCTGATCAGCTTCATGGAAAAATGCTGGATTCTAGGGATGTAGATCATACATCTCTGGACATGCATAATTCTATATGGCTTTCTAACAGGCAGCATTATTCTGTTTTACATAGTGCAGACAGCAGAAGGATTAGGTTGACAAACTGGCCGGCCTCAGACTGCCTGGTGAGTACATGGCTGAGGTGGGATTTAAACTTATTTGTGGCTGCAATCCAAAGTATATCTAGCAAGAAACAAGCTCCACTGAACCCAACAGGATGAACATGCAAGTAAATATAGTGAAGACTGGTAAGAGGGAGGAAAGGGGAGAGAAAGGGACTGAGAATCACTTTGCATCTTGCTTCTGGCTGCTCTCAGAATAGCTGCACAGTGTCCCAGATACTCAGCTGTAGACATAACTCATGTCATCAGCATGAGTAATCTGCACTGATGAGTAATCCACAGGCATCACATTATGCTTGTTTTAAGGACAATTCTACTAGTGACTCAAGAACAATCCATAAAACAGAGACCCAGAGAATAACCTTTCCACCATCTGGGTACTAGTCAGTTTTGGGCCATCCCTGATCTTGGGTGATAGATGCAAGCCAAATTGCATGGTGTGAGCCATCAAGAGGTGAAGTCATCTGACCTACAGAATGTAACAGGAGAAAGCGTTTGGCTTTAAAAGCTTTCCCACAATGTGTCACTCTTTCTGACTGCCCAGAAGCTGTGTGTTCTCTATCAAGGCCTTGGTAATGTTCAAGTATTAATTTACCCCTTGAAAAGCAATTGCTGTTACAACATCCTTCTCTGCAACTCTATTGCCTCCCTCCAAAAAGTTTTATACTCCTCCTGGTCTTCTAATTAAAAAAAAGACAATTGTTACTTAAATCTTTAAACTTAGTCTTTAAGAAGAAGATAACTTGAAAGTTGGTGGACAGAGGCTGTGTTTGTTTGTTTTTTGTTTTTGTTTTGCTCTGCTTGCAGAGTGTAGGATGAATGGCAATTCTGGAGGATACTGTAGCCCCACCATTACCCCCTGAGACTGAGCCCCACAACTCTTAGTTGCTAGAACACATACCGAGCACTTCCAGAAAAAGCCAGCCTGAAACTCATGCCTTTTCCTAGGTTCTACTCTAGCCTTCTTCAAACTGGTGCCTTCTAAATGCTTGGAACTACAATTCCCAACATCCTTGGACCATTGGTCAGCTGAAGCAAGGAGAGCTGCAGTTCAAACCAGGTGAGGGAAGGCTGTTCTAAGCTGGGGTGATCAGAAGACAGAACTTAATATGATACAACCGCTAGAAGACCCTGCCAGCAGAGCCAGTGGTGATGAATTGGGGGCTGAAGTCCAAAACAATGGAGATCCACATTTTGCTTACCCATGGCACTCCTTTTCCTTCTCCTGAGAGGTGTGTATGGAAAGTAGTAATGGGGCATGGAAAGAGTGGGCTGTATTGGTTTCCAGTGAAGCCACTACAAAACACCAGAGGTCTTGAACATAGGACCTTAGCAACAGAGGTGAGTACCATTCTTTGTGCAATACTGTAACAGATGGCTAGGTGAAGGCACTGCTGGCTGACTCTCTGCTGCATTGCACTGTCATCAAGGCAGGTGACCAGATGGTTGTATCACAGCCACCTGCTCAGGACAGGTTAGGTGACATAAATGGTCTAACAGGGTATCACTTAGTCTTATAAAGTTGGCTTGGTTCCTAGGGTCTCCACATAGTGCCTGCAACTGCCTCACTAGCTGCCTCTTGATGGTAATCTCATTTCTTTTTCTTTTTAATTAGGTGGGAGGTTGCAATGGTGTGAAGCAAAGTGCTTCTTTCCAGAGCCATCTGTTTTTGGGTTCATAACAGCAGTTTTGTCTTTTAGAGTTCAGAACCCACCACTGCCTAGCATTTAGGGTTTGGAGACCTTCCCATTTCTTCTAGTCCCACCAGTTCGTTTTCTGAGAAATGGGTGTTCTGTAACTATCCATGGGCAAGCTGGCAACCATTTTATTAATTAGTTTATTAATTAACTTGCTCAACATTCCAAATGTGCCAAGCAACCCTGAAACGACTCAGCTGCCCTTACCCGTCCCCCGACCACCAGACCTAACGGCCACGCCACGTGCGCTTTCTGCACATGGAGGATGTGGAATTGCAGCCATTGCCTGCAGAGATCTGAGAAGTCAGAAGAAACTCAGCAGGGCTCCTGGTGACCCAGGAGATGTATGTTGTGTGTGTACAAGATCCTTCCTGCACTTGGTGCCTTCAGATGTGTTGGACTGCAAGTACTGCAATCCCCAGCCGTTGCTGGCTGGGATTTATGGATTTTGCAGTCGACACAACCAGCGTGCCAGGTGGGGAAAGGGTGGCATAGCGTGTGTGTGGGAGGTTGGGAAGGAGAACAGATTAGTGTGTTTGCCACAAGTTCAGAATCCAGAACTTTTTGATGCAAATTTCAAGGCAACTTGATGCAGGTCTCTGGGGAGACAGTCTTTTTTCGTTTGTTTGCTTGTTTTTATTCACAACAGAGTATACATATACAACATGGGGGAAAATAGGAGATGTCTACAGTTCCTTTTAAATAATTCATTCAAAAGTATGCTACAAACAAATGAAGTCCCTTACCTTGGTAGATACTTATCAAAACCCATATCAAAAATGTCTTGTACGATAATGGCCTTCCCTAATAATAAAAGGAGAGAAAAACAAAACCAAAAGACTGATGCATATGATCAAGATCTTAGGCAGCATTTTTTGAAGACCCCAGCCCCTGCAGAAGTCAGGCCGAACCTTTAGAAGATCTTTGTATAGCTCTGGGTACAGCATGGCAACTTCTGATTTGACATCTTTGTCCAGTACCAGAGAAAACACCGGAAACATGGTATAGAGTGTAGAATACCTGGAAACAATAAATTTGAGATCCACTGGTTTCTTCAGTACTTTGCAATGCATATTCTTTTTCCTTGGCAAACCCTCTGCCCACTTATCAAAAGGATACAAGCGGTTGCAAAAGTGAACAGAACGAATGGTCAGTTTTGCCAGTTCCTACGTTTCTCTCCACCACCTTGCAGTCCATGACTGCTTACCACACTGATAGACTGTTTCAGCCCATCCAGGATAAGATCTACAAAAAACGTTCTGTCTCTTCCTGCTAATATCTGCAGCTTCCTATTTCACTATCAGATCTTTTTCCTTTTAAATGATTTTTCAGTGAATATCCCCACTGTATCTGTGTTCCATGTATGTGGATGAATTTCTAATTCTACTACTGGCAAAAGCAGAGAACATGACTCTCAAATTCTGGCTAATCCAAAAGACCACAAGCATTCGCACAACATGCTAAAGTGGAATTTGGTTTACCAGTAAGGAGCTAGATGCTCCCACTGCAAGTCAGAGCTGCTAAAGAAGCTTACCAGGAGGAGGAGTTTAGAGCTACATCCAGATCTAAACTCCTGGCTTTTCTCTGCCCCAACAAGCCAGAATTTGATGCAAGGGTTTGCAGTTGGATTATGGCTTGTTGCTCCTCTAACAAGCCATAAGCTAGCTAGAAATGCTTGTTTCGGATGCTAGACTGGTTTGGACATTTTTTCCACGCTGGCAAACTTCTGGTTTTTCTAGCCAGTCTTACAGGGTGAGCCAAGTGGGAGTAAGCAGACATTATGCAGAGCAGCAGGCTTGTTTGTTGTGAAGAAACCAGAAGTCTGACAAATCCTGTCATTATTTTGAGCAGATACAGCAGTTTCCCTGTCTCCTTACTGAGTATGCTGCATCAAAAAGCACAGCAGGTATGAAAAGTGCATAGGTGGCACTGGTCATGTGCAGTATGTATTATACAGTCCTAAACATTACAATTTAAAGAGATGAAAGTAAATGCTTCAAGAGCCAAAAGACTAAAATGAAATGAAAATCAATGTTATACTTGGATTTTAGAGGAAGCTGTTATCAGATTTGCTCATCAAGAGATGGAACTGGCTCTGTCTCCTTGTAAGGAATATACTTTGAGGCAAGCCTGTGAAACTGCTCAAAGGCACAATGCTTAATTTTATCCTGAGCTCAACAGAGCTCCAACTTTCTCTACCATGCCAGAGCTCAGTTCATAGAGCTACGAATGGGGACACAAACATTTTCACCCTGCAAACAAAGGCTTAAAAAGTATGGCTTTCCTTTTGTTTTATTATTCATTTTAATATTTATATCCTGCTTTTACCTTCCTCAAGAGGAATCCTACAACATATTCAACCATTGCTTCCTGATTCTCAAATAGAAGTTGCTGTAACAGCTGAAATTGGTCCTAATAAAATCCATGTGCTTATCATAGTTGCTGGATTAAAGCTGCTTTGAAAATACTTTGAGCCTTCAAAGTTTCAGCTGTTATTTTGATAACAGCAGCAATAGCAGGAAGGAAAACAGTCGACATTTTAGCCAGTGCCACTCATTGTGGTCAAAGCTCAAACCCAAATGAGCATTTCAATCTAATGCCTGTATGTTTTGAACTTTCTGTTCATATGTTTTGGAGGAATTGTTTGGCTCTTACCCTATAATGAGGAATCCCTGGTAGAGAGGAACCGAAGCGAAGTAGAACACTGAAGAGAAAACAGCCTAGAGAACAAAAGGAATGGCTCTTTAGACTTCAAAGCTACAAAAAGTATCCAGTAATGATGATCAGCTCAGAATTTGAATGCTTTGGCTGGTCATAAACAAGCAAGATCATAAGAACCCACCATCCATGGGCAGAGACTGGCAACACACTCAACTCACTTAGGCCTAGGCAGAGCAGGTTTTTAGGTGGGTTTCAACAATATACAAGACCTGTTTGGCAAGATAAAGGACTATAGGTAAGTGTGCATATGTAGTATCAGACACACCGTGGGAACGTGGAGAGTCTCACATCATCTGAACTCTCCTCGTGCCATCTTACTGATTGTGCCCTCAGTGATCACAAGCCCCTGAAGTCAGAGGAGTTTGAACATCCAGTGCATGGTGGAAGAAGCAGCAGAGAACATCTTTGCCTCTGTCATGCAGAGGTGTTCCGGTGAGATTCCCAGGCACACACAAGAAGCTGGCCATTTTGGTGGAACTGATAGCTCAGAGTCTGAGGATGATGGGGAGATGGCTGAGCCAGGTGAAGCTCAGAACTCACACTCTGATAACAGAATTGTTGTTGTAACAGACAGGCCTGCACCTGCAGACTCCCTCCCACAGTACCAGTCTGAGCTTGCTCTGGATGAAAGTAGCTCAAGGACACCCACAGGGCCCAGCCTCCCTCCTCCCTGTGGGAACGAAGCAGAAGGATAGGAGGGAGGGGATTTGGAAATGGGTAATCTCTCGGATGGAGAATGCCAGCCTCCTGAAGACGTGGACCTGAGGGCCCATCATCACAGCTGCAGGCTGGCCCACTTAGGGGCTTAGAGTGCAGAATGCAGGTGTGCCTGGTCCCATAGCACCCTCCTTCCAGAGACAGGCCCCAAAGGGTTCATAAGCAAAGATTTGGGTAAAGGGGGGCAGAGAAGATACACATCTCTTTGTGTATGCTTAGAGTCTTCGATGCAGAATAAAGATGCTTGCAAGAAGTCTAGAGAGTCTGCCTTGCTTGGGTGGGAATGCCTAGCTCACAACAGCCTCCCCATCCTCCCACTCTGCAGATTTCATTAGGGAGGCTGAAAAGCCTGTCTAGGGAGGGTACTTTGAACAGGGAAGGAATAAGGCTGGAGGAGACTTAACTTTTATCCTAGCTTCTCCAGTCTTCTCCCCTCCCTGTCCATCAGAATACCTCCTTTCTTCTTCCTCCAAGGTTGCTTTTTAGCCTGATTCTTTCCATCATGGATGCCAGGTTGGACCTCCAACTCCCACTTCTAAGGCCAGGGTGCTTCCTCTGATCTTAGAAAGGGGAATATGAGCAATCCTATGGTCCCAGGGATGCTTGTAAAAATTATGGTCTGCCTCCATGGATGGAAGACCCATAGAATGAGCTGAGCCAGATAGTTGTGTTGCATACAGCTGTTTAGTGGACCAAGGGACTACAGGGACAACATACTGGGACTTTCTCATTAGCAGGGTTGATGTTTTCATGTGCCACCCATTGCAAGCCTCTCAATTCCCTCTAAATTTAGCTGTAATCCTCATAGCGGCTGAATGGGGGCAATGGGAAACAATGAATTTTCTTAACAACAATCGATACTTGCAATCCGCCTTCAGGATCCTGAAAGTCTCCAACAACTTCATAGAGCATTTCAACATTGCGTATTTATTTATTTAATCAATCAATCAATCTCTATACTGCCTATTAGCCAGAATGGCTACATGGACACAGAAAAGTCAACCTTTTCCTCTACAATTAGTATAAAGGAAATATTTTAAGATACATAGCATTAGCTTATGTTTAACACATTAATCTTACACATGCATTTCTTCTCAAGAGTGAATCCTATTTATTTCAATGAGGCTTGTTCCTGGGTAAATGCATGTAAGATTTTAGCACAAGATAACTTCAAACTGCTGTTCTCAACTCTTGGCTGCTCTTGCTTTTGCAATATTTCAACTTGCGTTAGAATGTTTTATGGTTTTATACTGTGGGCTATCTAGAGCACCTTCTTTTTAGGTGGAGCATAAATTCAATACCCACTTCCAAGAGGAGCTTTAGAAATGTCCATTTAATTTTTTTAACTTATTGGTATCTTAATTATTTTTGTGGGGGGGAAATACAGAGCGCAATGGCAGTCCCTTTCAGAAGATTCTGGATGAAAAGAACAGCTTCTGTCATATTCCCTAGTTTTAAAAAGATAAACAGAACTCTGCTGGTTCAGGCCAACGGCTGTCTAGTCCAGGATTTGGTTTGTGCAGTGGCCAAGCAGATGCTTATGGGAAGCCCACAGCAGTACAGGAATCCAACAATATCCCCCCTCTAATGTTTCATAGAAACAGATAAATATTTTCATAAGGCTAAAGCCAAATCAGATCCAAAATAAACAAACTGAAGGCTAATCAATACTTTGAAAGACATTGGAAAGTTTTGATATTGACAGTGATTTTCTGCTGAATGCTTCAGCCTGTGGCTCTTATCAGAAGCTGAATTACAGCAATTCCTTCCCCAATCCTCTGGCAAAATAACTAGATTTTCATATAAAAATGTACAGAAGACTACCTGTAAGCTTCTTTTTTCAACAAAAGTCACATAGGAAAGACGCACTGTGGGTAACTTTGAGACTTTGCAGATCACCCACCAACTGACTGACTAATAGGGGTATGTACTAATTAGATGTTTAATTGGATTACTTCTTTCATTGCATAAAGATCACAGTGCCAATAAAATTAATCTAGATTTTCAGCCCTGGCAGAAACAAAATGCCACCTGCGAAAACAGAGCCTTTCTTCTGTGTGTCAATCTTCTTTTTCCTGCACTGAATAAGCAGGGCTGGGCAAAGGTACAGTGTCATTACTTACTTGCATTGTACTGATGCACAAGCTTCTGTGGATCACAAACTGGCTGAGAGCTGCAGATCTTTTGTAGCTGTTCCGTCCATGCACCATTAGCAGCCGGCCAAGATGCTTAAACTGAGTGATGGAGAAGTCTGCTGCAAGAGAAGCTTGTTTTCCTTCCTAGAAACACCAGGAAAAAATAATTAAAATGGATGCCCTATCAAGAGACGCAAAGGTAGTCTATTCGAGTTCTGTAATATCTAGACTCATTATATCAGCATCCATGATGACTATGATTGGATGAAGACTTGCCTCATATACCTTCAATGTAAGAGTTCACAATGTAAGAGTTGTAAAATTTAGAAGAAGGGCCTTCAGTATTGGCTTCGGAACAACTGACGTTGAGAAATGAGCTATCTCATGCTCTTCTGCAAAAGTCCTGAAAGAGGCTTTTAAAAAGGGCTGTTCAGATGATGCATCATGGAATCGTAGGTACGGAATCTTATTCTTAATCTTAGGTATGGAACCTTAATCTTAGGTACTTATTCTGAAGGAAAACCAACTCTGTTCATTTGGCTTATTTCCAGGAAACTGCTGAGCGCCATCTCCATTGTTATGTATTTCCTGGTTTGGTCTGTGGTTAGTTACATCCCACTCTGCCTCTAAATAGCTCACATCAAGGTGGATCAAGCCAAGAGAGAATGATCACCCAGTGATTTTTGTAGAGTTTTCTGAATGTGTTTTAGTGGACCAGATTATCTTCCTATAGATCCCTCCAATGGGCATTTGCATAAACAAGGCTGCTGCTAGTGTAGAACATGGAATGGCTTGAAGAAGGTGTCCCAGGTGGTATGTAATTAAGCAACCTAACAATGGACGTACCATCGTTGTCTTCCTTAGGGAAGTGAGAATGAAAGAAGAAAACCAGGGAATTGGCATATTCAAGTGGTGCTGCTCGCCAAATCAGTGTTTTGAATATTCTGTGAACATATGCCTTGTGCCATGCTTGATTATATAAGCTGGGCTAAAGCAAGGGTGCAATTCCTCAAGCCAGTCAGCCAAATCCAGCCCACGAGGGGTGCTCAGATGGCTATGCTCCTTTTCCCTAGCCCCACCCCCTCTTTCTACCCTGGGTGTTGGGTAGATTCCGGGACATGGTGTGCTTCTTCCCCATTTTAAAAGATTGAAATGTCTCTCCTAAGGCTTACTTGTGGGCAGGAAGAGCTTTAAGCCAAGAGATGCTGGCACTCGGATTGCTTTGGCCCCCTTTTCGCCTTTGCTCCCATCCCACTTTGCTTTCAGGCCTGCCCACCAAGGGAACACCCCACTCCCCCCATCCCCCTTTTAGCAAGGCTCCAAAATTGAATCTGCCCTTCTGGTTGAAAGAGGTTCACTAGCCCTAGCTTAAAATAAAAAATGGGGCAAAGAGATTGGCTCACCTTCCCTTCAACCCCAACTCCACAGTCGGCCTCCTGAATCATACTGACATCATTCCCACCGTCACCTGCAAGAGACAACATGGGAAAATGGCCATGGAGGTTCTGGGTGTAAACCAGTGGGTACTGCAGTGCTCTTATGCAGAGCTGTGATGTATGACTAGCAGCAAGGGCTCCCAGATTGGCATTCACCACAGGCACTGTCCCCAGGAGAAGGGAGAAGCTGATGGAGATGCTGGGATGTGGGACCAAGTGCACTCCTACATCAAGCTCCAGAGCAGGGCAGGGCTTCTTGTCAGTTTCAAGGATGGGATCCCCTTCAGTGAGTGCAACGGGGGACCCCTGAACATCAAAATGCCTCTCATTATGCTGTGAGGCTGGCGTGTGCTAAGCAGAAAGCAGCATATTCCAAAGAGTCTAGTGGTATATTTCACATCATGAGTAAGAAACTTGGAATTTCAAAAGCCTTCTGCAACCAAATGGTTCAGATTTCTGGCAAAAGTAATTCATGTCCTCCCAGGAGCCCACTGGGCAGCAAGTAGAGGGCAAGCTGTCAGAAGGAGAATTTATATGCTAAGGTTTCTCCCCGCCTTAGTAACCCCAACCACTAAGAATCATATCCAGTGTGTATCTGTGAATGCTTCCCGATGGAGGCCTTCTTGTGGTTGCAGGTCATTCTTTTGCATTTATTTTTAGATTTGGGATTGCAGTGTCCCTCCTACCATGCAGAAGACATTGCCTTATTTTCCTTTTCATTGTTCCACCGCTACTCCATCCCTACATGTGTGGAGGACCAAGAAAGGACGCGGCAATGGCAGCCTTTCTGTCCCTCAGCTTTGCCAATTCTGCCAGAAATTTCCTTCTCGCACTTCTTTATTCCTTAGAGAATCTTTTCATCTGTGTGCACATCTTTTTTATTTAATTTTTATTCTGGAAATGCACAACAACAACAGAGGCTGCTGTCTTCTTTATTCTTTTTTTAACTGAAAATACTCCTAGCTTAGGCTTTTGTTATTCCATTTCCTGCCTCATTCACAAAGGTTTATGGGGTGGATGAGGGCCAGAAACATCTTCCCAAAAAGATAAAACAGGCACACAGACCCTTTGGGGTGATAGCACTAGGAACCATTTCCAGAAGCACCCTGAAATTACACGTGCAACCAGAATAACCCTCCACACATTGCAATGTCCCACGCAGGAAAGTGGAAGTGCTTCATTTGCAATAAATGATGGAATGTAGTGTGATTGAAAATGCCAAAATGCTTCTGGGTATAAGCAGGCTAAGATCACAGAAGCACGGTGACATTGTGCGTAACCCCTGTGAAATCTTGTGAACACACCAAGTCAATGACACTGCAAAAGCCTTTGCCTGGAAGCGCCCAATAACTCTCCTAATTCTTGATATTGGAATGGTCTTTTCCAATCTGATGCCCTCCACATATTTCATACCACAACTTCCAGCGTGCCTGAGCTTTGTCTGTGCTGGACGGAACTGAAGATAGCTGAGGGCTTGAACAACCAAGAGGCAGCATGTTAGGAAAGGCCATGCTTGAGAGTGATAGAATATTGGGAACTGATTGTATTGATAAGGCCAGTTTGCATCCTGTGTCCTGCAGATTTTGCTGCAAAGCCTGCATTCTTCCAGAAATGAATATTGCTGCTCATTAAATCTCACTACATCTCCCAAGTGGTGGTGGCTCCTGCTTGTGCAATGTAATTTGCAGGATCCACCACCTGCACACAGAAATCCGCAGGATGAAAAGGAATCAAATTGGGTTGCTAAGCATGCACTGGAAACAGCTTACGGAAGCAGATTGTGTCTGCAATCCAAAGACACTGACATATGCTTGCAGAGTGCTTTCTCCCACCCATGGGAGTGCTTGGGGATAATTTTCCCTCCCCATGAGGAAAACCATTTTCAAAGAGTTTCAGAGGAAGGTGGGGAGATGCCACCAGAAGCAATAAACCAAAAGTGCCTGGGTGAACACTGCTTTGCTTGCAGCCTCACCCTGTGATGGAGATACACAAAAAGATGCTGAACCCAGTGAGAGGTTCCCTACCTACTGCACAAGTCAGCTTCCCAGTTCTCTCCTGGAGCAAGCGTACAATCTGGGCCTTCTGTGTTGGGGCACATCTGCAGCAGACCACAGCTGGACACTGGCAAGCCAATTCCATAAATTCATACTCATAGTATTTCAAGCACACCTGTTCCACGAAATAGATACTCATTATTAGATGGCATGATGTAATTCTTTCTTGCCCCTTAGAGCGGCTATTGAAAGTGCCCAGTCCTCACCTCCAGGGAATCACCAGAAATCACAAGGGCACAGTCATGCTTGCGACGGAAGGCGTTCAGCTCCAAGTGAGCTTCTCCACGGTTGGTGACCTAGAAACAAGCAAACAGCTAACCCTAAACACACAAAATATTGGAGGAAAGTATCTGAAAATCCATTTTTAAAGAAGACAGTACAAAATTCGAATTGGTTTGCACCATGAATCCTACATCATTCATGCCAATGCAAGTCAACACTGTGCCAGCAGAAGGTCACATTGCAACTGGACTTTCTCTTCTCTAAGAAATCTGCAAATGATACAAAAGCCCTCTGACTGAGCAACTCTGGGAGACATGGGCAAATACTCTGACCTGCTGTGTTTCCTCATTCACTGCTCCTGTATAGCTGAGAGAAACAGGAGAGCAGAAGCATTTTGTTCAGACACTCAACAGAATGTAATCCTTCCCCAAAGCATGATGGTTGCTGGATCACTGCTCCTGGACCCAAAACTGTTGCCTGAGCCATAAGTGCACTCAGTCACATGGAGCACCTTTTACCAGCTTAGACCGGAATATCAACTATGACCCTATCCAGACAGACAGAGCTTAGCTGCAGTTATGCATGCTCTGGTAACCTTTCACTTGGATTACTGCAATGTGTTGTATGTGGGGCTGCCTTTGAAAATGGTCCAGAAATGTCAACTGATTCAAAATAGGGCAGCAAGACTGTTAATGGAGAGTGGTTTTCAAGATGATATTGCACCAGTCCTCTTCCAGCTGCACTGGTTCCCAGTTGAAGTCTAGGCATGATTCAAAGTGCTAGTATGAACATATAAAGCCCTAGTGGCATGGGGTCAGGTTATCTGAAGGAACTCCCTTATGTACCTACCTGGACCCTAAGATCACCTTTTGGGTCCTTCTCCAGGAGCCCCCTCCAAAGGAAGTAGAGAGGGTGGTCACAAGGAGAAGGGCTCTTTCAGTTGAGGCACCCCAACTATGCAATGAGCTCCCCAGAGTGGTGCAGCTGGTGCCTTTTCTCTACATTTTTTGTTGCCAGGTAAAAACCATTTTATCTGCCCAGGATTTTAATAGTTAATGTTTTGATCTTAGTTTTTATACTGTAATTTTTGTACTACTGCTATACCTCTGCATTGACTGCAACTACTGTGGTTTCATTGGTTTTATTCCTTTTATGTTATTCTCTTTGTTTATATTTTTTAAACTTGTGTTAACAACTCAGAGAGCCTTGGGCTTTTGGGTAGTATAATAAACAAACAAACTGATTGGAGATCTTGATAAAATATGGCCTTGAACTAAACGTACATCTGCCAGTCACCCAGTTGTTCCTTCTGCCCCCTACTTTTTCCACCCAGCATTTTAGAAACAAAACTTAAAGATGCTGAGCGGGATCTGGTGTTAGCATAGTGGAAATGACCACTGGCGCAACAGGAAGCTAGCACAGGGTAGCACAACCAAACACTAGCCACATCTGGAAGGAGACAAGCTGGGATCTCCCCAAAAGAAGTGGGGGGAAGTGCCACTGATCTGCTCCTTTCTGAAAGCAGACTTTTCCAGTTTCTTTCCTGGATTGTGCTAGGAAGCACCAGCTTTCTTTTGCACTAGCAGTCATTCCTGCTAAGGCAACATTTTTAAAATTGGACAATTCCCAGCATCAATACTGCCCACTATACTCACAAGAGACATCTAAGAACTCTTCAGATCTCTAAAACATGTGTCTTTATCAAACCCTTGTCCTGGAACACCTTCAGTTCTGTTGCATTTGAAGGGAAGTTGGTTTTGCATCAGGAAGAAACAGAACCAGAGCAACATGACTGAGTCTGCTTGGTCTTTATCTGACTCTGATGCTCAGTTCCAGTACAGGCATACCATGTAAATACAACATTACTGGTTGTTCCAAGGAATCTCGGGACCTGACATTTTTCTCAATGTTTTCAAAATAGCAATTTTACTGAGATTCCTGATTTTCTCACTGAACAACAATGATTAGGGCTTTTTTTGTGGTCTGTGGAAAAAGTCAGAGGCCATGAAAATTAGATTGGTTTAGGGGGCAAACCAATGCATGATTCCTGGAATAACTATTTTCTTTCATGTATGTACAATTGACACAGTAAATTTGTATCCTTCCTATAACAACTTCTTTAGGAGGCAAAATACCGATCAATCTTTTGCTAACAACCAATAAAAATCAATATTGACTTGGGAATGATGGTAGTTGTAAGACTTTTATCTTTCAACAGGTATAGATTGTACCCTTAAAGAACTCTTTATGCATGAAACTGTTAATTGCTGTATCTGCATTTGGTTTCATTGCAGCCTTGCGATCCAAGCAAAGCACAAACACTCTTGCTGCTTTCTCAGTACGTACAACCTCTAAGTGGAGCTGTGCAATAGTGGAATAGAGCAAATACATTGGGAAAAAGAGCATCATTTTTCTCACTGTGATGAATACATCATTGTCTTCATTCTGTTTTAGAAACTGGTTTATGGGGGCTCAGCAGAACTGCCAAGGATGGGACCTTATGGAGGACATTTATTCATAGGGCCCTCAGGTTGGAGATGACTTGAGCGCATGTAACTAGTACAGCAGCAAAAATTTGGGAAAGTGCTCTGACAAAACAGAAGAGAAACTGGAAGATCACCACATTGTTCAAAGAGCCACTAAACAACCCTAAGGAATCATATGCAAAATAAAAGCCTTACACAGAAAAGCCAAAATCTGAAGTTATAGCTATTTTGGAAAGTAAGTCATAGTGTGCCACATGATACCAGGTACAGAACAAATTTAATCGGAATAGAAATTCTGAATGATTCACACCCTTCTAACTTGTTCATAAAACTTCTGCTCTGTATTTTGCCTTCTTCAAGAAGCTATTATAGGAAGGATCCAAGTGTACCATGTCACTGGTGCCTGCAGGAAAGAAGCTGTGTTATTCCAAGAAAATTGGGAGGAAATAAGGTCTACTTTTTCAGGACATTCTTTTTCCACAGTGGATGTCCAACTTCTGTGTACTTATCAGATGACTCTAGGTGTTGTATACATGCAGTGATAGTCAGATAAAGATTAGGTTTGTATCCTAGACTCAGACTGTATTCTAACTGCACATTTCAGCTGGTGTAAGTTATTCCCTTCAAGTCATAATGTAGGTCTGCAGACAAGTGCTAAGTAAGCTACTTTTACACATATTACTCACCAGTCTAAATATATGAATGTCTTGGGTCCTGGTTACCAGATGTGCATTCTTAGCTGTACACGTGGCTGTTTCCAGTTTATCCCCTGTGAGCATCCATACCTACAATGAAATATTTAATATCTCAACATCAGTAATCACAAAAAGGCATTGGACAAAATGTTTAGCTTTTAGTAATTTTAACAATATATAATATATTATATTCAAAACAGCTTTCAATAGAATGCAGGAGAAAAGGAAAAGTTACTTTAAATTGCTCCACCTGGTAGCAGACAGTATGTGTGAGAAGACCCAGCAAGAAAGATGGGTGGTGACGAGCTGAATCATGGCCATAACTGCACAGTTAGTCATTGTAAACCATGAGGAGATGGCTCCCGTGTGAAGCAATTTGAAGAGAATTTCAAATGATATGATAGTTAATATGTTCCAATGGGACTCGAGTCAAGTGTGTTTAATTCCCAGTGAAATCCAAGAGACTTGGAGTCTGGATCTCAATCATTCTAGCCCACTCTTTCTCTTAAGTGCTCTGTGATGGCCATCAAGAGGCTAATTACATGTAAACACGCATAAGCTATGTTGCCAATTAAAATAGGCTAAAAGCAGAGGAGGCCTCCTTAAACTCAACTTTCTATCAATGATGCATCAGACCTGCTCAAAACAATGGTCTTAAAATGCTTGACAGCTGGACTCTGACCTGATGGGAAGCTATAAAATAATCACAAGTTTCAGCACAAGGTTCTTCCCAACGGTGCTCCCTCTGGTGGCCATTTCAAACAGGAATACAAAATCCCACAGTTGCAGATGTGTTTCTCATTCCATACAATACACAAGCGGCATCATAAAAGCTGAGAGGCACACAATTCAGTGCTGCCTGGATCTCATAAATGCACAGAAAGTCAGACAAGCTAGCCAAGTTTGGCTTGCGGTGCTAAAGGGCACTTGATCATACAATTGTCATGTGCAGCGAGTCAGTAGGTGGTGGCAGTTTTAATGCTCTTAAAACAGACCAACAAAATCCCCTCCAAAAAACTCAAAAACATTTTTGCATGTAGTTAACCAGCACATCTGAAGCATTTTGTATCAATGAGCACATGAGAAACATTTGGTGGAAGCCTTACGCTGGGCTAGTATAAACGTGTTTGCTGTGCCTGTGGAGTGGTTATAAATAGGCGTTCAACAGTTGTGCAGTGATACATTTGAAGTGCAGCCTCTCCTCGGGACAGTCGCCATTGCCATAGCCTCAAAGGAGAAACAACAACCAGTTCTAGCAGTTTCATCTATACCCCAATCAGGTATTTTACAAAGCTAATGGAGTTTATTGTCCATTCAAGATCAAGCCACCACAAAATACTTTGTATGACAACAGGAAACAATAAACTGTTGATGGGAAAATCCATTTCCTCTCACTTACTGACAATGGATGAGTATAGGTTGTCACTGATGGTGCACTGTTGTGGATATGTGGTTTATTGTGTTGTCTGAATCCAACTGTACTAACAAGACATGGCTTACAAACCAAGAGCAACACATGAAGAGAACCCATAGTTTGTGTGGTTGTGGTTTGCTGCCTTGGCTGGATTCAGATAACATGCTAACGTATTTCAACAACAACCCACTCTCAACCCTTAAGTGGGGGTTACCAGGTTGTCATAACCCACTCCCTGAATAGCAGCTAAGCTCAGAGAAAGCAGTAAAATCAGTGGGGTGGCAGATCATAATAGTGATCCACAGTCCCTCTTGATGCTGAGAAGGCCTTTGACAAAATTTATTGGAAATTCATCTTTGTGACACTGAGAGACTTTGGATTCCCAGCAGAATTTTTGAAATAAGTTACAATTCTATATGCAACAACAAGAGCCATAGTTATGACTGTCAGGTTTCTTTTGGATTTTTTCCTATCGGGGAGAGGTACCAGAAAGGGATGTTCCCTTTCTCATTTGATATTTGATTTATGTTTGGAACTCATGATGAATAGTAGTATTTATGGCTTTATGTATAATAGTCTAGAATTCAAATTATTCTCGGTGCTAACCATCTCTTATTGTTTATTTCTGAACTGTTCCCACTTCAATGCAATTAATTGTTTTGGTTATTTATCTTCCTATTTAAGGTGTTGTGGCACAATAGCTGGCTTACAAATATTTTAAATCAGCAAACAAACAAATAAATAATTTAACTGGTCAAATTCAGAACTTATGTCCATTGGAAATACGTTTTCCACAATGTATTAACTAACTTACAATTTTAATGTTGCCCTAATCTCATTATCTATCTACTAGGGATACCCATTTCCAGAATATAGCTCAATTAATTAAATTAAATTAAATTAAATTTGATGAAACTAATGATATATGGACAAAAGGGAACAACAAGTTGAGGTTATGGGGTAATGTAAATGCACTTGAGATTACAATTATACACTGAATTGTGTACCTGTTATGTGGGATTCCTTGGTTCATATCTGGCAAATATTTCCAAAACCTCAAATGTGCTTTATTTTGCACATTTTAGGAGTTCTTTTCTGCTATGAATATTCACTAGATACACTAAAGTAGTAAGAATATTTCCCACCATTATAGTAGTAAGAGAAGTGTTGTGGACAATATCATCTCAATTTTCTCATACTAAATTAACCCAGACTTAAAAATAGGCAAGGGAATGTTTACATGGCAAACCTAGACAGTTAAGCTGGTTTTTACATTGGATCAATTAGTGGGCACCGATCATAATTTTTTGCCATTTTCCGATCATCTGATAAGGATGATCTGTTAGCTACAGTTGAATGACAATACCTCCAAATTGCGACATTTGAATCTAGGTTTGGTCCTGCTGCTTTTGAAGCTTTAGAGACTCCTCTGATATTAGAAATATATGCTAAGTGGGAGGGTTCAGAGACACAGATTTATGATCTGGATGTATAGGCATTTATCATCAGTGGCTAAATATGATCCACAGCAATCAGGAAAGGAATGGAATAGAAAACAAGACTGCCTTACCTTGCCCTGTCAATTGATTGCTATGTCAGCATCTCTTTCAAAAATTCCAAAAGGTCTTAAGCTACAGCTTATTCACAAAAACTTCTGTTCCGTGTATAATGGATAGCTGTCTCCTTTAGGGAGGAGATTATATAATATGGATACATTTTATGCTGGAACAATCCAGCACCTTGAAATGGGCAGTACGGCAGCCAATGCAAGCATGATCTTATATGCATTTCAGTGCATTTTCACATTACTGAAAATGCAGCATTTTATTTGCTGGGAAAATGTCAGATTTCCACCAAATACTGCAACAAGGCACTTTAAGGACCATGGACACCTGCTTGTCACACAGGACAGAATACTAAAATGAAAAGCATTAATATTGTGATCGTAGCCATGTCAAATAAGACGGAACAGTCCCATTACAGCTCCTTTATGCAGTTCTCTTACTTAAGCTCATCGCTCGTGCTGCCAAGAATAGGAAAACTCCCTCAGAACTGTCTAGTTTTGGTTTCTAGTTGAACCATACCTTCATGCCAGCATTTCTCAGAGTTTCCAGAGTTGGCCTGACATCTGCTTGCAGTTGATCCTCCACACCAGTCAGACACAGCAGCTCCATCTCCATCTCCAGGCTCTCAATCACAGTGGCTACCTTCAAGGAGCGGTCATGGACGCTCAGCTTTGCTTGGACGTAGCGTGCCTAACAAGGTCCAAGGGAGATGTCCAGTCAGGATTTATTCAAGTGCTAGGAACTTACACTGATACAAAAATACAGGGAGGAGAAACAATGGCAGGTGTGGGGATTATGCCCACTTCTATAGCATGCCATTCAAAAGTTAATTGCTTCAAAATCTCAATCAGAACTGGAAAAAGAGGTGGGACTGGAACACTTTGCTGAAATGCCAAGCCAACTGACCCAAGGTAAGACAGGCAATGAAGCTGGTTGCCATTGCTAGAGAGACTAGGAGCACATCCAGACCAGCCCTTTCGTCATAATTCATTTGTATTACAGCTTTGACCTTTCATGCCTTGGAAGAAATTAGGCAGCAGCATCAACAGTAGACACGGCAAAGTCAATTGCTGGATTCACATGGCACAACACCCCACCCTCCCAGCTTATAACCCCCTCCAACAGGCCATGGCTTGCCGAGGATTTAGTAGCCATCCGGAAGGCATCACAAGTCCAGAAATAGCCCAAACCACTACAGAGCCACATGGCAAGAGCAACAAGAAAGCCTTGTGGTTCTAGCTGAGTGACTTCCAGGTAAAGCATTATGCCAGCCACCTGTCAAGTGACCAAATGGCACTTGCGGGTACCTGTCAGAAGCTCCTCCCATCTCACGTCGCTGTTTGGTGGCAATAGTGCCGAATGGGGTCGTGCACTCGGCTTTTCTAGAGGAGGCCAAGCAGAACACCTCTCCTGCCTTCGCATCTGATGCTGAGGCGCCACTGGATGGAAGGGGGGATGCGTTCTCTTTGGCCTACTCTAGCCCCACTTGGGGCCTACAAAGTTGCAGTCCCTGCTTTCCCCCTTGCTGACAGGGACAAGCAGTGGCAGCAAGAGGGCAAACTTCATTGTTCCCAATGTTTCCCATGGGATATCATGGGGAGGAGGAGGGAGAGGCATGGCATGCCCTAAGTGCAATGCATCCAGATGCATTGTGGGCAGGGTGTCTTCTAAGCCATCCTGCAGCTGTCTGGCCTAATTAGGGTGTTGTCCAAACCCGGCCAACGTAGGTCGTGTTCAGCAGGGCTTATTGGAGTGGGCAGGGGAGTGGGAGAAGCAAGTGCATCTTTCCCAGCTTGGTGCCCTGTAGATGCGTTGGACTACAATTCCCAACATGCCTGAGCCATGCTGGCTAGGACATGCCAGGAGCTGTACTCCAACACATCTGGAAGGCACCCGGTTGGGAAAAAATGCTGGCCAGGGATAAAAGGAACGAACATGTGCAGATGCTGACCCATATATACTTAAGCTGCATTCTTCTTCACATCTTGCTTATACAGATTTATGACCTGCATCTGGCACCTTTTCATAAAATGCTCAGTGGAATGCCCGACCAGAAACAAACACAAAATTCCCCAAATGGCCTGGGACCAGGTATCTCAAGAGCCACCTTTTCCTGCATCATTAAGGACTGGCTCTGAGTTTCAGAGTTAGGTGGGTGCTGCCCAATTTAGGTGGGTCCCTTTTCCACCATGGCATTCACAGTTATGACATACCTTCTCCTGGTGCCATGGCTGCCCCCATATTTATGTGCCAGTTGAAAGATGCCCCATCCTTCGTGTTTAAAACCATGAGAAAGCTTTTAGAGCAAGCTGCATTATCATTGATACAACATGCCGGTTCTTAAGCAGTTAGTGTTATGCTGCTGATGTTAGCAATGCTTGTTGCCTTATATTTTATTCTTGGATGGTTAATTACTTCTGTTTGTAAGCCAGCTTGGAGGTGGGCTATAAATCTGTTGCTGGAGTGATCAGAAAGTGAACAAAGGAAACTGCCTACACTGAATCACAGCTGCCTTCCATCTAACCCAGCATCACTGACACTGGCTGGCAAGGGCTCTCCATATTTCGAGGCAGAAACTTTTTCAGTTCTACCTGGAGATGCCAAGAACATAACCTGAGATCTTCTGCAATCAACACCCTACCAGTGGGAGATTCTGCACAGGAAAATTTCCATTTCAAAGCCCTACTTTCACTGGCACTAATTCAAGGGGGAAATGATAGGTGCATGCCAAGACTTCTTCATCCTTTTTGGTGGTCTTAAAGGAACAAGGGAGCATTAGATTGGTGGTATCCAGGGCTTTCTCTGATTTCCTTCAGACATAACCCTTTTTACTTCCCACCACTACAGAAACAGGAAATTTACAGCAGTACATCTCTCAATACTTCAATCGAAGTAATACAGTCCCTATAAGCCTCACATCCTGTGTGCCAGTCTTCTTCAACCTGGGGCCCTCCAGATGTGTTTGAAGGGATGCTTGGAGCTCTGGGTCAACACAGCTTCAGGGTCCCATGCTGTGGAAGGCTGATAGATGACTTATATTACTTACCTCAAAGTCTTGATACTGTTCTTCTGTCAGGGATTTCTTTGCTACCACGAGGACCCTCAACCCTTCCCTCGCCATATTACCACACTGCAGAGGGGAAAAAAAAGATATTGCAAATAAGATCAGTGACTTCTCAGTAAGTGACCGTGAAGACAGGTACTTGCAATGAGAGCAAAAATGAAGTTATTAGCAATAAACATAGCAAAACAATTGTTTCCTTTCAGGGAGGTGGGAGATGATTATGATTTCTGTGCTGCTCAATAGAGAAACTCTCTGGGCAGTTCACAACACATAAAACACAGTGTAAAATACATGCAACAATAAAAATATCCTAAAAATAACCATGCTAATTAAATCATAAGACCTGTTTGAGCAGCTAACAGAAGCCACAATATAATATTAAACTAATTAAATGTCCTGTGGTAGAGGGCATTCTTACTCTGGTACCAAAAGATATTAAAGTTGGCATCAGGCAGGCCTCAGTGGGGAGCCTGTTCCATAATTTGTAGTCAACACTAAAAAGGCCCTTCTTGTTGCCACTAACGGACTCTTTTAAATCTATGAATTTAGTTTTCATAGTTGTGCTTTTTTACTGAATTGTGTCATAACTTATGCAAGTACAGTTAGCATGAGAAGCAGATTTTATAACCATAGCTCTGAGGCAATTGTTGCAGATGTAGCAAAAGAGCCCATCTCTCACTCACTATAGACTGTTCAAGTTTATTTTATTTGGAGAATTTATTTATTTGGAGAATTTATATGCTGCCCAATTCACATAAGCCTCAGGGCGGCTTCCAAACCATAAATACAATCTATACAATTACATAAAATATTGGAGACATCCTGGCATAAAAGTGTTAAAAACAATAAATAAAATCAACAATTAAAATAACGTTTAAATAAAAAGGTCTTGGCTTGGCGCCGAAAAGCAAATAACAGCACCTGTTAGATTGGTCTGATTCTGAGGAGCAGGTAGAGGGCTGGGGGTATGGGTGGGGGAGGACTTTGAAGGTTACCTAGTGAAATTTCTCAGGCAGAGTGTGAGGATCTGCCTGCTTTGGAACAGGTGAAAGGGTTTTCAGGAGGAGAGGGAGAGATGATGGGAGAGATGAGCTGCTCAGTTGGAGAGCCTTTGCCACCATCTTGCCCTCAAACAGCAAGAGCGTCCCTGAGGCTGAGCCAGAAGCTTTACTGAAAGGGAGGGACAGAGCAAAAGTTTCAGTTTGGATTCACCTCCTTACATGGGCTTCTCCCTCAACTTTGATACAAGGCTATTTAAAGTTCATACTGTTCTTCAGTTGAGTTTTAATAAAAGAACTGCACTTTGAAAGATAGTCTTGAGTTTGAAAAGCAGAAGGAAAGACGGAAAGGTGCAGCTCATGACCACAGTGTCCTATATGGTATGCAAGGTTCTCATGTTACATCTCCTGCCATAAAAAATACTTCCTCTCGCTATATGACTGGGGTCATTCATTTGCTGAGGGGCTTCTAAACATTTCAGGCCCTATTGGAGTTTTTAGCACAGCATCACCAACAGCATCACCCAACCTATGGAATGCGCTCCCGAGAGAAGTCCGCCTGGCGCTGTTGTTATTTGTTTTTCGGCGCCAGGCCAAGACCTTTTTATTTAAATGCTATTTTAACTGTTAATGGTTTACTTGTTGATTTTAAATTGACCAGGCTCTTTCCACTATTTTATTTTATGTATTTTATTTATTTGATGAATTCTTTGCATTTTATACCAGATTTTAATGATTGTAAGCCGCCCCGAGGCTCATGCGATGGGGCGGCATATAAGTCGTCTAAATAAATAAATAAACATCCTCCAGTGTAGGCTAGACCCAGGTCACAGTCCATAACAAGCTGGTTCTGGCTGCAATGGATTCAAAGACACCTCTCTCCATCCAAGGAGTGCAAGCTGCTGCTCTGGCTTGAGGGAGCAACTCACAGGACCTAGCCAGAGTGTCCTTCTGTGTTGAAAACCAATCCAAGCCCAAGTGCTGTCTTCCAGTTCACAGTAGGACTAAAATACTGCACAGTAGTGAACAAGATGATTTCATGGCAAGACAAGACAGATGAGTCTGAAAAACCCACCGCCCTGAGCAGAGGATCTAAAGGGCTATTTGCACCCAGGGGCTTGTAGCTCCCTCGCCCTCCTTCCAGCGTGATGCCTGTGCTTACTCACAGCACCATAACGAGGGCAAAGCAAAAGTCAGCTTCCCAGCCAGCCACACTCACAGGAAGCACCGGTGGCTGCTGGGCCACCACGGTTTGCTCTCTTCTGTGCCCCTTTGCACAGCGGTTGCATCAGAGGGTAGAGAGGAGAGTGCTGTGGTGCACAAGCATCAAAGATCCCCAGGGTGCTGGTGGAGGAGAAGCGTGGGAGGGCGAGGCACGAGGCAGGCCAGCTCGCCTTGGCTGAGTGCAGCACACAACGGCAGAGGAGGAAGGGAAGCTGGAGCAAGATGAGACAAGGCAAGGTGTTGGTGTGTGGCAGACAGCCTGAGCAAGGCAGTGGGAGGAAGCTTAGCAAATTCTGGGTGGCCAAGCTGACACTTGGCCAGAAACTCCCTCCGGTATAAGAGGTGAAGAGGACAACCTTCCTACAGGAAGAGTTAGGAGAAGGGAAGAAGAAGCATAACAAGCAACCATCGGACCCAGTGGCTCAGGAAAGGGGAGAACAGAGGGGATCTTCTTTGTATAATATGATTATGATCAGAACTTCTGCTTCTAAACCAAGCCTTCAGCCAGGAAAGTTCAAAGAAGGAGATGAACCATTTAATTTCTTTCAAAATCATTTGCTGGTTTTGGGCTCCCTTGTGCAGGTGGGCACTGAATGTTCTATTTCTTGGGCATGTGCCCACCAGTAAGCTTTTGGTCTCCTGTGGGACACAGACTTTTTTTTTCAAAATGCCAAACACACCTCAGCAGGTACGGTCTCACTCCACATGAGACGCAAGTCTTTTTGAAGGCCAGGGTGAGATTTCATGCTGCACACTACTGTTCATGTTGTATTTCATTATGTTCTTGAGTATTTTAAGATTCCTATTGCTCACTTTGGGTTCTCTATTATCTGGTTCTTGATGTCTGCACTGACTGTCTCATATACTTATGTACCTCTTGTTCTTAGAAAACTTCCAGGGAGCTCCCAGTATCTCACCTTCCAGGCACCAACAGAAGTTCACACCTTCTTAACATGCATCAAGTTACAGCAGGGGTGCAAAGCCTCAGAACCAGGGGCCAAAAATAGTCTTCTGAGTTCCCTAGAGCAATGCCACCTTTCTGCAACCACTATTCTTTGGCAAATTCTCAGCTTTTGAGCAGTTTATTTCCCTTTCTAAAGGGTGAAAGGCAGAGGTGGCTGGTGGCTCAGATGTCAGCGGAGCTGCGTATTCACTCCAGATTTGAATTTTAATATTTAAGAAGCTATTAGTAGTGCTGAACACTATCCCCAGAATAGGCTCAGCACCTTGGAGAGCTCCTTTAAAGTTTATACTGAATCCTGGCATGGATACACCATACTACAAACACTGCAGCCATCAGTGACTGCTGCTCAAAGGCTTCTTTTAAGGCTTAGAGACTACCAGAAAAAGCTTTAGACTAAAATATACTGGTGTATTTGGTAACCTTCCCCCGTGCCACTTAGCTTTTGGGCCCACTCACTACTGGAATGTGGCTGAACAGCTTCTCCAAAATGGGATTTTGACATTAGGTAGGGTGAAAATGCTTCTGCAACCCTGGGTCACAAGATCAGGTTCTTCCAAAGGTTCCCTTTACCAGGGCCACCTGTTGGGTCCTCCATGCATCATTCTGATCTCATCCTTAGAACAAAATCAAGCAGAATATCAGACCAGCGTCTTCCTACCTCTTCATCAAGCCAGTCATTGTACTGAACGATGCCAGCCATTACAACATCGGCCCCTTTCATGTAGAACATTATTTCCCCTGTAGATTCATCCTGAAAGAGACAGCAGAGAAGGAAATCGAATCCAACAAAAACCAGTTTTGCAGGCAACCTGTTTTAGCTTAGGTACTCCAAATATATTTATTTCAAGAATTTATTTTTGCAGACCTTCACTGTCATATTACAGCCACTCCAAAAAAGATAATTGAACAAAAATATAAACAACCAGTCTAATAAAATAATTATAATAAAAACAACACAGCAGCAGAACAACAGGGATTGAATAAATAAAAGGAAGTCGAAACATAGTTTAAAGGTTAAAAGCAACTTTTAAAAAAGTTTTTTCAGCATTGAAATAACAAGAAAGTGACACAAGGTGGGCACAATGTATTACAATGTGCAACACTTCTAGATCCTGGGTTACTATGTTCCCCTCTCTCCATTTTGCAGTACTGTCTAAGATGGGGTACACAACTTATGGCCTTCCAGATATTCCTGTTTTATGCCATCATATGGTTATTTATTTATTATGCATCATGAGATGCATGTGAGTTCTCAAGGGCTGAAACGTACACTAAAATAAAATCCCTGCATACAGAAAACCAGCATATTGGATTGTGGGCCAAGTCTTTCATGGAACTGGTGGATGGCATATTATTGTCTATTTGAATGTGTTGCTCTATTTTGAAAGAGGTCAATGTTGTCTATATGTCAGTGAAAACTTCCATTTAGAAGGTAGCAATGGAGGCCAGAAAAAATACCCCTAAAAGAAAAGTTCACTGGCATCAGTTAAGAGGATGGTCCATACTGGCCCAGAGTCCGGTCGGAAGGCACATAAGTCATCCAACAAGTTGAAACTAAGCAGGTCTGACACTGGCCTGAGCTTGGAGGGGAGACCACCTGGGAAATGCATGCAGCCACCTTGAGTTCCACAGTGGGAGAAAGGTGGGATATAAATATAATAAATAAGATAGATATTTGTGTACTAAATGGTTTAAGCTGTTAAGAAATGTTTTTAAAACTTTTCAGTAGGAAACTGAACAGAGTCTCCACTTCCTGTGGTGTAGAACTAGCTTTAAGATAGTTTAGATCTTTTGTCCAATATAAATACCGTATCAACTATCTCCTTGCATTAGTCATTTCCTCTCACCAAGTTCAGTAGGAGGTTAGCACGTTCCCATGTTATGGCACGATTACAGCTATAAATCTGCAGAAAGATTTGCCAGTTGTATTGTTTCTCAACCACATATTTTTCCACCATGGCCTGAATCTGGCCAAGATTCAAAGTCCGACACACACACATGTGCACTCCCATTTGACATATGACAATAGCACTCTCTGAGTTGCAAAGAAAACATACTCTATTTCAATTGCTCAGAAGCAGAGTGGGGGGGGGAGGAGGAGGAACTTTTTGTGGTTGAACAGTGACCTCCTTACCAGCAAGAGGCAGTAGCAACAGTATGGTTAGCATGTTAGTTATAATGGGACCTCTTGCTCTGGATACCTTTAGAGCCAAGAATCTCTAAGGTTAATCTCTTAAGGAACAAGCACCGTGAAACCAAAAAGGGGAAAACTATTGCTCTGTTTTCTGATAATCACCAAGTACATCTATGAAGGCAGCTGGAGAATCTGAAAATGTTACTTGAAATGTTCAACTGCACACCAAAGGTGAGACAAAAGATAGGGAATGTATTTAAGTTTTGGGATGTGGTAAAATGTGTGGGAAGGAGGCCTTGGTGCATATCATTCCTCACAGCTATGTCACATAGTGTGGATGGGTGGCCTAATTTACAGAGAATAGTTCTATATTTAAAGAACTGTCAGAGGGCAGCTCATTCCTGTTTGATGGCCTGTCCAGCTTGAATCCAGCTTAAAGATGAACAGCCATCTGAAGAAGACCAAGGATGTTGTAACAGACTGAGCAAGCGCAAAGGTTCCAGTCCTTCCCACTAAGGTGAGATGTCTTGTACTTCTATTTAAATTACACTCATAATTTCTTCATCTGCAACTACACATATAAATCAGCATATGCATACGTGATGTGATTGTCTTTTTTGGTTTTGGTGGTACTTTGACTCTTTTTAGCAATGTGTAAGTGGCCATTCAATTTTCACATTGTAAAAATGAAAAAAAAAAAAAAATTCTGTGCCTCCCAAAAGGAAAATGACTGCACAAGAACTCTGCATGTTTTATGGACTCAGAAGTGCAGGGAACAAGGACCACCATCTCACTAGATAAGCCTTTGTGAACTTTTTCAGTTCAACATGCCTCTTTTCTTTTTGCAGCTGAGAAAGTTTCAGTGTGTGGTGCGGCTTTGCACTTCTGCTGATTTTCTACGAAGTCCTGAAAGTGAAAGATGCTCTACCGCACATGGAATCTAGCAGTCTGGTTACCCAGTTCCAAAAGCAAACACTGCTTTGTGTGTCTTGATGCCGTGTCTTCTTTTTTCAGTTTAGTCTAGATTAAGTGTAGAAGGCCAAATCTAGACCTTAAAAGCCCCGCTACTCCCAGGTTCCAATCAAAACTGGGGCACTTGTACCTAGTTAAGAGTGAAAAAAACAAAAAAAAAAAAAAAAAAAAAAGAGGAGGGAAACAACACAGCTGCTGGACAAACATTTAAATTAATGTCTCTTCTGGCCCTCAGTCAACTGGCAAAGGGATATTGAAATATGGATTCAGTCTACTGCCAAATTCATGAGTATCTTCAGTACTTGAAAGTTCAGCATGCAGAATGGGATACTATTATTTCGGAATGCTTGGGCAAAGCTACAATAATTACAGTCCGGGACCAAATGGAAAAAACTGAACACCAATGCAAAACAAACTGTTCCTGGTGAGCAGCTGCCATTTCATATACCATCATGCAGAAACTGCCAAGTTTTCATATCCAGAAGCTGCAGCCTGTCTGTAGACCATCGCACAGTTGCTTGGGCCTTGCCAGGTAGCTTCCTTCCCCATGTGGTACCTGCGCCCAGTGGAGAAGCGTGCTAATGTCTTACGGAGATTAAAGAGGCCATCACACTCCAGGTGGTTTGCAGGTATAGGTTCCAAAAAACACTTTTTCAGTAGGAAATGCCATTGATAATCACTACCAAAATTATTTGAATGTGAAATATTTCTTTTATATCCCTCTCTCATAGGTGCTGCCACTGGAGTCCCTCCCAAGGAACTGACCAGGCCCAAGCCTACTTTGTTTCCATGATGCAGCATCTTCCTGGGTCCTTGAATATTTGAGAGCCAGTGTCATGGCCAAGAGTGAGTCCTTCTCTGCCCTCTCCCTGAACTTACCAGGTGACTTTAAACCAACCAGTTATTTCCTACCTTCAGCCCCCCTTATCTGAAACATGGGAATGATTTTTACCTACCTCACAGGGCTGATGTAGGGGTAACAAAGCATTATGAACACTTTAAATTGAACCATCATGTAAATAATAAACATATTTGCATTAGCGCTTGTATCGCCCATCTTTCCTGTAAGGAGCTCAAAGTCAGCTTCTCAAACCCTCCAGTTTCTTCACCCCATTGTCACAACTAAGTATATAATAGGTGAGGGCCGAGAGGGGAAATGACTAGTCCAAGGTCACCCAGTGAACTTCATGGCTTTGAATCTGGGTCTGGCCATAGTTCAGCACTCTACACTACACAGACTTTTTATTCTGACAGAAGCTATAATTATCTAGTATTATATTAAAGAATTATGATATTATATAATATATCACAGAACTAATTTGTAATTTCTAAATTTAAAAAAGAGCATCACATGCACATACCTCCCATCCCTGGCAAATAGCCTTCCAAATATGATGGACTACATCTTCCATAACTCTGTGTGGTGACTGGGGATGATGAGGTTGGCACTATGTATCTGTGCCACTGATGTATACAGTGATCTAAGCATCCAACTATTTCATTTACTATGTCCGAATTTACCAGCCTTTGCATGCTGGAATATTTATTTGCATATCAGCATAGAACATGCATGAAAGTTCCAACTGTCTTCATGAATAAAATGAGAATGGACCATAGACAGCCCTTTCCAGTCTGATGCTATCCAGATGTGCCAGACTACAAACCCTATCACCCCAGTCAGCATGTTGTAGGGCAACACAGCTGGAAAGCACCACGTTGTTGGGCTGTGTCATTATCAGTTGGCTGCATATTAACAGTAGAATCCACAGAAACAACAAAGCCACCCTCAGGAAAATCAATTTAGTTTATATATTTTATTTAATTATTTATTATATTCATATCCCAGCTTTTTCTGGCAAGAAACCAAGTCAGGAAACACTACATGATCCACCTCCTCTCCATTTTCAGTGTATTTTTTGTATTTTTGTATTTATTGGTAATTTATTATGTTCTATTGTATTTCAATGTATCTTATTGTGTTGTAAGCCGCCCCGAGGCTTCGGCAAGGGGTGGCATAGAAATGTTATAATAATAATAATAACTTTGTCCTCACAACAACCCTGTGCAGTAGATTAGGCTGCAGGTCAGCAACCAACCTATAGCCATCCAGTAAGCTGCATGGCTCAGTGGGGACTAGACCCCAGGTCTCTTGAGTCCCAGTCTACGACATGTAACTATTCTACCACACTGCCTCCCTAGCAGACCTTTTGCTGTGGTTCCATCACAGAGTATTCAACCGTTTTAAAACTTTGACTTCAAAGAGAAACCCCAGTGCAAATTTGATCTTGCAGCTGTGTGGTTCAAATGCAGCCACTTTTAAAAAGCTAAAATCACAGCTGAGAAATCTGATGAAGCAGGATGAACTGGATCTACCAGTAGATCTGAGGGATTTGTAGTTGAGTGGCGGGGATTTTTGACTCCTGGTTGTCGAACTGCAGGAGACAACCTTGTACTATACTGCTGGAATGCAGAACGCTATGGATGAAGCAGGTAAGCAAGAGTGGCTCTGTGAGTGGAGGGACTGGAACAAGCTGGGGGCTCTGCGTTCTTTCACACTCAAGCAGGGGTGGCCAAACTGAGGCTCGGGAGCTGCATGCGGCTCTTTTGAACTTATTTTGTGGCTCACGTCTTGCTGCCCCCGGGTGCCTACACATGCCTGCTTGCTGCTCACTACCTGTAGCCACCACCCGCAGGCGCCCTCTTGCTGCTTGCCACCTGCAGCTACTGCCCACGTGTGGCTCTCAATCATCTGACATTTACCGCATGTGGCTCTTCTGCTGAGCAAGTCTGTCCACCCCTGCACTAAAGCTTCGTGCAGGCATTCGCCTGCAACATGGATTAAAGTTGGGGCAGGATGTGGGCAAAAACCTCCAAACTTCCTTGCACCTTCAGGTACATCAAAGAACTCTGCAAGTGGAGCACAAAGATCTGAACAGGGTTTTGTAAGGGTGATAACTAATTATGCTTGCAAGCCCTACTCAAGAGCTCTGCATTCAACTTGATGTGGCTGCGGTTATGCGATTAGGGGGCACTGCATGCATGTTCACCCTCATCCCACCTCCGCTTTGCCTATATCTTTGTTGCAGGCATAACCTGTGTAGCCTTTATGGGCAGAATCCTTTGAAGGTTTAGGCAGAAAAATCCTACAGATGCCAACATCAGGAATTGCAGGGGTTTTTGCGGTCTAAAGCACCCTGCATAAATGTCTTATGCACCTTGTTCTCTCCGGTATATCTCAAAGTTAAGGTTATACGGATGTTAAACCAGGTCTTCAACAAGTGCTGCATAATGTCCTGGTTGAGAAATGGATGAGAGTTGGGACAGACTGATGCACTGCCCAAAGGATTAGGGCATGGTTGACAGACCAAAAGCAGAGGGCAACTATGAATGGGGCATCATCAGGATGGCTGATGATCTTCTGCTACACAACAAATTGGGCTCAGGGAATTACTTTGGTATTGGTGTCAATTCATGAACACAGTAAAGGGCTTATGAATAACTTTAAAGAGATGTGTTTTTTTGAGAAAACTAGCTGCACCCTTCCCACATATTTGCAGAATATTTCCAATATCTCTATTCAAAGCTAAATCACAAAGCAGTTGCTGCACCCTTGAAGTCAGTCCATGCACCTGTGGCAAAGATGAGATTTCACCTCAGTCACTGGGATCGTGCTTTGCCAGATGGCTGGTTCAATGCCACTTACCCGAACAATTATTCCCATCCGTTTACTTTCATAGGTGAAAGGGAAGATCTGGAGGATGGTATAGTTTAAGATGTGGCCACCAGGGGTCCTCAGCTGCACAGAAGACTGATCTCTGCCAACCAGCGTCAAGCCTACGCTTTCTGTCCACTGTACCAGGGCCACCTAAAAGCCAGAGAGGTCACAGGTCAGACAGACTGCTGAGTCTGACAGTTCAGAGGTCATGCAAATGGAAGCAAAGTGAGGGGGAGGAAGGGAAGTGAGTAAAGCAAAGAACAAAGTTATTTGATTGTTAACTGTACATTTCCCCCTGCCCCAGATTCATTTTCTACAAGTTATCAAGGTGGATAACTGTTTTCCCTTCCAAATCCCAGGAATGATTTGGAAAGGTAAAGACTCCAATCTTATGCTTTGCCTCTCTTTTCTTGGACTTTCTCCAATACAGGCATGCATTCTAAACCACTGAGGGGTTGCTCTGTTGCCCAGTGTTTCTGTAATCCTTAATTTATATTGTTAAATTATATTGTTTTATAGGATGTTATTTATTTATGTTTGTGAGCCACCCCAAGGCTTCGGCGAATGGGGTGGCATAGAAGTTCCCTAAATAATAAATAAATAAATAAATAATCCTCTAGACTAGGCTGTGAGGCCAATCAACAATCATTACATTTTAATAAGTAAGATATTGGCCAAATGTAATTCTAAAGAGAAACATGATGAGCAGTTCTCACCACAAAATTTTGCAGAACACAGTGCTCCTGTTCAGGGTTCCAGCCAGCCCGGCATATTTGCTTTCAAGATACACCATGGCAATTCCCTTCCATTTTCCCCCTTCTCAATCCCCCTGCCCTTTTATCAACTTCAGTTGACACCAGGCCGTTTTGGGGGAGATTTGTCCTCCCAGAATTTTGTTAAGAGTACCTCTGCAAACGTCCTTTCTCCTGCATGCTGGCAATGATCTTTACTACGCAACAAATCAGACTCGGGATTCCTTTGGTTTTGATATCAAGCCATGAACATGGTAAAGGGCTTATGGATAACTTTAAAGAGATGCGTTTCTTTGAGAAAACTAGCTGCGCACTTTCCACCTATTTGCATTCACACACAGCAGCCATTTCTGTCACCAAGTGCAACACTTTTACAGAATACTTTACAAAAGTTGTTGTTGTTAGTGGCAAAGTCATGTCCGACCCATTGTGACCCCATGGACAACATTGCTCCAGGCCTTCCTGTCCTCCACCATCCCCCGGAGTCCACTTAAGCTCATGCCGACTGCTTCAGTGACTCCTTCTAGGCACCTCATTCTGTGGCATTTCTTTGCTTCCATCAGAGACAACAAGAGGTTACATAATGGTAACAACCAGGACATTTGACCCCAAAATAACCTTTCCAGATTCTAAGCTTGACTGATCTTTGCAAGCCAGTATATGACAGTGACTGAAAAACAAACCAAAAAAACACGTAGGCCAGATCTTAAAATCAGCCAGTTCCTGATTCCTCAAGAAGAACCAAACGACTGTCAGGGATTGGCCCTGTGATCCAGCAAAGGAGAGACCATTCCAAAGGTGGAATGCAGCAAAAGACAGGCCCTCCTGCTGGTTGTGATCAAGGGGACCTGTGCAGGTGGCTGGACAACCAGGAAGCCTTGATCTGCAGAACTCTGTGAATGGAACTGTGGTGCAGCTCTGACTAGACCCTGGAGCCCCCAGTTCAAGCAGCCCAAGAAGATCCCAACTGACCACCCAGAGAGCTGTGGCCGATGACATCCTTTTCTATTTCTGAAAATATTTTATTGTCAGGGGTGACCAGTCGGGCAGGAACATGGTTACAATTGCTTGCTAAGTGATTCGTATGTTTAGCACATATTCAAGAGCATGTATTTCTTTAATCAGGGCTGGCAAAACAGGGCTGCATTTTGTTCCTTGCTATTGCTGCAATGAGTCAGGGATGTAGCAGCAGTCGCAAGCCATGGAATTGGGGCGGGGAGAGATGTTGGTTGTGTGCTTCATAGCTGAAATTATACACACAGCTATTTAAAGTGGGCTCTGTTAAGACCATGAAGTCATGGATAAGAAATCAGCCAACCGCAACAATGATCAGGCAGCTTGATATGGGAAAAGGTACTCCCTTGAGTAGCCCAGTACCAAGTTGTCTAGAGTCTCATATGCCAATAACATCACCTTGAACCAATATATTGGCAGCCAAAGCATCTTCTGAGCCAAGGAAAAATGCACTTCTGTTAGGCTGCCCCACTCAGCAACTGAAATGCCAGCTTCTGAAACAGCTGCCATTTCTGCACATTGTAAACAAACTACTATAAAAACACAAATGGTCTCCAACAACTGCAGAAGTACAGTGACCTCAAAACCATCCCAGAATTTTCATTTGGGGAAGCAAAGAGTACAAAATGATTTCAGAGCTACATATATTCCATGAATTTTGGCCATACGCCTTAGTTTACTGACTTGAATGCTTACTCTTTGCAGTCATTATATAACATCAAGGGATTGACAAAAGGGAAAAAAGTCTACTGATAAACACTACTGCATAGAAACAAACAGTTCCCTGTTCGTTATTAGCTGCTGCTCAGAGGCTTTATTTGTATCCTATCCTCACGGGGAACATTGCTAGTAACACGTTTGAATGCTACCTCCTTCCACATTCTAGGAAGCTGTGAAGTGCCACCAGGGTTAAAGGATGGTTTGCCAACAGTCCTCCTGGGCAAGTTACCTCTGATCAGATTCTGCCTGTTACATTTCCCCTCCGTTACTGTATGGCCTCAACCTGCCGGGATCACTAAGCCCCAGAGGCTGTAACTGATCTCTCAATAAAGCAGCTTTCAGGAGTCCCTGCCCAGGAATGCTCACAGGAAACAAATCTAGGAAATCCTGCTTTGTGTTTCAGGAAATGAAACCTATGCCAACTGGTAGAAATTACCCTTGCTGTTCAAAAGTGGAGAAAGATGTGTGTGTGTGCGCGCGCGCGTGTGTTAAGTGGTGGAAACAGAGGGGGGGATCATTCCTCCAAGGTTTTGTTCCGATTTCCACATAAGCTGACCTTCCTGCCTTAGTGATATTTTATTGCTATAAAATTTCAAAGGTAGCATTTGAACAGCAATTAAAGAGACTTTTCATAGATTCCCCACAGGGAATTACTGCTTTATAGTGTCTCTCTTACTTGAAGATTTCACTGACTTCCAGACCCCTTTTAGCAGGCAACTGCTGTGGGGCTAAGAGGACGTAAGGACAGATTTTGTATATTTAAAGAGGTGGTGTTCTCTCTGCTAAGCGCATTCCAAAATGCAGCCAGAATGGTTTTTAAATGGAAAATGAAATTTTATCTAGTAAAAGTTACTTGCCCTATTTTGTAACAGCCATTTGTGTTTAATAGCAATCATAATCATAATGATGATGGGTTCGTTCCAACAGGGAAGTTTTGTGAATGGAAGGCCCCTTACACTTACAGAAGTGAATGCAATACTACAAGTGCTTCTGCTGAAGGAAGGGGGCAGGAAGCTCATCTTTGCCAATCTCCTTTTCCTCTGCTAGATATTTCATCTCAGAAAGTAGGATAGAGATGGCATCTTAACTAATTATGTAGGTATGAACAAATCTCCCAGCTTTGATGCCAGGATTCCCAACCCTTCTCCCAAATATCATTAGTTACATTTGGACCCCCCTTCCCCCTAAATATAGTAACAAGAAATCTAACTATTCTTTCATAGCAAATGTTACCTCATCAGGACTAGCAGCTTGATATACCCTGCAAGAATCTTCATAATGCCTCTCGGCTTCAGCCTGATCTGTCACACCATTTGATTCATACACAGGCGTTACATTGTGGCACAGGGCAATTGCTTTCACTGCTTCATGGACTCGGCTGCTCAGGGTTTTTCGTACTTTAGTTGCCAAGGCAGGGCCTTTTAAAGCAGGCTGCTCCTGGGGCTGCTAAGAAAAGAGGAAAAACAAATATGTTAACTGATAGTACCTTGCTCCCATCAAAACCCTCCATTTGCGAGAAATGGGGAAAGCAGAGGATTGGGGGTTGAAATATTTCTACGTGTTGCCAACTGGGCCATATAGAAATGTAATAAACAAGCTGGAATTGGGGGCAAAATTATGCTGCAGAATCCTCAGGCCAGGAATTTCTTTGTAGAATTGGAGCTGAGCTCACAGCCCTTGTTATATAAAAATCCACTCCAATTTCCACTCACCCATACAACCTTTCTTTCAGCAGCTCAATGCAGAGGGCACTCAAGGCAGCTGTTGCTGCTGTTAAACAACTGAGGATCAGTTGCTGGTATTCTACAAATCACCTGGAGTGCTTCCAGGCAATGGTGTATCCTGGTATTGCCCTGGCTCACTCATGGAATTCTATGGAATTCTATCCTTTCTCACTAGAATGTTAAAAAAGCCATGCTGGATCACAGCAAAGGTCCATTCATTCCAATTTGGTCCAGCTGCCCACAGGATCCCACAAACAGGACATGAGTGCAACATGACCCTCCTGCCCATGTTCCCCAGCAACTGGCATTCATACTGTCTCTCCCACTGGAGGTAGCATCCACTCATTAGGACCAGTGGCCATCGATCGTCTTCTGCTCCATGAATTTGTCTCATCCACTTTGGTGGCCATCACTACATCTTTTGGAAGTACATGCCATAGTTTAACTATGCTCTGAGTGAAGAAACACTTCCTTTTGTCTGTCTTGACTCTCCCACTAATCAATTCCTTGGGATGACCTGAGATTCTAGTATTATGGAGAAAAATGTCTCTCTATCCACTTTCTTCACACCTTACACATTTCTGCACACCTCTATCTTGTCTCCCCTCATTTGCCTTTTTTCTAAGCTAAAAAAATCTCAGCTACTGTAACCGTTCCTTTAGAGGAGTTAATGCCTGAATTGTTTTAGCTGCCCTTTTCCGCACTCTTCCCTACTCTGCTCTTAATCCTCCTGAGTTTTCCTGTTGCATCATCCATTTTTAAAAAAAAAAACATAGAAGATCTGTTATGGAGAAAAAGATAGAAAAACTGCAAAATGACTCCTAGTTGGGGATGCTTCCAGATGGAGATTCCCTACTGATAATACACACATGACCAGAGAGGTGAGAGATCCACTTAATCCTTGAGATCAGCCATTAAAGCTCTGTAGTTTTCAGGTCAGCTCCACAGTTGATTGAAACAAAGCATTTAGTGTACCAGTACCTACTATGTGGAATAATTTTACCTGCAAGACTGGAAATGTGCCAACTTTTTATTTTTAAGATGTTGAAGATTCATCTGTATACAAGACCATTCCTTGGGTAGTTTAGCCTACCATCCTATGGATGTGGAGATACAATGATCCTATGTATTGATTTGTATATTTCTGTTGGGTTTTTGTGTGTGTTTTGTATACATTGGTTTAATATCTCTTGACTTAAACAGTCAATGAATACTCCTAAAGTAAACAATTGCAAAACTGAGGTTTGTCATACCTTGGGCACATCATGAGAAAGCAAGGTTCACTGGAGAAAATAATCATGCTAGGGAAACTTGAAGGCAGAAGAAGAAAAGGAAGACCAAGCATGAGACGGATTAACTCCATAAAGGAAGCCACAGCCTTGAATTTACGAGAGCTGTGAACAGCTGTTGAGGGCAGGACGTGTTGGAAGGCATTTATTCATAGGGTTGCCATCAATCAAAGACAACTTGAAGGCACATAACAAAAACAACGATAAAACAAGAAGTGTAAATAAAACCCATGGTGCAGCTACTCCATCTTTATTTTTCCTTAGCAGATTTTAAAGTAAGAAAAAAGACTGAAGCAGCAGTGAGAAAACACAGGAGAGCTGCAAACAGAAAGCTATGCAATCTGGACTTGCTGTAAAATTTTGAGAATGTGGCAGTAGAAAGCCAACTGCATGGTAAAAGTCTCATCTGGAAGTTGCTTGGTAGTGGAAGACATCCTCCATTTGGGAGAAGCCTTAGAGCCCAGCATTTAGTTCCAATCTACCTTGTGCCTGTCTCATGTTAGAGCAATAAAGGAACTCCCTAACATTTGCACAAGAGGTTCAGAGAAGTAGGCATCATATAGACTCACTATACATTTAGCCTCTGAAGTTCAGCTCCATACAGCATACCTTTCAGCAAATCCCCTAATTTAGCAAGAGTCTGAGCATTTGGAACAAACTGGATTTTATACTTATAAAGCACAGTCACTGAAAATGAAAAAAACAGATGGGCTGACATGGCAGTGGAAAGCCAGTTGTTTAATTTTTAATACTATTTTTAGATTCCTGCATCAGACCTTCCAGGTAATTTTACAATTACTAAATTATGCCGGTCACAGGGGGAAGATATAGCCATCCAGTTTCCTGCTCTGTTAACCTCTCGTGTCAAGAGGACAAAAGTTTCACTTCCAGGTCAAAGGGCATAGCATGGTAACAATAATTAGAGCAATGAATCAGAACTACAGTTTAAATGAATCATGGCCAGCAAATGCTTCCAATTAACAAAGAATCCAACCTTTTAATTATATTTAAACTTATACTCACTGAGAAGCTCCCTTTACCACTGGTAAGCACTACTTTCCTGTTATTAAATAAAACTATATTAGTTAGATGTGGTTTTCGATGACGGTCGGTATCCTGGCTTGAATGAGGACAGCCTCAGGGGAAAGGCACACATTACATTAAAGGCGCTGCAAGCAGCTATGTATGTCATTTGTTCTGTGTTTCTCTAGTGTAAGGGCAGGCCTTCCACTCTGGATTGGGATCCTAGAGTAAGGGTTAAGGATGTTTGAACCCCTATACCCCACACGGATCTGGGTTGCAAATGACATTGCAAAAATGGCAATCTACCTGAGCTAATGGATCACTATTTTGCACTATCTATTTTGCAGGTAGAGGGGCACTGATCCAGATCAGGACAACAGCAGAGGGTCCCAATCCAGATCAGGGTGGCTTGTAGTTATGCTATGCTAAAATAAATAAATAAATAAATAGCACTTGCCCATTTTTAATGTAATGTCTCTTTTAACTGACAGTTAATACCACAGAAGTAATAACAAAAATAATGAATAAAAAATATCATGCAGATCTACTTGTCACATGCCCAGGAAGATTTCCTCACTGGTGGCTTTCAGATGTGTTGGATTACAACTCCCAATATCCCCAGCCATCATGGACACTGGAGAGCAACAGATCTGGAGGACACCAGCTTGGGAAAGTTACTCCAAGGTAATGTGTAACGGTGAAATTCTATGCACACAACAGGGGGCTGTACCTATTCAAGGGTCCCTGATCATGTGCAAAGAGCCCATTTGCACCCATGTCACCAAAGCCCTAATTTAGCTGAGTGATCCGTTTTTTACTTCTTTGAGCAGATAGCCCTGCCATACCCCACCCAAATATTACATCACAGAAATTCCCTTTGATTTCCAAAACACTGTGCAAGGTAGCAGAGAATGTTATGCTATACCAAAACCAAGTCATGAAAGTACTATCCCATGGTCTTACCTGAGTATATATGCTAAATATATGACTCTGAACTTCATCCATGGAGTCTAGGCCATAAGCTACTGTTCCAAGATGAAGGCGTTTGAAGACCATCTCATTCTGTGTTAGGGTTCCTAGAACAGGAGCAGAATTCTAAGTTATAGACCAAACAAGGGATGCTGTTTCAAGTGACTGAAGGGGCTTCACAAAGAAGAAAGCCAGGATCTCTCCATCATCCCAGAGTGCAGGACATAGAATAACGTGTTCAAAGGTTACAGGAAGAGAGATTCCAGCTGAACATCAGGAAGATTGTTAGAGCAGCATGACAATGGAACCAATGACCTAGGGAGGTTGTGGTCTGTCCCACACTGGAGGCATTCAGGATGCAGCTGGACAGCCATCTGAGAGGGATGGTTTAACTTAGAGTCCTGTGCTGAGCAGGGGATTGGACCCAATGGCCTTCCTAGCCCTTTTCAACTCTACCATTTTATGATCCTGCAAATATTTTGCCCTACATTTTGATGCATGATGAAAGGAATGGTCACAACACACCTAGCTTTTCATCTTATCATAAAATGGCTATGTTATTCCACTTCTAAAGATAAATTGTGAAACAGCCCTTAGTGCACAGACTAACAGCATAATCCTACACAGTGCTTTTTTTGTCATAGAATGCACAGGAATGGAGTTCCGGCACCTTTTTTCGACAGATTTTCCCAAGTTTTAAAAGTAACTTTTGTAAATTTGATGTTTGGTCCATGTGGATTTGAATCACCCTGTTGGCGGCAAAATAATTAAAACGGTGCATGTGGGCTGCTTGTGTGTCGAATCCGATGCATGCGTACTTCGTCCGCACAGGTTGTGATGGCTGCTCGGCTTGTGACTGGTCATGTGGTGGCATGCTGAGTGCTTACTGCGGGCGGCAACCATTATGTTTCGTTACACAACTGACGTGTGTGGGTGTGTGTACAGTGATTGACTATGTGCGAAAGATAAATACTTTCATGAGTTCCGGCACCTTTTTTCTTACAAAAAAAGCACTGATCCTACGCATGTCTATTCAGAAGTCTCATTGAGTACCATGTGATTTGTTTCCAGGTGTACATGATTGCAGACAGAATATGCACAACTTACAGGATGGGGGTGAACAACTTCCAGGAGTGGCATTGCTCCACAGAGAACCCGCTGGGTGCTGCATCCATGCCCTGACTGGTGGGTGGGGGGGCACTAAGGGTCCATAGACTGTGTGTTGCTCAGCCTTGCAAAAAGAAGCTGCTAACTGATCACAACTAATAACCTGAGGCCAGTTTATGACAATGTCTTAATCTACATTTTCTGGGTGGGATGGAAGTACCTGAACCATTTGGGTACAGTTCCCCCCCCCCAAATTTTGAAAACAAACAAACAAAAAAAAAAGGTTGAAAAAAATGACCCATTTAAACTTTCCCCAGGAATCAGAATGTCTTGGACTAAATTGCAGCTTCTGAAGGCCTATGGAAGCATGGTAATAATTTTGATGTGCCAGGGAGTGGCTTACAGCACAATCCTATACACATTCGCTCAGAAGGAATTCCCACTGTGCTCAGGAGGGCTTTCTCCCAGGTAAGTGGGCATAAGATTGCCACTATACATATGCTTGCAAACTGTGGCATCTAAGCCCCTGGTCTGGACTGTGAGGCCCACAGGATTCTGGTGGGTCAGAAAAATTCAAGTAGAGGAGTGAGAGAAGCAGCAAATTGCACGCTGCCTCCCATTGCCAAGAGTATTCCCTCCCTTTGCAGCATCTGACATGTCTCTCGCTACCTGCCCAACCTGTTACCACTGCAAGCTCTGAAGAGCAGCATTGGCTAGAAGAGCCAATGACTTCTAATGACTTCTTTGAGGACCTGCCTACCCGCACAGCAGACTCAGAAGGAAGAATGGAATGGACTGTATCTGCCAGCTCGGAAATGACAAGCAAGGGTTCATAGTGAAAATGCTCCTTTGCACTACAAGTTCCCTGGAAATAAAACACCATTGCTGCAGGAATCAGGCCCACAGGGAAACAGCCTCTTGTTACTTGCAGGGAAAGTAAAATATGTCAGCCCTTGTTTGCACTCTGAAATGCAATGACCCTGCTCTCTGAAGTTTTCATAGGTCAAATCTCTTACATAGCCACTTCTAACAAAAGTTTTTATGCAACAACCCAATTCCTTCTCTTTCAAAGTTTGAATATATTCATTGATTTCAAAGACTTGTATCTTGCCCTTCAAATTCCCCCTACCCCAGAGAGCCAACATCATAACAATAGCTTTAAAACTATGCAAATATACCTGTTTTATCTGTAAGTAAGTAGGATATCCGTCCGAGTTGCTCTGGAATTGTGCTGGATCGAACCACAGTGCCGGGAATTTTAGAATCCCTCCGGATCATCCAGCTGTAGACAATTTTTCCCATGTCAAGATTCACACGTAAACTGTGTGGAAGGAAAAGATGGCAAGAAAAAGAATTAGGGAACAATGCTTAAACACTATAAATTTGCTCAAACATCTTCCCTTCCCCCAAAAAAACACACACACACAAAACAAACAAACCATGAAGTTCTTTAAGAAAATGCAGGCCCAGAACTAGAGGCAGGAGTGAGGGAGAAGTTCCCTCCCCTCAGCAAGCAATTTGTTTCTTTCTTTCTTACAACTGCTGTGTATGTAAATAGCCTGCTGGGGAAGTGACTGTTCCCTTTGCCTCCCCTGTATTTAGACATGGGAAAATATGGATTTGGCTCTATCTGTTGGCTAAGGAATCAAAGTCACTGAGTTCTAGATGGTCAAATAAACCAACAAGGAAAGGTAAGCTTGGACCGAGGTTCATTTAAATGCTCCCCCATAGCTCCCTACCTCATTCTGGCATTGAAAAATTGGTCTATCTCCTCTTCCTTTTTCCTCCAGTACCCACTTCCTTGTATTTCTTGACTTGTTTGCTTGCAACCCTAATGGCACAGCACCCCCCCTTTATTGCTGTGAGACACTTTTGGAGACACTAATTGTCTCCAAAGTGGAATAAAATAAAGTGAAATAAAGTGAAAAGTGGAATAAAAACACCTGCAATAGCCAGTTGTGATTCAGACATATGACTGTCATTTGTTTCTGGCACCAGCTCTTCCACTGAATGGTCCATGTGTATGAGCACAGCACTTAGGTAAACATACACAAAAAGAATCCAAGGCCAGGATCCAAGGTAGCACTGGGATCTACAAGGAAACTGCAAGGAATTTGTTTCAGGCTGTGAATCCATCAGATTCTGAAAGGGTTTGTCCCAAGCACGGTGCTGAGCTAACTTCATGTAAGTTCAAGGAAGCTCTGAGTTGATGTGTCTCAAGAAGCCCATCACTTTTCCAGAAGACATGTGATATTGTACTAGGATTCTCTCCAAATAAAAGATACCTTGTGGCATGCTCAAGCCTGAATTAGGTCTTTGGCCAAAATTAGCACGGAATGAAACAAGTGGGTCAGCCTGAAATGGTGAATCAGTCATACAATCCAGCACAAAGTTTCTGGCATGATAGAGGAGATCTATGAATGAGCAGGAGGCTCTTTGTCTCTTGTTTTGAAAGGCTGAAGATGCTATGAAAGAAGGATTCCCACTTCAGATCAGACTGTGGCGTTTAGTGTGGAGCTCCACACACTGCATGAAATCAGTCCCACAAAGCTGCCACTTCCCCCCATGGCTTGAATGTTCCAGCACTTCATCCTGTGAAATATCCCTTGCCCTTACAGATTAGTACGTTGGAATAAAAGTTCTAGGTGAGTTTCAAGCATATAAGGGAATATTTTTATGCACAGGATCATTTAAACTGTCTGTACCTTAGTTCAGATACAACAAGTCACGGTTTGCTGTTAACATGAACAAGCTGGTACAGACCTCAGGCCTGTGCGCTAACCTCTCCACTTTGCATGTGCAGACATGCAAAAGAAGGGAGTTGAATCTCATGCTGTGTGTCCCAGACCAGCTCTCTGCATTTGCTCAGGAAGCCAAGATCACCTCCTATGGGCCCTTCCTGAATTGATTCCCATCTGTGGAATCAGCTCTGCAAAGAGGAGCCATTTTTTCTTCCCTTCATCACCAGGCAACCCCCTTTTTATTTTCCCAATATTTTAATAGAACTTTATTCTCATTTTTATATTTATACAGCACCTCTAAGATTGATGGAGCTGCGAGGCTATAATAATATAATATGGAAATATTGTATTAGTGTATTTTATGGTGATTTATGATTGTTTTATATTTATTATTGAATTTTGATTTTGTAAATCACTTGGAGAGCCTTTGAGCTCATATGTAGTATACAAATATAATAAACAAACAAACAAACAATTCAGCCCTTAGAGAGGTTTTGAGCCTGATTTAAATGTCCAATCTTGGTAAGCAACAAAATGTCACTTGTTGCTGCAGAAAAATGGATTTTCTCAAACCACAGTTTCTTAGGAAGTGAACCAATGAGGATCTAGTTTGAAGCCAACTAAGAATGGGAGCATAAGCTCTCTTCCCTATGTACACAAAGGGGAAGGCTGGGAGCACACCAGAGTGAGATTCTGGCTGGCTTGTGCAATTGTGGTGTGAAATATGATCCTCCAGACATCAGTACATACATCACATGAAGCTTCCTGTTCAGCTTTTTCAATTCTTAATTAAGGAACTTTCCCATGAAGAAATCTGCAGTAAAGCCATCATGTGAATTTGGGCCAACTGTTTATGACACGCTGTACTTTGTGCCACGAGCTGCAGCAGAATGACCCAAGTTAAATATGGTGTTACTTAAAGGGTTCCCTGCTTCTAGGGCAGGCACTCATACCTTATTGGAATGATATTTGAGAAAAGAAGAAGAAATCGGATGATCTGAAGGTACCAGCGGCCAGCAAAATGTTGGAGAGCAACCATGACAAGAGAGACCACCACCAGGGCCCCAAAAAGAATCTTGGTGAGGCAGTTGACTTCCAAGTCGAAGAGGCCAATCTGCAAGGAGAGAAGAAACTGCTTGCAACATAAAACAGTCTTGAGTTGCCACTCTCACAACACGATATGGCAGAGTCACGTGGTGGTCTTCAAAACACACTAGAGGCCATTTTGCTTCGGATGGAAAAGCAACTCAGCATGATCACCACTTCCAGCTTCTCTATTCAGAATGGTTGGCTGCAGGTGCCAAGTGGTGCAAATGTGTGGTAGAAAATTCCATTCTGTTTCATGTATTATGAGCCAATGTGGTGTAGTTGTTAAGAGCACAGAACCGAGACTCAGGGAATCTGGGTTCTAGTCTCCACTCAGCCATGGAACCAGTTGGGTGACTTTGGGCCAGACAGACTCTCAACCCAACCCACTTCACAGGGTTGCTGTGGTGAGGATAAAATTGAGAGCAGGAGGGCGGGAGGGGGGAGGGGGAGGGGGAGGAGGATTTGAGTTCCTTAAAAAAGATGGGATATACATGTAATAAATAAATACATATTGCCCAATAGCCAAAGCAATCTAAAAGATTAAATATATGAAAAATACAGTATTTCACATAACCTAAAAATTTTTGCATATGCACATAAAGGAAGCACATACAAAGACATGGATATAAGTGTGCTATATGTAATTAACCCACTTTTGCGTTACTTGGTTGTCTGTACAGGCATCATCAAAGGTCTGTCTAGTCCAGCATTTTGTTCACACAATCAGCTGCTCATGGTAATTCACAAGCAAGATATGGCTTGCTAGGGAATTCTGGGAGTTGTGAGACTGTTATCCATCTAAACATGCATAGGATTGCACTCTTACTTGGATAAGAAAACCTAACACAACTAGCATGAATAGAGCCTAGAAACTTAATGGTCTTGGGATGAAAGATCAAAAGCTGGTTTGGGTGGTATCCATGTGAGGACTCTAATGTATGAAATCACCCAAATAAAAAACACCAACTAAAATGCTGCAGTTTTAGTTGAATAGGTAAGATATTTGAAATGCACATATTAGTGCCCATGTGACCAACACATACAGCATGTAGGTACAAGTCAAGCAGCCAGGACTGATGGTGGATCTTTTAGAAGTTCACATTCAGTGGCAAGCTCCTCCTGAAACCAGATCTTGCCCTTACCTTACTCCGTGGATTTGATGTGTTCATGACACTGCGCAGCTCACGACCTGTGTACAGAACAACTCCCACAACTGTTCCTGAAGGAAAATAAGGACTACAGTGAAAGGGATTTTTTTTAAGTGTAAAGAAAAGCGTGTTTAAAGGGGGCAGGGAAGCATGACACGTGGAAATCAATCCTATTTTTTAATGAATAGGCCCAGGGAGAAACTTGATTCAGAGACAGTTGTGCATATATATGTGAACAGGTTTAAGAATTTGGTGCTATCTATACTTCCACAATTAGGCTGTGTTTCCCTGCCAGCACTCCATGCACACGTTATTTATACAATTTCACTTATATCATTTCTTGATCACCTTTCTGCCAGGTGGTATAAGCACTGGTCTGCTTAGTGACACTTAGAGAATTTATGTCTCACTCATCAGTGTTAGCACTCCCAGGGTGCCTTATAACAATACGTACAGAATAAAATAATAAAATCAACCCTTTAATTTCCTGATTCCCACCACGCCCAACAACTATAAATAGTCTCTTTTTAGTGCCAAGAGGACGTAAGTGTAGACAAACTCTCTGAGGAGAGGATTCTATATGCAGGGCATTGCTGTTAATGTATTTTCACTAGTCTTCACATACGTATTGCCCTGAAGAAGTACACCTATATGTGATAATGGCTAAAAGAATAGCACTTACATCATATAGAATAATAGCAAATTCATTCTTAGAATATCATCCCTTATGTAGCCAGATCAAATTCATGCAGAAAGAAGAGAAATCAGCAGGTCTGGGGGAATCTCAAGTCTTGCAAAAATTAGGGGAGGGGAGGGGAATCACAGGGACTGCCCCCAAAAGCATGCACAATGGCCACAAAATTCTGTGGTCATGGGAAATCAGTTCAGCAATATATTTATTACAGCTAACTGAAATGTCACCAACTTGTGCAAGCTTTCTAGTCCTCAAGATCTCTTCATCAACCTAGGTGATATAAAAAGCAGAGGATAGGGGAAGGAACAGAACACTTTCTTAGACCAGATGTTGTGGCCATGGGACTCACTCTCAAAATGGAAAACTGGAGGTGGTGCTGGAATATAGGAGGCACCTGAAGCTTCTATCTGGTGCACTCTTCTTAAACCCTCAGTGTGAGAGAAAAACTGTAAGTACAGAGGCAGATGCATTAACTACCCCAGTTAAGAAAAAAGGATCTCTTTCTTGCAGAGCACCTATTAGAAAGCTCTTTAACTGCTTTTAACTTCTGCATGATACATCTGGTCTTGCTTTTTCAAGATGCTCCTTCTAGGGAGCTACAAATCCCAGGGGGTGACTGGTTACTTGGAGACCTTTTATCCTAGCTTCCATTTATAATCACTCTAACACCCTTTTCTGTTACAGATTTAAAATGTCAATATTGAGAGCAATTAAGTGCTATTCTAGCAGGGAATGCTTTGCCCAAAGGTTACTGAAATTCCAAAGGCCTTCTCATCTATAAATGCCCAGGGGGCTAATTAGATGTCAGCTCAAGCTCCCAAGCACTGTTAGAACAAGTGAAAAACTTCATTCTGACCACTAATTTCCATTGACAAGAAATTGTTATTTCAATTACGTAGAAATTTTTTAAAAATTGCTAACATATACCTTCAGAAATTCAGACATACTTTGGCCTTACCTGAAGCAATTACTGTGCTTGCCCACAGGGTATTTTCAATGCTTAAGCTCTCATTCACAGGGGGGTCACTGTCCTCCTAAACAAGAGAGTTATCAAAAAAAGTAAGGGAAAAGAAAAGCAAAAATGTTAAGAGGGGGCCCTGTTCTAACAACAATAGCTGCATCAGTTTGAGTTTCATATAAACCATCAGAGATGGGTAGATTTTGCAACACTTTTGCTCCTAGCCTTCAGATACCTAAAGGGTATGATGTTTAGTGCCTCTTATCACAGGTGTAAAACCAACACTGAACCCACATCAACATTCAAAGCTGATGTGATGTAGTATCTGAAAAAACCACAATACATTATCAGCTCATTAAATAAAGTGACTGGATTTGTGTATGAAGGTGAAAGGTTCAGAACACAGGTTGTAGAGGATATAGTCAAAGGTAGAGCATATGTTTCCATGCAGAAGACTCCAGGTTTAATTCTGGACATCTCCACTTTAAAAATGGATTAGAGAGCAGGTGATGTAAAAGATGGTGACCCGAGACTCAGGGAAATCACTGCCAGTCAGCTATGACATTGTCAGATGCTTCTATCAGAGATTACAAACTTTCACCTATACAACTTCAAGAAGAGCTCACTAAGGACAAAATCCTATGCACATGAGCTGGAAATTTGTACCCTAACATTTTTAAAGCAGATCAAACATCTTCCCCGCTTCACCGTCACAAGAAAAGGAAGACTATTATAGAAAGTCTACTTTGTAGTGAGCAGCAATGAAGAAAAAGTTTGACTCGACTTGATCTGGGACCAACTTGTGCAGCTTTCTGTTGGTGCAGAGTATTTGCCAAGCTCTCATCAGCTTTCTAAATTTGAACGCATCCATTTTCTTTCTGCCAGCTTTCTTCATTGCCCAGCTTTCACACCCATGCATAGTGATTGGGAATACAAGAGTATGGATGATCTTGGCCTTGGTCTCCACTGAAACATCCTTACACTTAAGGATCTTGTATAGTTCCTTCGTTGCTACCCTTCCTAGTCTCAGCCCTCTTCAATTTTTTTAACCACAATGTCCCTTTGAATTGATGACTGAATCAAGGTATGTGATATCTTTAACCATTTCAATTTCTTCACTTCTGCCTTTAACTTTGTGTGATTCCCTGGAATGTTTCAGTACCCAGCACCACCCTTGGGCTCCACGTCCTAGAAGGAGTGCAATTTTCAGTTGGAACATAGCTGAGGAGTGAAGGGATATGTCTTCCTTTGTGAGATGGACCAGTCCTATGAAGGAAGTCACAGCCTTGAGTTCACAAGAGCTGAGCAGGGCTGGAAGGGCAGGACATCTGGGAGGGTATTTTTTCATAAGGTCACTTTAATTTGGAGGTGGCCGCATGTAACAATACACCCCATGTATTGTTTCATTCAAAGCAAGAAAGGTCCTATGCTCACTGTGTGACTATAGTTAATCTAACAAAATACGTAAAAAATTAAAAAAAGATGTAGCTACATCATAATGTATAATTTGACCCAAAGTCTGAGGGACACTGAGAATTCTCTTTATTACTGTTAACCTATATACTATGTTTGAACTCTTCCTCCAAATATGGGTCATAATTCAACCAAAATAACTAGATACAGCCAAGAGGGAGGAATCAGCAGGCATGACTGTGCAGTTTAATTACCATGCTCAGTGGGCATAAAATGTTGACTTGTAAGGACACTGGAGAAGGAAAACTGTGAAGGAAGAGGAATGGTACGAAGTATTTTGAATTAAGGCATGATTGGCTCACTTGAAACTGAAGTACTTCAACAATCCACGCTGCGTATTTTTGGGATCACTCCATGTTGCAAAATTTAGGTGCCTCATCTATAACATGCTCTTTTTGTTATGTCTCCTAGAAATACAACTCCAGTTTTATGAGCCTTACTCTTTCAGTCTTGCTTCATGCTAAACATCCCCAGTGCCTTTCGGGAAAAAATGGGGAAATTGCCTGTAAGCCATGATCCGTGTGTCACAAGTTTATATTTCATTTTTCTCAATGTAAAGGCAGCCACTTACTCTAGTAAATGTTCCAACAAAGTTGTGGATGTCAATGTTGGGCTCTTCTGCATACACGTAAGATCGGATCTGAAGAAGGTCCTGCATGAAGGATTCAAAAGTACAAAGTAACATGTCCAAGGTAATATGTGTACATAGGATTAAAATCTTTGCTTGCTCCTCTTTAAAGTCAGCCTCCTTTCCAAACAAACGACACACACTTTAAGACAGAAGTTGGACACCTGCAGCTTAGCAGCCACATACGCCCCTCGGCTTGCTTTCATGCAAGTGGAAGGATCCCAGAAGGGGAAAAGGAGAAGAGGAGAGGAGGGAAACAGGGACTGCAAAATGGACAGGGGGAAAGGTCTCTAAAAGCAATCAGTTTTGATCTTTGTCAACAGTGACCCTCCCTCCAGCTGCCTGCTGAGCTGGAGAAAGGAAAAGGGGTGACCTGCCCATTTGTGGCTGCAGGCTGCCACAGTCAATATGTAATAGATTGCCCTCAAGGGAATACTGTGCTCAGCAGAAAGAAAGGTCCCCGCCCCTGCATTAGGAGGAAAACAGATGAAAAGAACCCTATTTTTATTTTTAGTTATTGTTCATCTAAATAAGGAATGGGCATATAAGAAATGGGCATGTGTTTTGCAGACGAACTGTGGCCTTCTCTGATCTGATCTTTTTGCACACCCACTAACAAAACTGCCATTAATATCCTGTAGCACAGCATTCAAAAAGAGTTCGTTTTCCCTTGTCTCCCTCCAGTTTGCTGCTAAAATTTGTTGGAAACCAGGTGGAGCTCTTTATGGAGGCAGCAGCCACCAAGGAAAAGATCAGCCCCTCTTTTATCGTTGCGGCACTGAATGTCAGTGGAAAGCTCAGCACTGGAGGGGTGGCAGTGGACATGGAGGGCTGGTATTGCCCCATGGATCCCTGGAATTTAGCCACCCTGATCTAAATGGCTGAGGTGGCATTCGGAAAAGGCATTGCTGTCCCCAACATTTCTTTCATTTCAAGAATGAAATACACTGCAGAAAATGTGTCCCTTACAAAAAGGGCTGTTGGGAAGTTTAATTCTGCCTGAATTTTAGATGGTGATGTTTATGAACAATGACCACCCCCAAACTAAAAATCTGTACGTACAGAAGCAGTGGGCAACCTCTGAGTGCAGCTGACCGGCAGGCGTAACTTCCAGTCTGTTTCACCATCCAGCTGATCCGTACGGAGAAAGCAGGACCCTGGGGACATTTAATCTGCATTGCTATTCAAATTCTGCCATAAAGGTACCAACTTATTGGAGACCGATCCTATCAGGGTAACTATGATCTCACAAGTTTTGTATTAGAACATAGTGGGGGAACTGTAGTCCAGTGGTACACCACACGCTTTAACCATGTAGCACAGGGGTGGCAAACCTATGGCACGCGTGCCGCAGCGGGCATGCAGAGCCCCCTCTGTCAGCATGTGAGCCAAGTTGCCCCAGCATCGCCCCAGCAGCCGAGCATCGCATAACAGCGCACATAGGGGCCATGCGCATGCTCAGTAAGGAGTAGCGGCACCGGGTGATGACTTCACGAGCCGCGACTCATTAGTCGCAACTCATCTGAGCTTTTGCATGGCCAGTCAGTGCGCTGCCAAGGATATATATATATATATTTGCTTGGACTGGCTGTGAGTTTTAATACATTTGTTTTTATTAACACAAGATTTTAGCTTTGAGTTTTCTTATGAAAAATTGAAATTTAATATCTAAGATTTAGCAAAGAGATGTTCTAATTAAGAGACTGAGATTTGTTTAATGCTGTGCTGTCCCACTGGCATATTTGAATCTGCAGCATTACATTCAAGTTTTATTGCTTGAATAAAGTTGGCACTTTGAGATAAATAAGTGGGTTTTGGGTTGCAGTTTGGGCACTTGGTCTCTAAAAGGTTCGCCATCAGTGATGTAGCATATTCCATTTTACATTTCAGACGCACAAAGGCATATTCAGATGTGTTTTTCAGTGCCCTGAAGCACTAATTAAAGAGTGCTGTGCAGTTTCTATCAATATGGTGCACAAGCCTGAAAATTTACTACATTCATATTTGTTTCCCTCTTGCAAAGAACATCTGGCATGGGCCTCCTTCACTCCGTTTTATCCACATAACAACAACCCAGTGATGTAGGCTAGACTGAGAGGGAGTGCCTTGCTCAAAGCCACCTAGTGAACTTAGTAAAGACTAGAACCTGGATCTCCCGAGTCCCAGTCCAAGATCCTAACCATTATGCCACACTGGCTCTTGCAGCTATATGAGCATATCATTAAAAGAAGAAAAAAGGGGACAAAGATTGGAACCATACATTGTTCTTTGACCCACAATTTGCAGAAACAGAGTCAGAACAATGTATGGTTGCTTAAACTGCACAAACATACATGATTTGCATACATGTTTGCATAATTTACAAAATGTATGTTTGCTTAAATGCATGTAGAACAATGTATTTTTACTTAATTTACACTAATCTCATAGATTGAAGTCTATTTCAAGGCACAGTAGCCTTGAAATAGATGCCCTGTGGTGAAGATAAAAACCAAAACAAAACAACATTCCTCAACCTGGCACCCTCCAGGTGCTTTGGATCACAATTCCCATCATATTTAACCACAGTACCCATGCTGACTGATAGGTGCTGTGTTCCAAAACCATCTGGAGGGCACCAAGTGTAAGGCAAAATGCTGTTTACCTAGTTTCTTGTAATGCCTCATTCTATTAGTTGCTACCAGCCATAGTGGGCTGCTTCCTTCCGTATCAAATGGAAGCAAAATTATTCCAAGTGCATTCATCCAGCCAGTCTATTCCCAGGGGTGTGCTGTGAGCAGAGGTTTTACCATTCACTTTTACCATCACTCACTTTTTTGTTTAGTCAAAGGCTTGCAACTCAATCACTCCAGTGTTGGGGACAGCTCTATGTGTGCCCCACCTCCACCGCACTTCTGATCTGGGTCATCGTGTCTGTATGACCCGCAAATAATTTGACTGTGGCCACCAAGTCTGTAATATGACTGCACTTGAATAAACAGAGCCACCAGCTGCAATTCACTTGATAAATATTATCACACACAGGCAGGGTCCCCCTGTCTTTTAACCAAGCCATTTTGAAAATTGCACTTTCCTTTTCTTGCACTTGTACTGAGGACCAAGTAAATAAATATGGGAAGGAGCCTCAGGATCACTGAGCATATCCATTCAGCTTTTACGAGACACACTGTTCATGCTTTCTGAATAAACAGTGACACACATTAGAAGACAAGTCAGCAAAGCAAGAGTGAGTGACTCCCCTCCATGTTAATCTCCCTGTTCCTCACATTGCTTAACCTTACACAACGGGAGACACCACACAGAACAAACTATCTCTTTGTTTTAAGCCACCGTAGACTACGAAACAAGAAGGATAACCAAGTTATCTACTTTGGTTACATTTTCAAAATTATTATTTTGTCCCAAACTGATCAGAGGTTAATGGCTTTTGTCATAATTGGTTCCAGATGTTTACCATTTTTTTCCGATGTCCTCAGAAAGATCATGTCAGCTGGGACCCGCTGGTTCTGCAATGCAAAAAGATAGACAGTTACTGGACATGCTGTACACAGTCTTAACTGGAGATCTGCCTGAAGCTAAGAGAGGAGGAGGAGGTCTTTTAGCAGAATTCTTTAGAATAGAGGTCTTTTGTTTTATGCACGCCTCACTAATAGTTCTGATCCAGCTTATGTCAGGGCAGAGCTACTTATTACACACGTGTACGGCATCAATTTAAAATGGCTTCCTGAAGCTGGTGCTGACAGATGCTTTGGAGATAATGGATAAACCCAACGCCCGTCAAGTCCAGCATTCCCTTCATACAGCGGCCAGCCAGCTGCTTGTAGAAAACCCACTGGTAGGGCTTGAGTGCAATAGCCCTCTGCTACCCAAGCTGTCCAGCAACTGGTGCACAGAGGCATGTTGTCTCTCATTCTAGAGGCAGCATATAGCCATCAGGACTGGTAGCCATGGAAAGCCTCCTCTTCCATGACTGCACCCCACCCCCTTTTGAAACCATTGCTACATCCTGTGAAAGTGAATTCTGTCATTTAATATAAGTCCCTTCAGCCTTGGTCCAAAAATGTCTGGAGGACACCAGTTCAGGGAAGGCCATTCTGGAAGAAGCAAAGATGGGGAAAAGCCATTTGGAATGGTACTGCAGTCTGGAGGAGGGGAAGAGGAAGAGGAGCAGCTCTTTTGTCCAGTAAAATGTGCTTACCCCAAGAGTCCTTGCCAGGGCTTTCCCATCCTCAGTCATTTCAAGGGGGCAGCTTTTCCTTTCCCCCATATAACGGAAACTGCACTGTCTCCAGTGACTTGCATAGAGAAAAAGGTTGTATTCCCAACCACAGAGGAAGGGGAGTCCAGTACCCAACAAAGACTACTTCTTCTGGGGCAAGAAGGTAGGAGAAGAGAGTCTTTCTCCAAAGGGTCACCTTTAGGAAGATGTGACTCCTCTTAAGCCTTTGAAAGCTCCCTCCATACCTGTCCGCAGAGACGTCCCAGCCTGTGCTGACAGTGCAGGCTGGGGATTCTCTAAAAGGGAGCAGGTCTTGTTCAAAGAGGTCCAAAGCAAGGAAGATCCCCGCTCTGAACCCTCAACATGGATGCCAAAGCAAATTTAATTCCTTCCCATGCTCCCAAGGCAAGTCATGAGGTGCAGTTTACTTTGCCAGTCACTCAAGGAGAAGGTTCTTCCCCCAGCATTAGAAGATGCTTTGCAAATGCAGACCTACCTTTTCCACAATGATCAGGTCCCCCACTTGAATATTAGAACTTTTCACCTTGACAGTCCCTGTTTGGGGTTGGGTAGAGGAAGGAAATACAGATGCATCAATTACAATTATGCCATGTGGTTTATTTTGACAGCGCATTTTAAAAAGGAGGAGGTGCACCTGGCACCAGGTGAAAACCTTTTTATTTGCCATATATTTTAATAATAAGATCTGTTTTAATCCTGCTTTTATTATATTTGCTGCTATGGCAGGTATTGATTTCTATTTTAATTGCTGTAGGTTGTTTGAAAGTTGGTTTTATTGTTTTTGTTTATTTAAATATTGCTATTGTATCACTGCTTTGTGTTTTTAAAATTTTAAACTACCCAGAAAGCCCAATGAACCACAGGGAAGGATATGAATGAATGAATGAATGAATGAATGAGAGAGAGAGAGAGAGAGAGAGAGAGAGAGAGAGAGAGAGAGAGAGAGGATAATTTAAAAAAAATCTACAGTTTTTTTTTCCTTCTGAAAAAGCCATCCCTTAAGGAATCAAAAAGGATGGGAGTTAGAAGAAGGGCCTTCTTGGTGGCTGCCCCCAGCTTTGAAATGGGCTTCCTAAAGAAGTCTGCCTGGCACCACCACTACTTTCACTTTGATGCCAGGTAAAAACTGTCCTCTTTTGCAGATCAGGTGGTGACCTGATGTTACCATTGGATTATAGGAGCTAACTCTAACAGCAGGTTTTTTCTCTCTCCCCGCCCCGCCCATACTTGTAACTAATAATTGCAATGTTAGTCTGTATTTTAATGTTGTTAGCCACTTAGAGAACCCTATTGGGCCCTCCAGCAGCCTACAAATTTGAAAATAATAATGATGTTGTAAAAGAATCTTTCAGAAAACAGAATTACTTGAGCTTTAGGTTGTTTTTTCAATATACTGACTTATATCTACAGCAAATGTCAAGGGAGAAATTTTAAGAGTTATTGTTCCTTCTCTATCTCATAAGAATGAATACTTTTAAGACATCCTTCCTCAATTTGGTGCTCTCCAGTTACCCTGGACTAAAACCTCATCATCCCCTGCAACTTGGGCATGCTGCCAAGGAATGATGGGACTTGCAGTCTAACACATCTGAAGGATATTACATAGGGGAAGACAGATCTAAGATGCCACCTCCACCAGCTGGGGTTTTGAAGGCTTTCAGCCCAAGGGCTGAATTCCATTATGGAGACATTCCCAGGTCCCCTATTCCAGAGGTGGGTGGTGTGGAAGAGAAAAGCCATGATGAAAAAAAATACCAGAATACTTTAGCTTAAAACTCTGATAACCAAGCTTTAGGGAAGAATTTCAGCCTCTTGGAAAGAAACCCTGTTCAAAAGCAAGGAAACCTCTGTGTGATCTGTGGTTAGGGGAAAGAGGTTGGTTGGGAGAAGGGAAGGGGGCTTGGCTCGCTAAGGAAGCCTGGGGGAGATCTCAGAAGAGCCAAATTTGATCCCTGTGCTTCAGGGGACAAACTGCACCATATATAATATAAAATGAGGCAATGAAATGTTTTTGCCTCAAAACTATTGCTGTGTTTTCCTCATATACAAATTTAGCCAACAAATTAAAAACCTAACTAAAATTCTAAGAAGAGGCAGCTGGATTGAGTGTCTTGCAAAAAGGCTTCCCCAGATCACAGGGCTGGATGCTCTGGGAAACAGGATGCTGGTCTGGGCAAGGCTTTATGCTCTTAGGAACACCACAGATCACATCATTAGACCATCAAAATGAACAATGGACTCCATGAAGCTTCATGCAGTCAGCAATACACATTTAACAATGTACCCATCACTTGCTAATTATTTATTTATTGCAACAACTGGTAAATCCAAACACAGTAAGTATCACAGGGGATACCAATTCACTTATAGGAGGCTTGAACTAACTAATCACCTTCACACAACAGCCCCACTGGCTGTCATCCAAAGAGCCTGGCAGACAATGCAGATAGGAAATCATGCTGACTGGTCTCTGTCAATAATCTCACTGCCCCCTTTTGGACCAGCTGATGCTTCTGGACTGTTTTCAAAGGCAGATTCATATATAACCCAGTGCAGTAATTTAGCTAAGATGTGACCAAACCATGGATATCTGCAGCTACGATACTTCTGTCCAGATAAAGATGTAATTTGTTATATTAGCCTAAGCTGATAAAAGGTGCCCCATGCCACTCAGTCTATTTGTGCCTCTAGTGACAATGCTGGATCCAAGACCACCACCAAATGATGAACCTGTTTCTTTAGGGGAAGTGCAACTCCTTCCAGAACAGGTTTTCCTAGGCAGCCAGCCAGATTGTCTTGTCTGGATTGAGTCTCAGTTTATGCACCCTCATCCAAGCCATTACCATGCCTAGGCACTGGTTCAGACTATTGGCTGCATCACTAGGATTTGATGAGAGAGAGAGAGAGAGAGAGAGAGCGCGCGCGTGCGCGCGCGTATGCAAGAGCTGGGTGTCATCTGCTTCTTGATGGCATCCCAGCCCACACCTCTGAATAACCTCCTGCATCCATTTCATGTAGATGCTGAGGAACATAGGAGATAGAACCCTGTGCCAGTCCATGGCCTAACTGCTACGGGACAGAGCAATAATCCCCCAACATTTGGAACTGGCCACCTCCATAGGAGAGAAACCACTGCCAATACCTTCAAATCCCTGCCCAGATAGTCAGTCCAGAATGTTACCATGGGCCATGGGTCCTCAAACTATGGCCCGGGGGCCGGATCTGTCTCGCCGTGCCCCTTTATCTGGCCTGCCATGCCTATTGGACTCTCCGTGCGCACACCTGCGCGCCACCTGCCACCACCTCGCCCTGTGCGTGGGGAGGCAACGCTTTGCTTGCTTGGAGAAAACGACCTCCAAGTGAGCAAGCTGCTGCCTCGTGCACCTGCCTTGCGGTGCATGCCTGCTCCTGCCCACACCTCGCTTTGTCTCCCCTCACCACACGTGCATGCCCGCCTGCCCTCATGCGCCGGCGCCTCACCTCGCCTTGCCTCACCACGTGCCCCACCCCCATCTCACCGCACACACTCGCACGCGCTGCCCCCCGGCCCGGCCAGCGCGCACCGCCAGCACCACCTTTCCGGCCCGAGCCCAGCACCGACAGCTTTCAACTGGCCCCCTGGTGGAAAAGTTTGAGGACCCCTGCCATAGGCAAAGGCATGGAAAGTCACTGAGAAGTGCAAGTAAATCAACAGGTTGCACTCTCCCTTTTCCACCCCCAGCGAATATCATCCAAAACAGTGACCAAGGCAGTTTCTGTTCCAGCTTCTGCTCCTGAAGCCCAACTGAAATGTATCTAGATAATCAGTTTCATTCAAGAATGCCTAGAGTTGCCAGCAATCACCTACCCAGGCACCTTGACCAGGAAGAAAATGCTAGCAATTGGCCTCTCACTGTTAATATCTTCCGAGCCTGTGCTATGTTTTCTCAAGAACGGCCTAATAACCACCCCCCTTAAGCTGATGGGCACTGTTCTCGCTCTCTGAACAAGGAGCGGACATCCTCCCCGCCCCGGTCTGATACTGCATCCCTGTTAGATGTAATAAACCATGACAGCATGCAAGTGGTTGACTGGACTCAGCCAGGCTCCTTGTCTGGCTCCTTGGGCCTCAAAAGAAATGAAATGCATCCAGTCCAATGGAACCAGAGGATGCTCTGGGCGCTTGTACTAATGGCACTGTGTTAACTGCAGTGTGCAAGCTGTGATGAATGCTAGTGGTTGCAGAAACTCATCACAGTTCCCTTCGGAAGTTTCCACCATCTCTTAGGCCCTGATTGGAAAAGCCCATGAACTACTCAGAAAAGCTCTGTTGGAGGATACTGAGAAAATGCAATGCTGGTACAAAATAAATTCCTCTCTGGGACTCACCTCCACAAACGTAAGCTGTCCAGAGAGCCTTTTGGCTAAGGATGTGGCATATAAATGAAATGAATAAATGAGCATAAAATGAGGCTTGCTAATGTACTTCAAGAGTGTTCAACCCAACTTGTCTTGATCTTTTTAGTGCAAATGCAGCCAGTGCTAGCAGAAGGGAAATAATCCCCTACATATTTTCAGTGGCTCTTTGCAGCTCCTAACACTCAATGACCTGAATGTATTTAATATGCAAACTGAAAGTTTTTTTTTTAAGAACTCCATTTCCAAGAGCCAACAAAATCTACCTAAGCATCAAAGAGAGTTTTCATTTATTCTAACAAGCTTTTGTCTTTTAGGTGGCTTTATACTCTATGACTTGAGAAACACAGCACAAAAGGTTTGGGGAAAAATATCTATTTTACACAGCCGGTAAATTCCAATTGGCTGTATCCAGGAGCACTCTCTTCCCAGGAGGTCTCTTTGCATTTCATAGGGGTTTCTTAAAAAAAAAAAAGTAAAGTCTTACTAACATTATACTCAGTAATCTTGAAAGGTGAGTGGGAGGAGAAGCAAGAAACGAAAAACAACCCCAGAATTTAAAAGTACCCACTTAAAAAAGGAATCAAAGAGAAAATGAGCCTTAAAATGCAGTAGCAAAATTGGAATGAAGGATGAATGAATAGGAGGCTTAAATCTGATCTATGAGGATGGTTTAAAATTACATTCATAAATTCTTTTTGTTGATCCAGAACTTACTGGCAAAATAAGTCAGAAAAATGCAACCTGTGATGCCCTCTTTCTGGAAGGGGGTTATTACATAGATAAATTTGTAGTGGTACACTCTTTAATTTCTGGTACACTCTTTAAAATTATTTACACGCTACACTGAAATGTACGAATGGTGCCCACAAATGGATGCTCAGTTCCTACTTGACAGCTAAAAGACTGATATCACAACAATGGGAGGATAAACACTTATCTCTTATCACACAGTGGATTGAAGCCCTTATAACACTTTCAACAACAGAACAGTTTGCACTCCCCAGGGATATATGGCTAGTGCCAACTCTTCTTTCCTTTGGTCGCCAGGTGAAAACTCTTTTATTTAAACAAGTTTTTTGTTAATTTGATTTGATTTTTGAAATATCTTGTTATTCATTTGATTTAATTTTGGCTAATTTATTGGTCGTATTTATTTGGGGTGTGTATGTTTTATTATGAGATGTTATCTATTATTTTATTGTTTTTCCATTTTATCTGATTATTAATTGTTCAAGGATAGGCTAGACATGCACATGGTCAGCATGTTGTAAGTGGAGCCAGCTAGAGCCAGGGGTCAGACTAGATGGCCCGGGAGGATCCTTCTGACTCGCTCTTTTTCTATGTTTCCAAATGTTTTATAGTATTCTATATATGTTTTATGCTGTTTCAGTATGTGAAAGCCACCCAGAGAGACTTCGGCTTATGGAGCAGCACAGAAATGGAATGAAATGGACAGAGAGACAGACAGATAGATAGAATGGATATTTGTTTGGATATTTGGCATGGTTTTGTTGAGATCTATGTATAAGTGCTAAAAATCCATGTGCATGGATATAGATGCATTCATGTGCGCATATTTTAAAGATATGGAAAAAATCCTACAAGTTTTGGGGCTGTCACACTGGGGAACCCTGCATTGAAGCATGATTTATCACAACATGCAGACTGGGCATGTATTCTTTCCACTTAGTTTACAATAAACAATGACATAATTATTTTGAGTAATTTGTCATACCCCTTTTCTCTGGATATTTGTTTTACAAGAAAGACACCTATTCAGAGCCAGCATCTGTGCTGCTCCAGCCAGAAGTTATTTGTACTATCATCAGCTGCATGAGAGCCACAAGCAACCAAAGGGACAATTCAGAGATGTGCCAGGGATGTGCTCAGTGACAGCCTCACTTCCCCACTGCCAGAGTCCTTCCAGAAACTCCACTCCTCCAATTGTCAACACGATTTGATATCGACCCCTGCTGCTCTGACACTCTGCTAAGGGACGTGGAAAGCAGATGTGGCAAGCTGGAGCCAAGCAGCTGACCTCTTGCTATGAGTTTGCTGTAGATCTGGGAGTTCACCTCCTTGTCCCGCATGTAACATCGGATCTCTTCCACAGCTTCACGGACGATGGTAACGGTGAGCACAAAACCCTGAAGAAAGCAGGAATGGAGAAGATCATTAGGAGGGTGGAGAAAGATTTATTTATTTGTTTATTTGTTTTGTTTTGTTTTGTTTTGTTTGGGATTTTTGTATGCCGTCCCATTCACATAAGCCTTGGGACGGCTTCCAGCATCATAAATAAATACATATAAATACATACATATAAAATCTAGGTACATCCTGGCTCAATATTTAAAACCAATAAATAAGTTCAACTACTATTAAAATATTGTTTAAATAAAAAGGTCTTGGCCTGGCGCTGAAAAACAAATATGTTTATGGGGGATGTGACACAATTCAGGTTCCTTAACACCTCAGCTTTCATTAAAAAGCAGAAGGTTTCTAGTCTTCATGGCTGTGAAGGTAACTCTGAAACTGCATGCACAGGGACTGTTGCAATGAGAATAGGTTTCCCAGAGGTCAGTGGGGTAAAGCCTCTGTGCCCTCCTTAGCTCCTGAACAGTTAAACAGAATTATGCAAAGGAGGAAAAACTGGAAGAACTGGGCAAAATAAGAGAATCTATAAAATGTGATCAGTCAGCACAACTGTATTGGGATCATAGGATTGGATTTTTCTTGAATTGCTTGAGTGCTGGAATTTGGAGGCCACAGCTCTGAGTGTAGATAATAGGTGAATCTGCACAAACGAGGTCCGTTGAATGGGACAAGACAGACTGAACTGGGCACCTTCTGCATGGAAGGCATGCACTCCACCCCTCTTCTGTGAGCATCTCCTCTTACAGAAGGAGAGTGCCTGTGTGTGTGGCACTGTGCAGAGGAATCTGAGAGGGAGCTGCAATACCACGCAAGGTGTCACTCACTAATCTAGGAACAGCAGCATCCAGTGCACAGCAAGTGTGGCCGGTCTATTCCATTATAACCGGGGTGGGACACCTGTGGCCTTCCAGATGCTGCACAACTCCAACTACGGCCAGCCCATCCAGCAAGACCAATGATCTGGGATGACGGCTACTGTGACCAACAACATCTGGAGGGTCACACATTCTCCAGCCCTGAACGCTACTGAATTCTGTTGCAATCCAAGCACAAAATATAATTACCAGATATGCAGCCCGCAGAATATGAGGCACCTGGGCTTGATAATGACCAAGAACAGTCTTCTGAAAATGTTCAGATCCTGGGTCATGCTCCAGCTCCCAACTTATATGAGAATGTAAGAAAAGCAGCCAAGCCATGCTGGATCAGACCAGAGGCCCATCTAGTGCAGCACTCTGTACGCATGCTGGCAAACCAGCTAACTCTCTGTTCACATGCTGGCAAACCAGCTAACTCTGGACTGTTCTCCTGCCCATCCGTTCTGCTCCTTTCTGCTTGCTGGAATTCCTTGCCTCTGACCTAGGCACTGCATTGTGTCTCAGGTTACATCTTGCCTGCAGGGCTGGGTTGGGATATGCTTCCCAGGAGCATGGAGAGAGGGTGCTGAGAGACCAACTAAGACCACACTGGGACTTTGTTTACAGTTATTTCAAATGCTTAGAGAGAAAAAGCAGCATGCAAGCATAGCTTTGATGGTCTTGATCAAATGATTTTTGAAAACAATAATAAAGCCTGTTAACACTAGTTTATAGTCTGGAAGGAAAGATACTTAAATGTGTGTAAGTAGGTTAAGGAAAGCAGCTTCCCTTTCAGTGCAGAAAGCCTGGGTACCACTGGCTAAATACCTGCCTGTATTCTCCAAACATCCATCTGCATCTTCAGGAAACAACATTTGGAAACCGAGCAGCGGCTCCATGGCATGGGCCATGTCCATCTTCTCCCCAAGGGGCAACCAACACCACGGCACCAGTGGTCAGCCCCACTGCCAGCTACAAGGATGCAGATTGTACTGCATTACCCATGGAACCCAGAGTCACACATTGGAGTCCCATGTGTGAGTTTCTCTGTTCACTTTCCTCATGCTGCCACTAGCAGCAAGAGCAAACGTAACACCACCAGTATGTTCAAGGCGATATCTATTCCTAGTGCAAAGGCAGGAGTAAGGGAAACTCATAGCAACAGGATGGACAGGTGATCTATAGAAACATAGGAAGGTCCCTGCTGCTGAATCAGACTAGTGGTCCATCTAGCCCAGTCCTGTCAACATGAACCGGCAGAGGCTCTCCAGTGTTTCAGGCACCGTTCTTTCCCAGCCTTACTTGGAATAGAATCTGGGAATCTGGGATCTTCTGCCTGCAAAGTGGTGCTCTACTGTGCCTCTAACTGGATCTGCCAGTTATTTTAGTACTTTACTTCAAAGACAGCCTGGTGGCAATGCCAGAAGGTGGCAATGACAGAAGCATGGATTTAACTGCCCACATCACTAGAGTGCTTTCCTAATTAGTCCTGTCCAACTCCTTTGGAGATGCTCTCAGCCCATGGGGGCGGGTATAGAACAGTAGCTTGGAAACAACTACTATTCCAACCAACATCTCTTCCCTCCTGGGTTTAAAGGGGGTTTTTAAGAGATACACAGAGCTGCTACATATTCGCCCTGTTTGCACAGCATGATAACACAGCATGCTGATGCACACCGCCTGATCACTCTGCTTGATTTCCCCTGCAAGCAGGAACAACTGAAGCACCCAGAAACTTTCTGGCCATAGCTGGTGCATCATGACAAGCAAACTGGAGACGCTGGCTTGTGTTTTCCCAAATAAGCCAAATTTTATAGGTCATATATCATGATGAAACCATGGCTGTAAGTCTGCAGGTTGTTTGGCTGCTCACGCTTGCAGTGTAAGCAGTCAAGAAGCATTCACAAGCATGAATGCTGGCTAATTTGTAGTTAGTTGAGTCCTTTGGAAGACCCTGAACCCCTGTCTCCCACACACCAGATTTGTACCCCTTGCATAACACTGGCTCAATAATGTATTGTTAATTGTTCTAACAGGAATAATTGCTAGAATGCTTGCATGATAGTCACTTTTCCTGGTGTTAACCCAAGGGAATCTCGCTGAGCCGTACTCTTAGAAAGGCTGAGTTATGGAATAAATTACTTTCTGGATCAAGTGTCCCCCACTCACTCCCTCCCTGCACTGCTCAAGGTTCTACTTCTGAATGGCAAATCTTTATTAAATCAGTTTAAAAGTCAGACCCAAGCATCTACAATTCCCAAACACATAAAGGCTTCATAAAGTAAGCTAACAAAAACCATTTCTAAGTTCCAGCCTTACTTGGGATCTTTGAGATAAGGTTAACAAAAGACAACTTGTATTCAGACAGTGAAACTTCTCTTGAATAAATAAACCTAATATTACCTACCAGTGGAACCCAATATGTGTAAAGTGCACCAAGTCTCATTTCAGGAACAAATTGAGAACAGGCCAGAAACAAGAAGTAGAGATTGAAGAAGTACTTGAACTGGTTGAACAGAACCTATGAATAAAAGATGGAGGCAGAGTGAATGACAAGAGAAAACATTGTGGAAGCCCATCTGTATTGATATGGCTGACCTACCTTTTTAAGGCTTCTGAAAAAGGAAAACAACTTCTCAGGCTACTGTCTATGTACCATACCCTCAATGGATGGAAGGCTCCAAACTTGGAGGCTTATGTGCAACTTGTGCTTGGAATACCCAGCTTAAACTGGGTATTTTCTTGAGACAGCTGTTTTCCAGACATCTAGATTTTGTGCAGGGACTGCACTTGGCATAACTCTGTGGCCCCATCTTCCTCCCCTCCTTGCCTTCCACATGCCCCTTTCCCCCTTTCCAAGGGGATGCTTCTTCCTGCACGAGCGGCAAGGTAGGCAGGGCAGAGGTTCAGCCTTGGGGCAGAGGTTCAGCAGCCCATGAGACTATGCTTTTTGAAAGACATAGTGTTATTTTTTTAAAAATGAGGGGTAACAACACAGCCTTGTTGGGTCACATCTAAACAGAAAAAAATACACTTCAGATGCAGAAACTGGGAACACTCAGTTCTTGGGAAAGGTCTGATTCCAAAGCAATGAACTTTAATACAAAGACATTTGCACAGCACTTCTGAAGGCATGAAAAATAAAGCTATCAGCATACGTTCACCTTTCATGCCAAGGAGTTAAAAGCTGGATCCCAGCTCCTTGAGAAGGCATCACTCTGTGGCATAAATGACATTTGCAACAGTGCTATGCTTCAGCCTTAAGATACTGGCTAAGTAATGTGTGGCATACCATTTCAGGGCACACAATTCCTCCCAGCTGCATCTTCAGCTACTCTAAAATGTCTAAGCACAGAAAATTGTGCCAGAAAATGACAGTGTGGTCTGATGTGAGAGGACAGTGAAATCTACGTAAGCATTCAAGTGGGCAGAAATGCAATGTAGGATGCAACAAATTAGCTGAGCAGTGACAACAAACATTGCTATTTATTTCATTTCTATACTGCCCAATAGCTGAAGTTCCCTGGGTGAGTCACAGCAATCAAAGGCAGCCTAAAATTCGGATCTATAAAATTTAAACGTTGCTGAGGAACTTGAGCAGGTGGAAGTTTTGTACCCTGCAGACAGTTGGTCTTCCACCATGTGAACAGAGAGCTGGCCTAGATGGATCTTGGGACTGACCCAGCAGGGGTTTCTTTCATTCTTAAAACAGTTTGGACATTGAACTCAGAAAAAAGGGCAATGAAAACCTAAAACAAAATGAATCCAGTCTCTTGACAAATGAAAGTGTAAATCATCATATCTCTATAGAAACCACTGGTCAAGTTTGCATTTTCTAAAAATAGCTTACGTAGGAAGAAAATATGCCTTAGCTAGAGCTGACCAAGCCAATAGATTGTCCAGGCAAGTGTGAGGCAGACAGATTTTAGGTCCTCCAGACTAATTGAGAAAACCTTAAGAGCGAACACAATCCTCAACATATCTCAGGGCATTTCTTTTCCCTACTGCAGCCCCTTTATATGGTTCCATGACCATAGAAGGGAGCAGTTGATGTGTACAGACCATGGAAGAAGGTTGCACCTGGGAAGACTTCAAGGAGGTAACCTGATTCTGCTCCTTCCTCACCACTTGTTATCTCAGAAGTCCCAATGAGGGAAGATAGGGGGAATATCTCTACAAGTTGCCCCCAGTTTCAGCCTCTTCAGCTGAAGCAGAAATGACAGGGCGGTAAGACTGGCCTTCACCTAAGCAGAAGAACAATTTGATCCAGTTCCAGTTCCAGCTATCTTGTTTCCCTGCTCCAATTTTACTTCCTGCACTTAAGACATTAAATATCATTGGGAAAAGAACTTGATTATTCAAGGAGATGCACGCACCGCTGGTAAAAATGTAAAGAAGTTGTATTTCTGGTTGTTGATGACATTGCGTGGGTATCTCTGGTCTCTCTTTTCTGGATGGCCAAGCCAAACCGTCCGAGGCCTTGGTTCTCTTCTTCCGCAACATCTTAGGCACTCGCAACATCTGTAGAAAAGTCACAATGATAAAAACTGTAAGAACTCACATAGCCAATCCTGGACTGTCCAGGATCAAAACAAAGGCCTTTCATTTGGGCAGTGGCTAATGGTTTCCAGGAAGCCCACAGGTTGGCTAGGGGTCCACAGGATCCTTTACTCTTTGAAGATGTCCTCTGGTTAATGGCCTGTCCAGTTTAAAGGCAAAGCAGGCATATGGTTGCTTGGTCAATCTTCCCTGTATTGTATTTCTCTTTAATAAAGTGTAATTATTTCTAGATTTTCTTCTAGTCACATGAATTAACATATACAAAGTGATATCCTTTTGATAGTGATGCATTGCTTTTCTTTCTGGCAAGGTACAAGCAACTATTCTACCACAGGACAAAAGAGCAACATGCCTCTTCTTTTTGCTGTTGAACAGCTTCAGCACTTATTTTAAAAAGGAACCATGGGACTCCAACTCTTCCTAACTAACAACTACAAGTATGCACCTGAACTAATTTTTCTATTAACTATGGTGGCTAACGACCACTGACGGGCATATTTTTCAAGAATGTATCAATCCCCACTTGAAGTTTCCTAAGCCCATGACCACCACCCCTTTTTGCGATAGCAAAAGTAAATTATGTTTTAAATGACCCAAATACAACATGTACTGTATACATTTTATTGGGAGCTCAGAGTTGTAGGAAGTAAGAAAATTTTCTTCAAACCTACTAATAGATGTCTTCTTTCTTTTAAGCAAAAGGCCCAAGTGATCAGCTCAGACCTCCAGCAAAAGCGATCTGTCCCTCCCATGACAGACTGTTGGGGTTGGTGGGTAGAAAGTAGTTCCCACCCAATTTTTATTCTATCCCACCCACTGCTACTTTCAGTCCTGCTTACTACTGACTGCCGTGTGGCCTCCAACAGATAAACCTTGAGCTAATGGAAAGCAAAAACTAAGATTCCCACCCATTTGAAGAAAGGAGCCCTTTGATCTTTTGTCTCTGGTTACCCTATACCAGTGGTGGCGAACCTATGGCATGTGTGCCACAGCGGGCATGCAGAGCCCTCCCTGTCTGCATGCGAGCCAAGGTGCCCCAGCATTCGAGCACTAGATACCAGCACACATACGGGCCATGCGCATGCTCAGAAAGGAGTAGTGGTGCCAGGCGATGACATCACAAGCCGTGCCTCATTAGCTGTGACTAGTCTGAGCTTTTGCATGGCCAGTCAGCGCACTGCCAGGGATAGATAGATAGGTAGATAGATAGATAGATGGGTTTGTTTGGACTGGTTGTGAATTGTTTTTTCTAAACTAAAACCTCAGTTTTCAGGCTTTATTGCAGTGTTGGCACTTTTCGATAAATAAGGAGGTTTTGGGTTGCAGTTTGGACAGTTTGGTCTCTAAAAGGTTCACCATCACTGGGTTAAGGTTAGAAAAATGAGGTGTCCTGGCATGAGTTCGATGGTTGGAACGTGCTTAGAATGTTGAGTTGTGCAGCAAAAGCTACTCAAGGAAGACTTTTTCAAAATTGCCCTCTTTTCAATGGAACTTTTGCCCTATATTAAGGTTAGGGGTGTGCACCAGGGCAGGTTTAGGGTTAGAAAAACAAGGTGTTCTGGCATGCTTTTGATGGTTGGAATGTGTTTAGAATGGGCAGAAATGTTGAACTCTGCAGAAATAGCTACTCAACAAAGACTTTTTCATAATCACCCATTTCAATGCTATTTTACCCCTATATTTGGATTAGAGGATTGTACCAGGATAGGGTTATGCCAGTGGTGGCGAACCTATGGCACACGTGCCACAGCGGGCACACAGAGCCCTCTCTGTCGGCATGCGATCCATGTCGCCCCAGCATCGCCTCAGCAGCCGAGCATCGGATAACAGCACACATAGGGGCCATGCGCATGCTCAGAAAGGAGTGGCGGCACCTGATGATGACATCACAAGCCGCGACTCATTAGCCATCACTCGTCTGAGCTTTCACATGGCCAGTCAGTGTGCTGCCAAGCATATATATACATACATACATATGTACGTACGTATGTACGTACGTACATACATTCATACATACATATATATTTGCTTGGCCTGGCTGTGAGGTTTTTTTTCTAAACTAAAACCTTAGTTTTCAGGTTTTATTGTAGTGTTGGCACTTTGCAATAAATAAGTGGGATTTGGGTTGCAATTTGGGCACTCGGTCTCTAAAAGGTTCACCATCACTCCCTATATGAACGTAGCGCTCATAATATACATCTAAATATACAAAGGAATCCCTAACAAATATTTAGTGGGTTCACAGCCAAACTAAAGCAGCACAAGGAATTTTTGTGGCAACCAAGATTTCTGACCGACTGCTGTACCTTTCAAAAGTCACAAGGGCTTCCCTAGCAAAGCAGAAGCAAAATGAAGAGAGGCGTTGACTCTTCCCTGCACCTCTTTCCGTTCAAGGCTTAGCAACCAGCCAGAGTTGGGCCAGCTTCCCAGCTGGTTACCGCTCCATTCATCACAGTTTACCCAGTATGCTTCTGGGCCATTCTGCAGTACTTCCTAGCTCAGCATTGCCCCATCCTGGCATTCTCCAGATCTTACAAACAACAACTCCCAATGTTCCTGACCATTAGTCATGCTGGCTGAGTCTGAGAGGACCTGATGTCCAAGATATCAGAGCACCAGGTTGGGGAAAGCTGGCACACCTGTTCCATCATTCCTCCTTAATGGACTTTCTATGGTAAGAAAGAGAAAAGCAGTGGTAGAAAAACATGGAAGGGCTGGAAAGAGAAGATGACAATGTCTGAACCTGCCTGGTTTGGTGGATGAAGCAGGACGACGGCACAAACACACACACACACTGTGGAAGCACCTCAGCTGCTTGTGTGCACTTCAACCTGAGCTGGCACTTTGCTTCCCTAACTGACCATTATTTCCCAGTCCAGGTATGATCCTGAGAAGGCTCAGACCAGAACAGGAGGAATAGCCACAATGTATTTTCACTGTATTTTGTGGTATTTCCCCACAGCACCCTGGAGCGCTTAATCCTTGAAATACCCTTCAGTGTTCTTGCTTAATTCTCCTGATCTTCTGCCAGGTTTTGCAGAACGCATTTGAAAATTATGTCCTAAAACAAGTGCTTAGGGGTAGTCATGTTGGACTATTGCAGCAAAAACAGAGTAAGATCACTTACAGATGGAGAAATATACTGTGGCATAAGCATTCATTGGCCAACCTCCAGAGTGTCAGACACACAAAGTGGTCCAGTCAGTCGGTAGATGTATCGGGAAGTCACACACTTCCCTAAGTGGATATGATTCACTCCCAGTTAGGAGTCACTGTTACTGAATGAGCATAGCAAGACAGCAACAGTATGCAAAAAGGAAATCAAGAGGGATATTTAATACTTGTAATAAGTTAGGAGCTCCCACTCTCTTCTGAGTCCAAGTTCTACAGTGCTAAATTTGCCAATAAATTCCAATGCAGAGACTTTATATTCTGCCTTCAAAACATTTGTGTTGATGTTTGCTCACTTTTAAGTTCTGTTCCATACCGTTCTGGGCTACCTGGGAGATTAAACTTAACCATATATTGCTTCTTTTGCAATGCTTCTGTTTCTGTGAGCCATGAAAGATATCACGGGTGTCCACAGGTTTCGGATCCTTTACAGTCCCTATTCTATTCTAGGGCAAAGGAGGCAATACAAGGAGGAACTTCCAGGTCATAGGTCACCCTGTTTCAAATCATGCAGGCACTTATTGTGCTTCTTTAACACTACTGATGTGTGAATAGCTATGCAGGTGCTTAAAGTCAAGCCCTTGATTACCCTACTCAATTTCACTACCGCATTTTCAAGACTATCCTCATAGCCTAACGGGAACTGAACTTTGAAGTGGAGCTGTCCCCATCATCCTCTAGCAAGGGTAGGGAATATGGGAGCTTCCAGAAGCTGTTGGACCACAGTTCCCTCAAAACCAGCCCCAGGTCCTGGCAGCCAGAACAGTGGAATTTCTCCACTCTAGTTCTACTGACCTTTCTACTTTCTACCTCTCCAGCATAGCACTAATAATCTGCTCATTGTGCTGAGTGTCCAAAGATCTGTAGGCCAAGTGCACTAATCCAAAACTGGCAGTAGTAGAACAGCAGTCCTTGGACTTCACCCCTTCCCAAACCCATGCAGAGGCTCCACAAGGACAAAGCAGAATCTCTTCTGTTCATTTCCTCACCCTATGAGAATGAAAAGCCAAGGAAAGGCACAGTCACCTGCATGAAGGCAGGATGGTTCAGAAAGTCTTTGCTTGTCCAGTAAATACTTTCCTCTGTATTTGCAGATAAGGGAGCAAGCCTCCATGTGCCTCAGTTCATATCACTTCCTGTCACTGCTCATGTGCACCCAGTAAACCATTCCACTGGCTCAAGGACTTTAAAACAGCTTTAAATACACACAGCAAAAGGTCTTACCCTGATTTTTATACCTGCTTGGTGTGATCAGACAACACACTCAACTCTGAATCTAACGACATAGCCAAGGGTAAGCTGACCTCTAACATCAAGAGTTTAACATCACTGCAGTTCAAATATTTATTTATTTATTTATTTATTAAAACATTTCTATGCCGCCCCATTCGCCGAAACCTCGGGGCGGCTCACAACATTAGGTTAAAATACAAGAAATTATATATTTGTATAATTCTGAAACATGTCCTCAGAGCACACATACAGGTCACATAAAGCACTCTCTCCCTTGTGATTCCACCTGCTATATATCCAGAAACTTACCTTACCCTGGCCCTCAACCTAGCCCTTCTAGTTCCTCTCCTGCCTCAGCTCCCAGGAGCAGATCACTGAGCCATTGATTTGCACAGAATGCCATTGCTCTATTAAGAATGTAAATAGCTGTTCGTTTATCCTCTTAAAAACTATGGACCCCATTCAAGTCTGCCTTCCTGACAATCAATCAAGTGCCAGAAGAAGCCGATGGGTGCCTGGCCACATGCCCATCATTCCTTGAACAAGGGCTGATAAAGTGTCATCTCCCCCATGTGTGTGTGTCAGGCAGGTGTGGGGGAGGGATGGTGCTAGTTTGGCTTTGTTTTCCTAGGAATTTTGGTCCTAGGCACAATAGTCTGGGAGGAAGTTTCAAGGGAAATGGTGGTACGGATTTCTGAATATCTGGGGACCCACCCTTTGAATAGTCACTTTTCACGTCACCTTTGTATTAAACAGCCACTTAATTGCACGCATCAATAGAGAAAATCAGTCTCCGAGATGTGAACATCCTCTGCTGAGTGGTGCAGAGCTGGACACAAGAGCCAAGAGCTGCTGGGGCTGAGGGTGGGGGATCTTCTTCTGATGTTCCTGTCCTTCTGCTGCATCCACTCCTCTTTGCACCTGGTAGTTACTTGCTGGCTCCTGCTGTTTGCTAGTGCCTCACTTCTCCCCGGTGTTTTAGACTGCAGACTGCTCGTGAGAAATTGGGCTTTATATACTAGTCCTGATTTTGAACTACCCTGTGGTCTAAGCTTAATCCTTGCAATGCCCAGAAACTTCACTGCTTCATACATTTTCCAGAAAAAGGTATATGAATAACACATAGCTTGGATCCACCCCTTATTTTCCCTTTAAGCCTGCACAAAAGTGAAGTGACAGAACAAAAGAAAAGCTTCCCTTTGTCAATCAGTAGTTTGAGTTCATCATATCATATGTTTGGCGGTGAACCTCTTATGGGGAATTTCTCATAAACAGTACGTTCTAGGTTCTTTCTCAGTGAGACATTCTCCTCTCCCCATGACACCAAGCATCGGCCCCCTGCCTCACCCCAAGCCATGCCTGCCCTGAAAAGTTTCTCCACATGCTTTCTCTTAATATCCACCCTGGGGAAGAATTCCTTGTAACCAGTGCGTTTTTTGTCATAGAATGCCCTGGAACAGAGTTCCGGCACCTTTTTTTTGACAGATTTTCCAAGTTTTAAAAGTAACTTTTGAAAATTTGATGTTTGGTCCACATGGATTTGAATCGCCCTGTCGAGCATAGAAGGTCAGCGGCAAAATCATTAAAACGGTGCATGTGCGCTGCTTGTGTGTCGAATCCGATGCATGCGTACTTTGTTCGCGCTGCTTGTGATGGCGCTGCTCGGCTTGTGGTGCTGCTCAGCTTGTGACTGGTCGTGTGGTCGTGCGCTGAGTGCTTACTACGGGCAGTGACCGTTATGTTTTGTTACACAACTGACGTGTGTGGGTGTGTGTACAGTGATTGACTACATGCAAAAGGTAAATAATTTCATGAGTTCCAGCACCATTTTTCTTACAAAAAAAACACTTCTTGTAACTCATTTCACTACATATTAACCCATGTTGCTCCTGAATAATTGGTGTAGTACCTCTTCTAGCACTAGGGCCAAATTTTATTTCATCGGGAGCCATGTCCCAGTCCTGTGTGTCGCTGAAAGGCCTACTCGAGCTCTTATTTCCAGTAAGCATTTTTACTTTTTACAATGATGGGGTAGGGAGGAAGGCAAGACAGCCAGAAAACCACTTGATCATTTATGATTGCGGGAGAGCAGGCTGTCTTAGGGAAAGCGGGCCAAAGTTGCCCGGAGGTTCAGCACTCCTGCAATTAAGGTTGCAACCCCATACAAGCTTATCTGAGAGTGAAGCCCCTTTGACTCAGTGGAACTTAAAGCATGCCTAGCGTTGCCCTTTAAGTTTTGTTTTACTTTCCTTGCGACTTTGTTTGACAAGGGCAAACAGCTACTTATTTTGAGCTACTTGTCAAAGTTTGCAAGTAGCTTTGGGGCCTTTGGTAAAGTGACCCAGAAAGAGTTAAAATTATTAACAAAGTTGCGATATGTTCTAAGTTCACACTCACAGCTTATATGCCTTCGGCTCTTAAATGAGGATTTGTATCCTATGCTCCTAATTTGAAAGAAATGCAAAAAGTGGGTAGCTGCACTTTGTCACTGTACGATGACTGATAAGGATGAGTGAGCCCAGTGAAAGCACGGCCTTCAGTCAACACCACTGGGCAACACCCTTACGGTCGATGCTGTTTAATGATTGAAGCAAATATTCTTTGTAATGGGTCAGGTTCGCATGGGCTGAGATGCAGGGTGGTGAAGCAAAACCTGTGAGCAATCCACAGTCCAGAGTTAATTGTACTTCTGTTTAACTTCACATGCTTTTAAGAACTAGCAAGGGGTAGCTTCAGGTACCTCCCTTGATAGCAAAGTTATCATCCCTGTCATGCTTGTCACATCAGTCATACTAAAGGTAAACACAAATAAAAATAGAGCTAAGAGCTGCAATCTCACACTGACATGGATGAAAGTAAAAATCACACAGATTACATAGCTGCAATCTTATATAGGGCTCTGTGCGTGTAATCATTTTGAGTAAACAAATATGGGATCAAACTGTAAAGCTATTGTTTCAAGCATTTTAACTGGAAGGAAACTCAATTTAATTTCAGCTTATTACAGAATCAATAGGTTTCAGATTTAACTACAATTTACATATATAGGGAATAATTCATGTTGAGACTTCAGTCCAATCACATTTGGAAGTAAATTAAAGTATGTATTACCTCCAAGTGAACATTGGGTAGCTACATCCAGACATAGATATGTTCAGAGAAGACCCAATGAAAGCAATAGAAATGTGTGATTCCAATTGAATTGAATTGAATTGAATTGAATAGTTCTGTTCTATGCATGATTGAATCTGGATTCATGCAAAATTTTAAACACCTCTATCACATCTCTCTTCACTCACCTTTTCTCTAAGGTAAAGATCCAAAGGCTTTTCCAGCCCCCTGACCTCCCCATTCCAAAATGCTTTCACTAAATGGGCTAAAAAGCGAAAGCAATCATCATCCTCATCCTCATCCCATCCAGTGAAAATGCTTGGTGAGAGGATGTGCTCTCCCAGCTTGCATAAGTTACTCATAAACCTCCGAGTTCAGGGGATTAGAAGAAGCGGGCACTAGCAAGCACCCAGGGTCCTGGGAGTGCAATCCTAGAAGTACTTTGAAGTAAGTTACTTTGCTTTCTAAAAGCTTGGGCATGCCTGGATCTGCATAGGCTACTAAGGAGTCCTTCTAAATTAGGTGAGGCTTCAGTGAACATGGCCGTACCAGTTCAGGGCTTCAGTTCTACCTCAGCTACTCAGGGCAATTCCAACTGAGTTCAGTGGGGCTTGTTCTCAGTGTATACACAGAGGGCTATCAGGGTGCAAGGTGCTGCTACACATCACCAGGCTGTGATGCAGTGATTAGAATTTCTTGGTCCAGAAAGTTGGCCTTCTCAGAAACAAACCAGCTATCACTTCAATTGTATAGACAGCAACTACAACTGTGGTTTTTTTCAAAGCATAATCATAATCTCAGTGGGGAGGAGGGGTCCCAGTTTTCACAGGACCACACTACCCACAGAGAGGGCAATTAGCAATAAGTCACAGGGGAGAAAAGCTCATGAACTATTTTTCTCAGGATTGCGACTGTGGGACTTGCTACTTTATTTATCAATTTATATCCTGCCTTTTTCCTGCAAAGGGCTCAAGGCAGCTTACATCTCCTCCTCCTCCATCTTATCCCCACAACAACAACCCTGTGAGGTAGGTTGGCCTGAGAGTCTGTGACTGGCCCAAAGTCACCCAGTTGGCTCCATGGCCGAGCAGGGACTAGAACCCAGATTGCCTGAGTCCCAGTCCCATGCTCTTCACCACTGCACCATTTTGTGAAAGAAAAGACAGGCGTGGTTGCTAACCACCTTAATGATGCAAGGTGCTGTTTGATATTGCTTTGTAAGTCACTTCACATTGCTATTTTTAAAAACCTGATTCACAGGTTTCATATTTTTTTACTCAGCATTTCATATTTTGCTTTATCTAAGTTTAGAAGGACGCCTTGGAAAGCTCGAGCCCAAGTGCTTGCAACAGAAAAGAGGAACAGTGTTGGGTTGTCACTGTCATCATCATCATCATCACATTGTATTATAATGCCTTTTTTCCACTGGTGAGGAACTCAAAGTGACTTACATGCTTTACTTTCTCCGTTCCATTTCTATCCACACAACAACACGGTGGAGTAGGTTAGGCTGAAAGTAACATGTCCAAAGCTACCTGGGATGTTTCACGGCTGACAAAAGATCAATGCACCATAGTTTTGTAGATCAGCTTGCTGTTCAGGGAGTCAGCAAGAATAGGGTGGCCAAATTTCTCCTGGCCACTGTGGCGGCACTATTGATAGAACTTCATCTCATACTGTTCAGAAGCCCAGCCCCAGCCTCAGAGACTCATTCTGCAAGGCACAGACTTCAGTACAAAGGAAGAAGGGATGGAGAGCTTTTCTTCTGTGACCATCCTTAAGATAGCTGAACTTCCAGTCTAAGGTTCTGGCACAGAATGCTAAACCATTGGGTGATTTGTGGAAATCTGGTTTGTTCTTCCATCTGAACCTACCTCTGCGAACAAGCCAGCTACAAACTACAAAAAGGAGTGATGGATTTTTGTTGGTTTACAGATTCTGGCTTGCCATGATGTCTGAATCTGCTACTGTTCACCCTGGAAGAGCTGCTTGAAAATAAAACTTCTCTGAAGTCTGACAAAATGGGCAGCGGAGAAACAAAACAGAAATAGAGAAAAACAAGTGACTGTTTGCTTTTCTGCAAGACAAGTTGTAACAAAAGCAATAAACCATGGTTAACATAAACAATGACTTAGATATGAAAACAGCCTATGTCTTAGATGAGGCCCCAATTTCAGCCTAATATAATATCTTTTTAATAAGTTTGAAAGGTGATAAAGAAAACAAAAGTTGGGTCATATGTAGGTTAATATCAGTTTGTAGTATCAGTTTTTATTGCAAGTTTGTAATAGAAAAAACATCAATTCTTAGAGTCTACCCTATAAGAAAAAATATTCACCCATTCTACCCTGAATAATAATGTTTGTCTATTCAGCTGAGATTTTTTTAAAAAATGAATAGCTTAATGGTTAGAGAGAAACTACTTCTGTTTTAGCAAGAGTTCTGTCCTTTCCAACAGGTAGAACCCCCTGATTTGCGCACTGCCAACACAGGAAACACTTTGAGGAATGACAAACGAAGGGGGAGGTAATTTTTTGTTTTGTTTTGTTTTAAAAATAAAGTATCACATTCCTGGCTTTCTACCTCACTGGCTACAAATAAGCATAAAAGAAACCTTATCTTCTAAGAAGATGCTTTTAGAAGAATCCCCACCCCTCACCCTCTTCCAAGAGCAGCAGCTGAAAAATCCAGTAAGTTATAAAGAAATGTAAGCTTAGCTTAAATCAGAATACTCCACAGGCAACAGAAAGACTGCCTTTCAAAAGAAGTATTTTTGCGGCCTCAAGCTGAGAACAAATGCAAGATGATTACCCTGCTGGGTACATACTCTGAACACTAAGTATTTCAGTAAGAAATATCTGATGAAAGCCAATAGACTATTTGCAGGTTCTGACCCTAACATTTAAATCTGGGATCAACTGATGAGTTATTCCAACCTAAGTGAGGACCTAAAGGAAGAATGAATTTGCTGAGTGAAAACAGGAGATCCTGAGATGAATCTATTTATTTATTTGAAAATGTATATCCTTTCTTTCTATTTCTGCTTTTAAAGTGCTCAGCAACCAGTATAGATATAAACATCATATTTATATCCCACCTTTTCCCTCTTGCAAAGAATACAAGGCAGCCTACAAGGTTCTCCACCTCTTCATTTTATCCTCAAAGCAACCCTGTGAAGAAGGTCAGGCTGAGAAGCAGTAACTGGCCCAAGTTACCCAGGGAACATCATGGCCAAGCAAGAACTAGATCCAAGACCTCCCCAGTTCCAGTCCACCCGTCTAACCACTATACTTCTCCGCATCTCTCTCTCCCCTCTCCACCCACATGCAATCAAACAAGACATACATATGCTGGATACCTTTTTGAATGTGAAACCTCCAGTGTGGTTGCAGCATGTTATGCAAATGCAGTCACTAGGAGTTTTGTGAGAGTTAACCGACCCTCATATAACCCAACAAAAGAGGACCTAAAGGATGCTGAGTTTCCTAAACCAAGCCACAAACTGGAAAAAGAAGAGTTTCTTCCAAATGGTCTCCATTCTGCAATATCCTTAAGTTGCAGCTAACCACGAATGTCATAACAGCATTAGGCACGAAGACAGAAGGCTGACTGCAGACTTACACCCTCGCAAACACATCCTGCTTGGCTGGTTTCTTAACAGGTGACGCATGTAATAACACACAAACCACGCCCCTGAAGTATATCCTCTGCTGTGGCATTCAGTTGCTGGCCATTCGCCAGCTGAATCGAAATCCTTGTTATTTAACAGCAGCATTCCCCAGCCTGGTGCCCTCCAGATGTTATGGATTTCAATGCCAGCCAGCATGGCCAATGGTCAGGAATGCGATGCAAAATATCCTGGGAATACCAGCACAGACAAGAGCGACTTGCATGATTTTTGGAATCACTCATTTCTGTAGTTACTAGCTGAGGCATATGTTTAGTTAAACTACAGTATTTGATACCACAATGCAGCGATGGCCACCAACTTGGACAGCTGTAAAAGGGACAGACAAATTCCTGGAGGAGGAGCTATCAGTGGCCAATAGTCCTAATGGCTCCAGGCTGCCTCCAGTGTTAGAGGCAATTTGCCCACAACAGTTGCTGGGGAACATGAGCGGGCAGGGGCCATCACATTCATGTCTTATCTGCGGGCATCTGGTTGTCCAGCGTGTGCAGAATGCAAGGCTGGCTACACGTTTGGTCAGGTCCAACAGAGCTCTCCTTACGTTCTTATGAGGAGCAGCTCAACCCTTTCCATGTCAGCTCAAATACAGAGCTCCTCAGGCTATTTTCCTGCTGATGGGCATAGGAGTTGGAGACAACACAGGAAGTGGTGGGAGGGCTATTTTAACCCCCACAGGTAGAACAATTATGTGCAATTCATCCCCCATCCATTGCTATCCCTCTTCCTATCAGGAATTCCAGGAAATGAAGCACATGAAACATAATGTTCAATTCAGTGCCAAAAGGTTTTGGGCTGAAGAGTAGTTAGTTAAGTTGGGGGTTCCCTACATGGAACTGGCAGTGCCATGATGCCCAGAGAATTCTCCAATAGCTTGCCCCATTTTAATGTCTTAAGGAAACCCTTAGAAAATGCTGAGGCAGGCCTCTTTTTCTTCCTTTCTAGCATTGCCCTTTCTCTCTCCTTTATCCTTTCTGACTAAATATGTTCTGCTCTGTCTCACCCTCAGCCTTATTTGTTTCCCTGCGCAAACATTTGTTTAGTTTGGCCATTACATGACTAGGTTGTTGCCCACAGGAATTCCTTAAATCTCCAAAGCCTCCCATGTTTCGAAGACAATTGGAGACGTCTGGGCTGGGTCTTATGGTTTACAGAAATCTAATGGAATATGGACGGTAATGCAGCCAGCTTCTTCCACACTGAAGGGCTGTGAGGGTGGGGGGGGGGTCTTATTATAAACCCTAAAAATTCAGGCTAATTGTTATATTGTACTTAGATACAAGTAGTTAAAGTAGTTAAAACAATGTGCATTTCTGCCAATAAGTCTTATGTCAAACCATGTCTTGGGGCATAAAATACTCATTCTATATTTTTTTGTTCATTAAATTAGTGCATGATGTAGACATGATGGATCATGGGCATGCTAATAGAAACACAGAAACAGAGCGAGTCAGAAGAGACCTCCCGGGCCATCTAGTCTGACCCCTGGCTCCAGCCGGCTCTGCTCACGGCATGCCCACCATGTGCATGTCCAGCCTATCTTTGAACACGCTCACCAATGGGACCTCAACCACCTCCCATGGAAGCCCATTCCTTACCCTCGGGGTCCTAACTGTCGGGAAGTGCTTCCTGGCATCTAAATTGAACCTTGAATAGCTACTATAATGTGATGTACTCTTGTGAAACTCCCATTCATTTATATTCTTTAGTACAGTGGTAGAAAGCACCTGCTTTGCATGTACAATGCCCACCATTGCCAGGTAAGGCTGAAAAAACATGTGCCAGAAACCCCGAATAGCTGCAGTCAGTCCCCTAATGGGCTAGATGGACCAATGACCCGAGTCACCATAAAGCAGCTTCCAATGCTTCTATATTCAATCATCAGGAGAAATTCCTGGTGAGTGTCAGATTTACACTTCTTTATTCTCTTTCAGAGAGGTTTTTGTATCTGTACCATGCATAAACAGAAGGAGGGCACTGGCGGCAGTTCACCTAAAAAGGGCGACATTCAGAAATCACTAGCAGGAGATTTCAATCTCCTGGGACACTTGGCTGCTGATGTCAAAGTCGCCAAACTCTAAGGAACAGACTTCAAAGGGAGGCTCCTTGTGAAATTGCTGAACTAGAATGTATCAGCAAATGTGATTCTAATTAATCTGGACAATTGGAACAGTGGGTTTCTTTCTTTCGAAAGGGGTCTAATTAGCATAGCACAGCATTGCTAAAAAAACAGTACTATTGCTGCTCTTATGGATGGATGGTCACTCAACTATCATCTTAAATCCATTTGTACTCTGCACGGAAATGACCAAGCTACTGCTCACATGAGTGGCTTTTTGCACCTGCTCTTTATAACTGGGTCCTTCCCCATCTCTCTCTCAGTTATATACTTGACAAATTGATACTGAGCTATAAAACATCTCAATTTGCACATTACAAGTTTGAGGGACACACCTACATGGCATTATTTTTAATATGCACCTAATATTGTGTGACTGATTATCCATTTAGTTATTATATAATTAATAATGTGTGAGTTATCATCAGTAATAAATATGTTAGACTTAAAGGAGTCAAAATACTCCTTTTTGCTGGAACAAATGAATCTCTCTAGAATTTTGGGAATAGTTAGTATGGCTATTTTGGAGATGGTAGCCATCATTCATATTATGTGGCAGAAAACCCAAACTTACCATCAGGAATATCCTCAGCAGATGTATGCAGCAGATGTATGTAGAAACTAGCTCCTGTTTCTGACATGTGTGCATTTATAATGCAAGTAATTGCTGCATTTACACTAAGGATATGTGGGGAATCTGGCAGCAAGATAAAAATCCAAATCTGACTGTGAATTCCAGTTTGTTAGCCCTACACTGGTACCAAATTAGTGTGGTACAAATTGAGCCAGCTGGTAAACTTCTTTCTCTAAGTTGGACCATGATTTGCATATTTTAACTGCTCATCAAAGGTATGCATACAAACACACCAAAACCATGTCTCTAGCATGATTTTGCACAAATCACTGCATGGTTTTCAGGTGCTTCTTTGCACAAATTTCACTAGCAGTTTAAAAAATATATGCAAACCATATATTGGAAGTTTTGTAAAACATAGCTCAATCAATCAGTTTTCTAAGGTTCTTTATGGAAACAGCAAGGAAACTTGTTTGTAATTCATGGTACATTTATTACAGAGTAAACCCTGCTGAACCAAAAGTAAACCCTGCTGAAAATTCGAGTTCTAAATAAACATTCTTATGATTGTGCTGCAAATCCCATTCCACTGAAAGTAAATTCTATTGATTACAAATGGAAATATTTACAGACCTAGTAAGTGTGCAGACCTAGAATCGATTTGTATATTGTATGTTTTCAGTAGACATATATTTGTCAGCATGCCAGTGTGGTGTGGTAATTAGAGTGTTGGAATGGGAATGTGGAAGATCTAGGTTCTGCTTGCCATTTGTCCATGAAGCTCATTGGGTAACTTTGGGCTAGTCACTGGCTCTCAGCCAAACCGACCTCACAGGGTTCTTGTGGGGATAAAAATGGAATGGAGGAAAACTATGTAAGTCATCTTGGTTCCTGGCAAGAGAGAAAAGAGGAGATCTAAGTACTATGTAGTAATAGTAATAATGTACTTCCTGACGGTTAGGACCCCTAGGATATGGAATGGGCTTCCACGGGAGGTGGTTGAGGCCCCATCAGTGAGGGTGTTCAAGGAAAGATTGGACAATCACATGTCGGGGATTACATGAGCAGAGCTGGCTGGAGTTGGAGGTCAAAGTAGATGGCCCAGGATGTCCCTTCTGACTTGCTTTCCCCCCTATGTTTCTATGTGCACCAAATAATTATACCAAGGGAGGTACCAAAGCAGAAAAATCAGGCTCATTTGAAGTTGATGGGGGGTTTTTTTTGGCTTCCTTCTCATTCAACAACAAGAAAGCAACAACTTTTGTTCTGCAAACTAAAAAAGCAAGCTGCACATTTCATAAAATGGCAACTGTCAAGCCACAGATTTCAGTTTTGCACATACAAAGCGTCCACCCACTTCAGTGAATCAATGCTAGAACTTGCTGCAAGGATCATTAAAATCCCCAAGAATGCTTTGATGAAAGTTGCTTTAAGCAGATACACTGTTGCACTAGAAGCACAATATTTAAACTGTGTTCCTGGAACCCCACAGCTCCATGAGAATCATCCAGCAGTTCGACATGACACTTTACTTTTATGATTACAGAGACATTGCAAGTTCTTCATGTGGCAACAAACAATATTTGTTAGTGATACTATCTTAAATTTAGTATCTATGCAGTAAATTTAGTATTATTTAGTTACTAAGTAATTTCTGCTTACATTGTATTAAATAATCTATTGCAACATGAATTGAAACAGTTTGTTCAAATAAAATGTATTACAGGAAAAGTATTTATTAGTGGATTCCACACTGATTTTCCACCTTGAAAAGGGTATTTCAGGCATCTCAGATTTGAAGACCACTTCACTAGAAGATGACCTGATACAGGATTTATGAAATCACATTGCTCAGCCCAGTAAGAAACAGAACATGCTCCAAATGCAAACCACAAGAACTATGCCACTTTTAAGGGCCAAAACTGCACAAGTTTAGATAAATGGTTAACAACTGGCACAGACAGAATAATACCCTTAAGCACAAATGCTGTAGGGGAAGATGTACAACTTGATCAGTAACCTGTTTCCTAACAGGGGCACATGTTTAAATGGTGAACATTAAAGGCCAGCAATTATTTCACCAACTTCCTGACCAATGCAAAGGGAGATAAGAGCAAAAAAACTTTTTTTTTGTTTTTGTTTTTTGATTTTTTTAGCACCCATCTGGCCAGAATTTATTATTTTTTAATTATACATTTATTTCTAAGCTCCTTCCACCATGAAGAGTGTAACCCTCCCAAGAAGGTGTACAATCCAAGAATTCTACAGTTATGATGGTTCATGTGAGTCCTGCACTCAAATTAGGTCTAACAAAACAAGAGCAGAAGCGAGGATAGAATGCAGGAAAGATGTTTTGGCATTCGTATTCCAATTCCCTACAGAGGGAAAACTGGCACAGTAGGAAAGAAGGGTGTACCTCTGCCTTTTGCCTACACTGCTGTTTTGCAATTAGTAGGAAGTTTAAAATAGGGGACCACACAAAACTATATAACCAACTCTGCCGTCTTAAATTGTGCAGTGTCTGTAACTCCTCCAGCAAAGACCCAGTTCAGAATGGTTCAGATGATCAATGTTTAAGAAGCCATGAACTTTGTGTGCATGCAGGAAACCCCTTTGCATGAGCCAGAAAGCTGCATTTAATCAGAGGTTCTCATCATCTCTGCAAAAAACCGCCTACGCTTAATGGTTTCCAAACATGTTTTCCATGTTTGGCAAAGCTTTTTTTTTTTTTTTTTTTTTTGACTCCTGGCTTCTGAATCTTGTTTGGAAGCTGTTGACTATAATTTCTGCTTGGATATAACATGAGAGTATGGTAAATGACAGCTCACATGAAGTGGGGAGCAAAATAGCTATATATGGGCACATGAGCTTGTACTTAGGTTGATTTATTAAGGAAAATTTGATAATCTGAAGAGGATCATTGCCTTATTCTGTAAAGATAAGAAAGGGTTTCTTGTACAATCCCCAGCAAAATTAGCAAATGCAACAGTGCAGCCAACAAGGCCTGGAGGATTACAAACAAAAATGTTCATAGCTTTAGACATGTTCAACAATTATGAAATCAAGCTGTAATAAATGCTTCATAGAAGTGGAAATGACACACCGATAAGCATGTTTATGCACAATTGATTCTCTTCCTCAGGGCAACAGTTTTTGTTGTTTCTTTGTATCATCTATGTTGCAGTACCAAAGTCTTTCTTTCTTTCTTTTTTCAAGTAACCTATGGAGAACTATATGCCCTTGTGGTGGCATATATTGTTTTTCCTTAAAAATAAAATGTATTCTGGATATAATCCATAGGATTTCCAAGCTTTTTGGTAGCATTGGTTGTATGGCTTTAATCAAAGCGTGGCATGCAGAAATTTAGCAGAAGAAGCCTTTCTTGGCAAAGGATAAAATAGATTTTTTAAGCCTAGCAACTAATTATTTAGAGGTATGTTTCTTCTTATTGTCATTTATTTAAAATATGTATATCTTGCCTTTCCTGAAATATCAAGTCAGCAAAACCAAAATTTATAAACAAATGTAGTCATAATAAAAATCATCATCATGGACTGAAATTCTTCAAGTTAAGAGGCAGAATGATGCTACAAATTTAGGTTGGTTTTATAACAGTTTAATTATAATGGCTTTCCTCAAATGGTCATCATTTTTGTTTTCATTCTACTCCGAAACATTTAAGTATACATATATAAATTATCTTAAATACTAGCTAAGGATAATCACCTCAAAAACATTAATTACAAATGTGAAACTATCTGATAGACTAACATTGTACTTGTAATTGTCGTATGTTCATTTTTACTAATGAAACGTATACATTTTTCATGGAAGATAAAGCAGTGGAAAAATACCTGCTCCACCTCACTGATCAGGTGACCTTAGGAAAATTACCTAGACGAAAATTCCAACTGCATCATCTATGGATTAACTTGAAGTACTTGCCATGGTGTGGCCTGGACTTGCCATTACTGGGAATGTGGAGTTATGCACAATGGATTACACCGCAGGATAATCTTAGCAGAAGGATTCTCCCTTTTCTCACACACAGACAGGGATGTTTCTTATATGATAGTCCTTGCCATCTGCAGCTTGAATAAGTACTTTTATTGCAAATATTTAATATATGGGTTCAAAAAACCCAACTACATCCTCTGCTTTTCAGTTAATGGTGGGCACATTTTAAGTTTATTGCAAAGTTTTCCAGTTGCTGGATCTAACCCAGCCTTCTCCGACCTGGTGTCCCCCAGATGTGTTGGAGTCCAGTTTCCATAATTCCCAGTCATCACGGCCAAAGGAGCGGTGGCAGTTGTGGCCCAACACTTCCAGAGAGCATCAAGGTGGTGAAGCTGATCGAACCAGCAAGTTGGCTATGTCCTGCAAGGCTCATTGAGCTTACAAGAGCTGAGCAAGGCTATGAAGGGCCGGCCACTTTGGAGAGCTTTCATTCATAGGGTCACCATAAGTCAGAGGCACCTTGAAAGCATGAAAGAACAACATCAAGGTGGATTGGAACCTACCTGGAATCATGTCAGGCCAGACTGATACCCTGAACTCGTAGTTTAAAAGAAAGTCACGAAACGTCGCTAGGGTCAGAAATGTGGTTGGTTAAAGGTAAAGAAACCACAGAACAGCTCTTGTTACACGCAGAGCAGCAGCTCAGGCAAGACCTTGATGGTTGCAGAAATACCACCTCTGTGACCCAGCTGGAGCAAACAGACTCGCCGACCTGTGACTAGCACTGCTCAGAGGCTAAGGTTACATCAGGTAGTGCAAGCACTACCAACAAACGATGCCAATAAAATCCAGGGAAAACTGGGCAATCCCCTGCAATGAAACAAGAGCAGGCAAGGAAGACTGAAAATTGATTGTTTTTATGCCACAAGGAGTGCCTTGAAAATAAGACATCTGATTTTACCATGTTTAGCACCTGAAGCTTGACTGTTATTATGCAACCAGCAACACCCTGGTTAGTATGTTTTAGGTGTTCTGCTGCACTGATCTAAGGCAGAAGTGTGGAAAGTGTGTTCTTACAGATGCTGATGGACTGCAATTCCCACCAACCCTATTTAGCATAGCCGATAGCTCAGATGCAGTCCAGCAACACTTGCAGGGTCACACAATTCCTTTCCCTGGTCTAAGGGCAAGACAACAGTGACACTGGACACCGAAAATCTGTGAGCAGAAAGCTATTTGCTGCTGCAGTGAACAAGATTTTCTGCCAGCCACACCTCACATTCCATGCAGCTCTGCTGGCTGGACCTGCAGCTGAAGTTTATTGGATACTAGCTTAGGAAGGCAGAGAGGAAAGGCCAGGGAAGTCAGGAGTAATGGCCACAGGGTTGTCCCTGTGACCCCCACATCCTTCCAGTTCATGCCCTGTCCAATAACAGGGCTGGCTCCATCCAGGGTCACATCTCCCATTTTTTTGCAGACTTAAAAGCAGCCATGGTGTAAGAGTGAGTGCTTGAACTGGATGAGGACTGTGGCGCGAGGGAAAAAACGGGTAGCCCATTTTCTTCATACCATTCTCCAAATGTAATCATGCACTGACAGTAATTTTCTCTCTCCTCCCACACCCCCTGTATGCAGCTAATAGGTTATCTGGGAATAGAAGGTCATTTAAATCAGGCAAACAGGGGAGAAGAATTAAGCTTTTCTCCCCAGTATTGCAGCTCTGGTCCAATTTACCCCCTGTGGCTGTTGCTAAGACTTTCAAAGAAACATCAACAGCAAAAAACCTGGGACATCATGGATCTTTCACATCACATGGAGTTTGGCCCTGGCAATTTGTGAACTGTGCTAGGCCACCCAGAGAGACCAGTAACACTGCATGTGAAGCAGCTGTATTGGCTGTGTGTCTCTGAATGCAAACCCAGTGACAGGAATATCTGGCCAACCAGAATGAAAGCTGTGCCAGCTGATCTCCAGTGAGTAACTTTAGTTTTCAGTTCGACTGGGTGCTGGGATGGGAGAAAGTTGCCTTTTTTCCTCTGCTGCCTACTCTGGTACTCTGACCAGTGGCTGGTTGCTGCTATCCCTCTGCAACCATTCAAGTACTGCTATTTGTTGTTGTTATGTGCTGTAAATTGTCTTCGGTTTAGAGTGACTCTGTGAATGAAAGCCCCCAAAAGTCCTGTCCTTCAGCCCTGCTCAGCTCTTGTAAATTCCAGGCTGTGGCTTCCTTCATGGTGTCAATCCATCTCATATTTGGAAGACGTGTTACAGGGTGATGCTAAGTGATAACACAGCATCATTCCATGGGACTTCTAAAGAAGATAATGTGACCATCAGTGCTGCTGGCAGTGAATTTGGCAGCCTTTCCCCACTCCTGAAATTACCTCTCTCCAACTTTGGTACTTCCAAATGGGACCGTTGGCTGCATTCGACTTGGCAAGTCACAGATTCTGGAATCTTGGACTAATACAGGGGTAGTTTTGGTCTATTGCTCTCATAAGGGCCAGCCAGCACAACAGGGACTGGAACCTTGTGTGTTCTTGCCCTGCACTTAATGTGCCTCTCCTAGAATCTCACAAATACTTATTATGCATTATTCATTTGGAATATAAGGCCTGCAAAAGCTTTTTGTGAACCTGCTGTTTTGCTCTTGGAAGCTTTGTAGAACCTCATTAATCTACTGGCAGCCTGGCAGAAAATAGTCTGTAAAAGCCATTAAGCATTCAGTGAAAAAATGAAAGCACAAATTATACCAGGAAATTGAGATTTCAAAATGAGAGGTTGTAAACACTGACCCAAGTCCTTGCCGTCCAATTTATAAGTCAAATCTAGCTAAACCTAGCAGCTATGAATTTCCACTTGTGAGGAAATTAATAAACCTACAGCTTGACCTGGACTGTGTGAACAGAAAGACTTCCAAGCATTCTATTCCCTCTCCCACTTATATCTTAAGTCAGTCTCTCTCTCTCTCTCTCAACATTCAATGGAACTGAATTTTTATGGGATAGTTTGTCAGGGACTTTCCCATTCTGATTTCCTTTTAAAGATTTTGTGCATGTCTGAAAACCTCAGGATTATCTTGCTTATGCATGGGTGATACAGTTTTGGCTCCAGTTCCTTTCCACTAGCATGGAAAGACTGTTAATGATTTTTAATACATATACAAGTGGGGCTTGCAACAACATTGTTACAGAGTGGTGTGCTTGTATTTAGGGTTCTAACCAGTCTGAGTGGAATGGTATAAATTCATGACCTGCAACAGCAGGTGGTTGGACCTGATGGCCTTCATGACCCCTTTGAATTCTACTATTCTATGATTCTACTCCACTTTTCTTATTCTTTATTGGTTTTTTCCTCAGGGTAGCAGAGTACACCATTGTGTCCACTTCTAGCTATCTCAGAATCTTGGATTTTTGTACTGATTTCAACAGGTAGTTCTCTCTTCTGTCTCACTTCCAGAAGTGAGGGTAGGACCTATCCAGGCAATACACAAATTCTGTCTACAGTTTTGATCTCTATGAATCTTTTCCTCCCTCTTAGTCCACTATTTTATTCTGTTCCCCTTCCCACACACTTTTCATCCTTTCCTTGGTCATTTCATTTCCTCTCCCACCTAACTGTTCCCCTCTCATGCATTTTATTTCCCTTCCCACCTACTTTTTATCTCATGCATTCTGTGCCACTGAGTGGGGTTTCTTCTTTATTTATTTTACTATTATTATAAACCTCTGAGTTACACTGAGTCTACCGATGCTTCCTTCTTGTGTGTGGGTGGAACAGTTTTGGCTATCGCTGCACAAACACAGGAAAACCTGAATCAGGTGGAGACTACTGCAGTCCATAGGCAAGAATAAGGTAAGGAGGGGGATTTTGCTCCTGGGGGTTGCCAGGATGAATGGCGAGCAACAGAAATGTGGAAACTGAGGCTACATGATTATCTGACGGGTAACTTTGGGCAAAAATAGGCTGGACAGGCACATGGTAGGCATGTCATGAATGCAGCAGGCTGGAGCTGGGGGTCAGACTAGATGGCCCAGGAGGCACCTTCTGACTCATTGTTTCTATGCTTCTAAAATCCACACAACATGGAAACAATACAGGGTTGTTTGCCATGTCTTGTGAACCCAGTCCTTTTGTTTATTATGTTGTTGTTTTAATTCATTTGATGTTTCCATTCATTGCTTTTATTAATGTTTTAGCAAATGTATGTTTAACTGTACTTTATAGACATTAGGTATTTTGTGAAATGCTTACAGCTTTATTAAATATTTTAAGTAATATAACAAATAATACCAATAAAATAAATTAATCTAGAATCAAGGCCGAGTCAAGCATAGAGAATATAAAGGAGTACAAGATAAACAAACCTGCTTACTTCTGTCACTGAAATAAGTGGAGCTTAAGAGTGCTCAATTGTTTTTATTTATGACCTGCTTTTCTTTCTAGCAGTTCAGAGAAGCTTGCAGAGGCATCCAATACAATCTTCCACCCACACACTGACCAGAATAAAATCTCCTTAGCTCTACTGTATCAGCCCAGGTATCGTCAGTCCATGATGCTGCTGAACCTTGCCCTTTGTATGTCAGTAAACAAGCTGCTGGACTTCGGGTGAACGCATGTCAAGACCTTATAACATAAATAAAGCTTACGGGATTTTTTTTGATCACACTACAGGTGTTAATTAATTTAGCAATGTCAGGATGCTTATCTACACAGGGAACAGTCACTGTGATTATTTTACATTATCTAATTTTTAAAATAATTGTGAGCCTGTTTTCATGAATTTTATTTCCTTTTATTCACTTACTTTTTCTGCTCAATATACCAGCCTTCTCCACCCTGGTACCCTCAGACATATTAGACTGCAAGTTCCAATATTTTTCACCCCTGGCCATGCTGTCTGGACCTGATGGGACTTGACATCCAAAAAATTTGAAGGCCAGGGAAGGAAAGATATGTTTACATATGGTAAGTGGTATATAAATGTATTAAATCCACACATAAAATAATCAATGTGGTCTCATTCTGCCTCATACACACATTCACAGAACTGCAGCCCAGGACTCTTGGGGTTTCTTTCATACATGAAACCAAAATGGCTCTCACTTTGCCCCAATAAATAAATAAATGACTAATGGAAGTGGGTTGCATATGTGGTGCTAATCTATGCTCAGAAATGCCATATAACTCTTGTGGGATTCGAGTGTGCAATTTATCTCTTCTGAAATTTCCCTCTTCTCATGAAACGAAGCAGAAACATACTTATGCAAACTGATGAAATGCATGCAATTTCATATGATTATGAAACAGGAGTACCCTAGACAGCCTCTGTGGGAGAAGGATTTCTACATTCTTTCCTCACCAGTTCTCTCCCCACATTTGCCTTACAGGACAAACATGGTTCTGGAACATGTCCTTGATAAGATAACCACCTGTATTGCCCCTATAAAGAACAGGTGCCTCAGGGAAGGTGAGAGGCTTGTTTTGCTCTCCACTGACAATAATTGCCAAGCTTTTCACATTCAGAGCCAGCAGAATACCAAGTGTGCTTCAAAACCACAAAGAGGGAAGAAGAAAAGACTAGGGAGAAACGGGCTGCTTCATCTCTAGCTTCACAAGTAGTTTTCAAGGTGCCAAATGCAGTCTCCAGGCTGCATTCCAGCAACTGTAGGAGGCCTTCCAGACTGGAGGACATACCTTCTGAACAAGTATGATCACCAGGTGTGATCTTCAGAAACTGATCACCTGATCAGTCTTTAAAGGAATAAAATATACAAATAAAATAATGAATGGGTTCTCAGTCTGCCTCATACACACATTCCCATTTGGATGACCCATTCAGACATAATAGCTCCCCCGCAATGAGCATCTTCTTACATCTCCTTGACTTGAGGAAGCACTCCTAGTTCATGTCTGTGACTGAAGGGAACTGGCCTAAAGGCTGCTCCTCTGTGCCAGAGGATGAATGAAGAAAAAGGATGGGGATGGGCTATTCCATGGGGTGGCTGTCCCAACAGGTGATGACGGCTGAGCACAACTGCATGTGTCATTTTCGGTGAGTAAGAACAGAAGAGCCATGCTGGATCTGGCTGAGACCCACCTAGTCCAGCATTCTGTCCACACCGTGGCCCATCAGCTGCCCGCTGGAGACTCACAAGAAGGGCAGGGGTGCAACAGCAGCTGGTGTACGCCAGTGCACACACGGCCTCTGCTTCTGGAGGTGGCCTAAGGCCATCAAGGCAGGTAGCCCTTTAACAGCCTTCTTCTGCAAGGAAGTGTCCAATCACCCTCTGAAGCCATCCGGACTGGGGCCCATCGGCTTCGCTTCAGGCCTCCCAGACAAAAGGGCTGTTTATCTCTCCCTTCTCTTCTCCGTGTGGCAAGCGCAACGCAAGAGACAGTTGCAACAAGCCACCTAAGGAACTGGGTGTGCCTTCCAAAGGCGCACCTCCAGATCTTCGCTTCCTTTTCCCGGGCCTTGTGAACAGAAAGCATAACCCAGTTCCCTCCCTCCCCTCGCCTTCCTTTTCCCGTCCAGGTTCCTCGAGGCTGGAATGGCAGCCTCTGCCTGGGCGTGCCACCCACAATGGCGTCAGAATCAACCTGTCAGCTCCGGCTGCATGAGCTGCCGCCCCGCAAGCGCCCCCATCCCTTCAGGAGAAGGGTCCTTCTTCCCCCAAAGCCCCCGCTGGGAAACGATCCTCCTGCCCTTCTTCCCAGAGGCGCAAAAGGCACGGATTGATTTTTCTCCCATCAAGCAGGAGGTGCTCGTAAGCACCCAGCGCCACTGGAAATGGGCTGTCTCCGATGCCCCGAGCTTTTCTTACATGCTTACTGGGTTTTTCTTTTTTAACCGGGGGGGGGGGGGGCCGGACAGACAAAAGACAAACCACTCGGCAAGCAGAATCCTGCGCGGGAGGTCGGGGCTCTAGCGCGTCTACGGGAAAAGGAGTCTTTGGGTGCCGCGGGGTTGTGGAGCGGGAGAGAAACCCCCCTGTCCTTGGCAGCCGTTCTTGCCAATGCCCAGACATCACTGCTCGGCTTCAGAACCGGGCCCGGCCCGTAGGAGCTCCGTCGGTCGGAGACAGCCAGGCGGCCGCCGCCGCCGTCCCCGAAGGCGAAGGGAGGGCCAGAGCGCAGCATCCGGGCGCAGGGCGGGGAGGGGAGCCCGAACCGGGCGGCTCTCCCGCTCTCCCGCCGCCGCCGCCGCCGCCCTCCGCAGCCGGGGAGCGGAGCAAGAGCTCCGGGCGCGGTCCAGGGGAGGTTTGCACGGGAAGCGAGGAGGCCCAGCTGCAGCCGGGGCGCCGCGAGGGGGAGAGATCGGGCCCGGCCGGCCGGCCGGCTGGCGCGGCTCCCTTACCCGCCGCGGTGCTTGTTGTCCATCCGCTTCTTCTGCCTCACCGGCTGTAGGGGGATGTTGTCGGTCATGGCCGCGGCAGCCGAACCGAACCGGGCGCAGCCGCAGGCGGGGAGGAGCAGCGCGGGAGGCTCGGCTTCTTCCCGCACCAGCCCAGCCTCGCCTCGCCTCGCTCCCTCGCTCGGCCCAGCTTCCCCGCGCCCTGGTGACAGCGCCGCCGCCGCGGACTGGGCTGGCTGCGGGCGAGGCGGCGACACGCAGGTAACGCGGGCGCTCACGCCGCCCCCGGTCCTCCCCTCCCCTCCCCGCCCCGCCGCAGCCCACCCAGTGGGCGGTGTCGCTGCGCCGCCCGCTCCCGCCGCCCCCCTCCCGTGCCTCGCCGGCGGTGCGCCGCGTCCTGCGCGCTCCTGCGCGCTCCCCTGCGCCCTCGGTGCTCCCCTGGCCCCCGCACACCTCCCAGGTAAGGCGGCCGCGCTTCCCAAAGCTCCGATCGGACTTCGCCGCCCCGGCCCGCCCCTTGGCTGAGCCGGCTTTCCAGCTTGCACGACGGTCGCGAAGCCACTTCGATGAAGGCTGCTTTCAGACGAGACGTTGCTTCGCTGGGCCAGTCTCCAAACTCCAAGTTCTTTCCTTTCTCTCCCTTCCATCATGCTGCTGCCCCGGGTACCATGGGAGCAGTGAGGTTGCCTGGTGCTCTGCAGAATTTTTAGGACTACATTTCCCCTCAGCATGCCTAACAGATAATTCCTAAGTTTTGGCTATGCTGGCTGGAGCTGATGGGAGTTGTAGCCCAGATGGCCTACCTTGCTCTGGGGACATCAGAGGCAAATACCTATAGTCGTTTTATTAAGAGAATATTTGATGCAGCAGAGTTACACCCAATCCTCAGGGATTGCTGGACTGAGCTCAGTTGTCTGTTTACTGGCCCTGAGGAAATGGAACTGGCCAGAGCCAAGGCCAAGTTTTGGGGCTCTGTGGCAGGAGGCTTACCTAAGTGGGCTCAGCTCCTCCTTGCTGTTGGCTCACCATGGCCCATTTCATCTCCTCTTTCTTTGCCAATCTGTGAGGCAGATTCAGGAGAGGCAGGCGTTGCAAGTAGAATCTCGTGCTCATTTCAAGGGTCAGGTAAGAGAGCAGAAACTGCAAGGAGCAGAAATGTAGGACCACCATGTTCCAGTGTGCCCATGATGCCAACTCACAGCAGCAGCTCTTCAAGTGCAAGGGAACCTTGGCAGTAAGAGCTCATTGGATTATGCAAATTCTCCTCAAGGACTCTTCTATCATGCATCTCCATTAACTTCTTCCCACTGATATCGCTGGCTCATCTTTTCCTACCCCCTGCTTCACTATCACTTCCCCCCTTATCCAAGGAGATACGTATGGCCACTGTTCTCTTCACTGTCCAGAGAACTGAATACAAAATGGACTGAGATAATCTTCCTTTCCTATCCTAGCAAAGAAATGGTTGAATGCAGATGGAGAAAACTCCTAGTGGATGCAGGCCAGCTCTGGTATGTGCCTGTAGTTCAGTCTACTTGGAGGTAGAGAGCGTTGCAAAGAAACAGTATTTCACTGCCGTTATCCAGTCCTCTCTCTACTACCTGGTGGAGCTCTAGAGTTGTCTAGGGCCTGCTGCATGCTGGCCCCATGTGCATCTTAAGAACAATCTGTAGCCCATTGCAACATATTTGCTAGACACTTTCAGGATAAAATCGCTTGCATCTGTCAGGACTTGGACTCCAATATTTTGACATGGAATTAGACAAGTCATCCAGATTATTGCCTGTTCAAGTTCTCTTGGATGCAGTTGAGTTTGTACTACCTGAGGATGTTCACACGGTGCTGGGATGGGTTTGTGCAACCACATTTGTACTATATCCTTGTCCTCCTGGCTAATAAAAACCAGCCAGCTGGGTCAGGGAGATGATTAGTTCCTGTTTACAGGAGGGAGTCCTATGCCACTTGAAACAGGTGCTGGTCCCATGTCACTCCTGAAGAAATCCAGAAGATCTTGATAATTTTAGGTCAATGACAAACATAGATTTTCTGGGCAAGGTCCTCAAGCAGGTGGTGGCCAACCAGCTCCAGGCACTCTTGAATGAGACTGAATGTCTGGATCCGTTTTAATCAAGCTTTGATCACCCTGTATGATGACCTGTGCTGGGAGAGAAATATGACCCTATTGGTATTCCTAAACTTCTCAGTGCCTTTCAGTGCCATCAACCGTGACATCCTTCTGGGGCAACTGTCTGAGCTTGGAGTGCAAGACACTGTATTATTGTGATTCCTTTCCTGCTCAGAAAGGCATCTCCTGAAAGTAGTACTTGGGAAATACTGTTCAATCTGTGGATTCTCCAGCATCCTTCTGGGATCTGTTCTGTTCCCCATGCTATTCAACAGCTCTTTAAAACCACCGAATGGATCATCTGGAGCTTTGGATTCCATTGTCATCAATATGCTGATGGCACCCCACTCTTATCTTCAAATGGTTAAGGCTGTGGATGATCAAAGTGGTGTCTGGTTGTGACAATAGACTGGATGAGAGCTAACAAACTGAAGTTCAATCCAGACAAGACAAGTTGATGTTAGTCTTGTCTGGATTGATCAGGTTTTAATTGTAATTTTATTGTTTTATATTCATTTATTTCTGTGAGCCGTCCCGAGGCTATATAGCAAGGGGACTGCATACAAAAACTTTATTATTATTATTATTATTATTATTATTATTATTATTATTATTATTACATTTCTATGCCACCCCTTGCCGAAGCCTCGGGGCGGCTTACAACACAATAAAATACAATACAAAAATAACAATATAAAATTAAAAATTAATAATATATATAAAAATATAAACGATATAAAAGAAGTTATAAAAGAAAAGAAGAAAAGAAAAGAAAAGAAAAGAAAAGAAAAGAAAAGAAAAGGAAAGGAAATAAGTCGCTCTGGCTAGATGAATAAGTGAATATTGTTAACAATTAAAATGACGTTTAAATAAAAAGGTCTTCACCTGGCGCCGAAAAACAAATAACGACGGCACCAGGCAGACCTCTCTGGGGAGCACATTCCATAGATTGGGCGCCACCGCAGAAAAAGCCCTCCTCTGAGTACCTACTCTCCTAATTTCTTTCACGGAGGGTTCCCGGAGAAGGGCCTCTCCTGCAGATCTCAAGGGGCGGTCAGGCATATATGGATGTAAGCGCTCCTTCAGGTAACCAGGTCCCAAGCCGTTTAGGGCTTTATAGGTCATAACCAACACCTTGAATTGGGCCCAGACTTCAATGGGAAGCCAGTGAATTTATCGGAGGACTGGAGTCATGTGAACATAACGCCCCGTTCCTGTCAGCAACCTGGCAGCTCTATTTTGAACCAACTGAAGTATCCAGACTGTCTTCAAGGGAAGCCCCACGTAAAGCGCGTTACAGAAGTCAAGGCGGGAAGTCACCAGCGCGTGTGTCACCGTCACCAGGCAGTCGTACTCCAGGTAGGGGCGCAGCTGATGGATCAGCCGAAGCTGAAGGAAGGCGCTCCTTGCCACCGCTGTCACCTGAGCTTCCAATGAAAGCTCCGGGTCGAGGAGTACTCCTAAGCTGCAGACCTTGTCCCTAAGAGGGAGTGCAACCCCATTCAGGACTAGGTTCAATTCACCCTCCCCAAAGCCCGATCCGCCAACCAACAGGACCTCCATCTTGTCTGGATTGAGCTTCAGTTTATTGGCTCTCATCCAACCCATAACCTCGGCCAAGCACCGGTTCAGCACAGCCACTGCCTCACCTGGATTAGTGGAAAATGAGAGGTAGAGCTGGGTATCATCAGAGTACTGATGATTCCGTAGCCCACACCTCCTGATGACCTCTCCCAGCAGTTTCATATAGATGTTAAACAGCAAAGGGGACAAAATGGAGCCCTGTGGTACTCCATGGCATAGCTGCCATGGCGCAGAGCCATAATCCCCCAGCACTACCTTCTGGAATCGGCCGTTGAGATAGGAGCGGAACCACTGCAAAGCAGTGCCTCCGACTCCCAATCCCGCTAGCCTATCCAGAAGGATACCATGGTTGATGGTATCGAAAGCCGCTGAGAGGTCCAGGAGAACCAACAGGGACGCACTCCCCCTGTCCTTCTCCCTGCACAGGTCATCGTATAGGGCGACCAAGGCAAACAAACAAACAAACGAACATCATCTTCTGATCAGATGCTTAGGTTGTCCAACTTGTTTTAGATGGGGTTGCACCCCCCCTTGATGGAGCAGGTCCATAGTTTGGGGATATTTCTTGAGACCCAAGTATTCAGTAGCAAGATTGCCTAATAACAGTTTTGGCTGGTGGCCCACCTATGTCCCTATCTGGGCAGGGACAGCCTATTGATCTCTAAACTAGATTACTGCAATATACTCTACATGGGACTGCTCTTGATGACTGTTCAGAAGCTGCAGCTTGTGAAAAATTCAGCAGCCAGATTAATAACAGGGACCCAAAGTTCTGAGCATGTGACATTGATTTTGGCCCAGTTGCATTGGCTGCCTATATGCTTCTGAGCCTAATTCAAGGTGCTAGTTTTTATCTATAAAGCTGTACATGGCTTTGGACCATAGAACCTGCTTCCTCTTCCAGCTGCAAATTACCTGTACATTATGATCAAAGACCAACCAAGGTAGGCTTGGTTGATGGCAAGAAGAAGAAAGGCCTTCTCAATAGCGTTTTCCCAGTTATGACCCAACTGCTATCTTTTGGTATCTTTTTAGCACCAGGTTAGGGTTATCCTATATGAAAGGGAATCTAATCAGTTTATATTATATTGGAACATTATGTCAACTTAACAAGTCTTGTGACTTAATTTGTTAAGCTGTTGCAACTTTCAAATTTGGTTTTAAAATTTGCTTTTAAATTCTATATATTTATGATTTTTGTTATTTTATATTGCATTTTATTGTATTTTGTCTGCTGTTGTGGACTGCCTAGACAGCTTTGACTACTGGGCCATATAAAATATATTAAGGAGAATAACAATAATAATTTCCATTCCTTTCCTTGCCCTGAACTAATATCTGCAATGTGAGTATATAGACAGGGAAACTGGGTGATAGCTTCTACTGGGCCTATTTGGCTTGGGTCTTTCTCTATAGCATATTTAGTGTAATAATTAATTCAGCCCTTTCTGTAATTTTGCAACCTGGAGTTTTTCCTGATATGTCCTGGCTAGATAAATAGGCCTGTATCAGATGACACAGAGAAGAGGGTGGAGCTGTGGGCCCAGAATAATCTGACTTCTCTGAAGTGACCAGGTGCATTCTGGAATATGGGGAAAGGAATGGGGAGGTGAAGAAAGGAGAAGATCCTCTCCGTAAATATAAACACCTCATTTCCGGAGCCAGGTAGTACAATGCAGAACCACAGCCAAACCACATGACTGCATTTAATATACTCCCACCCACTCAGTGTGGAGCTGAAGGGGTGTTCTTGATTACACTAAGATCAAAGTTCAATAGCATGGTTACAGTTTTTCATTCAATTTCTTTTAGAAATAAAAGAATAGGAACTCTCTACTCGAGGGCTACAGTCTTGCCCAGTTAGATTGCTCAGACAACATTTTAGATTGGAATCAGTAAGATCTAGTTAGTATTTTGTACATTTGGATTGCACCCCCTGCCTGTTTCTTCAGATTCATTCCCTCTTTCCAAGAGTTTTGTATGTTGAATAGAGAACATGACTCCACTTTATAGCAAGGGCCTCTTTCCTAAGACAAACAAGAGCAACGATCCACCCTGGATGTTATAGGCTGAATGCAGACAACCCCTTTACCAAGTGATAAATTGTCACTTGATGAACTGATTGCTCATTGATCTAACAAGTGGAGAGGCTTAACCCTCTCCCACTTCTTTCGATTACTGCAAAGGTGCCAAAGTGTGGTAAGCCCTTTCCCATATTTGCTTGGTGAGACAACACAGGCTTGGCTTACCCGTGCAGTGGAATGAGGTGTTCAACCCCTGAGATGATAATCTGGGTATAGAGCATAAGGTCATGAATGCTCTGCTCCGATCTTACAGCAAAGCACCCTTCTCTGCAAGAAAATGGCTGGTAAGCTAGAGAGAAAGAACTCGAATGAGCCATGACACCAACAGGCACCGCTTTGCATATCCAACCGCCTCTTATCATGTTGTGCAGAACCATCACTGTGAGTAACATGTGGGATTCTTAGGCCATGGTTTGTTTAGCCCAGATGCTTGCCCAGTTTGTATGGCTCAACAGCCACATCAGGCGCATGCTGCAACTCACTGTGTGGCCGGTGGTAGCATGTGAACAAGCCCAAAGTGTCTAGAGCCCAGGCTGTACAGCTGAATGCATCCCCTCTTTGAGGGCTGTGCAGGCTAATTCTGTTTTGAGGACAATGGACTATGAGAACTGTTGTCCATCAGCAGTGCGCATGTGACAAGCAGATGGTGCAGGCAGACACAAGTTGCTCCATCCGTCATCTGCACAATGGTGAAATGTGCTGTATTTCTGTTTAGATTATAATAATTACCAGTTATGCAAATCAATGTTGTCTTTTGTGTGCTTTTTCATGATGCAATTCCTATTTTGTCTATGTATAAGTGGCCACCCTACAAAGGGTTCTCTGCATTCAGCCCTCACTGCTTCGGAATATCCAAGTCATGAATTGCACTCAGTTCCAAGTCATTTCCAGGGCTGCTAAGGGGTGAGCTTTGTCCCAGTTTCAGCTCCTTAATAAATGCATTTGGCCTATTACAATTCACTTCCTAAGGGGAGGAAATAAAGGATGGGCTTCAAACAGATGTGAGGGCAGACTATTCCCATGGTTTAATAGATGCAAAGGCACTAAACATCTGTGCACATCACACACAACAAAATAAAAGAGCTTCTGTGACTGAAATACAGTCATGATCTTGGATGCCAAGACTGGAATTATTGGCAGTGCGGCAGTATTATGCATGCCCAAAATGTACACATGGTGCATTTATCTTTTTTCTCGGTCTGAGCTCTGACACGACGACTGCAATTAATTGGCCAGTTAATCACTACCAGCATGTAATAAGCCATTAGCACCTGTATCTGTGATCTGCTGGGATGGTTTTGTTTCCCTTCACCCTTTCGTCCCCCTTTCCAACAAGTGGGTGACAGCGGATATCCTTTAAACATCCATTAAATGAAGCCCTTCATAAATCCATCAGCACCAGCGAGCGGAAACTACAAAAAACTTCACCCTGCCACAGGTTTTTGCAGAGAGACCATTTGGTAACCCAGTAATGATGCACCAGTGAGTTCAGAACATACATAGTTTGGGGAGTATGGGTTCATAATCATGATGGTAAATATAAGGGATATATGCTTAGTTAACAAAGATTATTTCTTCCTCTTCAGGCCAAGCGAAGTATATTTTATCTTGGTATGCATTGAAAAGTAGACAAATGTGGTTTAAGATGAATGGCTACTAGGGAGAGGCTGTTACCATTGGGGGCACCCCATGAAATGCCCTCCCCAGAAAGCTCATCCAGAACTTACACTGTGAGTTTTCTTTTCTGTGCCAGATAAAGACCTTTTAAACAAATCCTTCAATATTTTAAAACCTCTGTAGGTGCTGCTGTTGTCCAAAGCTGTTGTTTTTACTTTGGTTATATCACAAAACTGTTTTAATGTGCTTATTGATGATATTATGTGCTGCTCCAAACCAAGAGCTTTCACTGTTGGGTAGCATAGAAATATATGAAATAAAATAAGGGGGGAAGGGGACATAGCTGAATTAGCAGAGAGCCAGTGTGGTGTAGTGGTTAAGGGCATGAGACTGGGACTCAGACGATCCAGGTTCGAGTCCCCGCTCAGCCATGGAGCCAACTGGGTGACTTTGGGCCAGTCACAGACTCTCAGCCCGACCTGCCTCACTGGGTTGTTGTGGGGATAAGATGGAGGAGGAGATGCAAGCTGCCTTGAGTCCTTTGTAAGAAAAAGACAGGATATAAATCGAAAAATAAATAGGTAGGGGCACACTAATTTAAGATGTGTAGCTATGCACTAATGAAGACTTGACTCTGTGGGTTGCATTCCTTCAGTTGTCCTCAACCAATTTGAATACCTGGCAGGTATTTTTTGTTTGGTTAAGGATTATGCTAGGTTTCCCATTTGGAGAGGGGGCAAGGAGAACTGTTGAGAAAAATATTTACAGTTAAAAAAACCTTATTGCAGCAGAAAGTTATAGCTATGGAGCATGCCCCAGATTGCTGATTTCTTGATGGGCCAGCGGTTCATCTCATCCAGTCTTCTGTTCATACAGTGACCAACCATCCCAGCATCCCACAGGCAGGTCAGAAGTGTAACAGCTCCTTCCCATCCATGTTCCCCAGCTACTGGTATACACAGGCATACTATCTTTGCTACTGGAGGTGCCCCGCTAGCCATCAGGACTGGAATGTTCTCCTCCAGGAATTTGCCCATTCCTGTTAATCCCATCCAGATTGGTGGCCTTTGAATATAGTTGTATTTTCTCCATACATACACTGTCTCTTCTTCCCATCCAAGAGGAGAGTGAAAGTGTACTGGGACAGCAGGGAATGGCCTCCTGTTCCCTGCTTTCCAGCTATTAGTTATAAGGCAGGGATGGGAAGCCTACAACCCTGCGGATGTTGCAAGACTGTGACCTCCCAACTACTACTACAGACTCCCTTTTAATCCAGATGCTGAACAAGAAATGAGCTATGAACACAGTCCTTGTCTGCCCTCCCCTTGCGGGTTCTGCAGGATGGACATTTTGGTACACTAAGCCTGATACACTATGACCAGCATCCCTCCTCCAGGTCCCTTTGCCAAAGGAAGCTACCTGGGTGGCCACAAGTGAGAGCGCTTGTGGAATCCGCTCTGCAAAGAGATTTGCCTGACAACTGCAGGGTTATCTTTTCAGTACTAGATTAAGACTTTCTACTGGGCCTGTGTCTTTTGGTTCACTTTGTTATTCTTTTAAATATTTGTACTTGTATTTTCAACTACCATATGACATGTTAATATTTTGGTGTCCATCTAGAGATCATTCGTCTTTGGGTAGATTAGAATCATAGAAATAAATTTTATTTATTTATTTTTCGATTTATATCTGCCTTTTTCCTACAAAGGGCTCAAGGCAGCTTACATCTCCTTCTCCATCTTATCCCCACAACAACAACCCTGTGAGGTAGGTTGGGCTGAGAGTCTGTGACTGGCCCAAAGTCACCCAGTTGGCTCCATGGCTGAGCGGTCTTTTATAAATTTTAATAAATTGGTCTTTTATTATGTTGTATTTTGGCTTCTAACAGCTTTTGGATAGTAGAAATGAAGCAAATCTTGCTCACACAAGCAGTTTATAACCTAGCAAAAATTTCAAGGTACGGGGAGAGAAACATCAGTCACAACAATTTTGTGAAAGTGTCAGATTTCATGTTTACTGACATCCTGAGAATGTGGTGAGGAAACTGTATCTGTATAAGACTGAAGGTAGCACTCGGAAAAATTGCAGGATTATGAGAAATTTCCTTCTCTACACAATCTGTACAGATAGTGGAATTTTAAATAACCCATGTGCAGACATTTCCGTTTAATGTTAGGCATGGAGAATGCTGGTTATGATGCACCTTCACACATAGCAACATAAGAAAAAGAAAGGTTAAATGCATCAAGTGTGAAAAAGTCATCCCAGATTTATTCTCATATCAACAGAAATGCATCAGTAGATAGTCAAAAACAAAACTACACAGAATTGACTTAAAATGTCCGTACATTCACAATGCAGAAGAGATGTGATGCTCGCAACGCACCTTTGGCATGTTCTGTGTAACAAGATCCATATTTTAGTGTAAACAGGGTATGTTCTTACTTTAAAAAGTCCAGCAGGAAAGGCACAACTTGGCAAACATTAATCCTAGCCAAACAAAATAAAAATTAAAACAATTGAACACACACAGAGAGAGTTCAGGTGCAACAACATTACACAAGTTAAAAAAATATTAAATCCACATTGTTTCATGAGCCTTCCACATGAGCAAAGCCGGACTCTAAAGTCAGAAAAAGCCACATTTTTATTCAAGTCCTTTTAGTATCAAATGTTTAGCTAAATGTTCCATTGTAGCTTTACATCAACATACAGAGAGATCCTGCAAATTCAAGAAGAGTGGGGAGGGGGAGACCAAACACAAAACAAACCCACTCACCCCCACATATTCACACACACAACGTAACCTCTTCAGATATTCCTACCAATATATCTTGTTTTGGTTCAAATAGTGCACAGTAGCCTCTGCTTGGATCTCAAGTTCAAAACAGTGGTTATTTTATAGAAAAATAGACACTTAGCACTACAAAAAGAACAAAATAGTAATAACAATAATAATAACAATAATAATAATGAGGTAGATAACTTAGAATTCAGAAGACTATTTCAGTAACCTTCATACAATACAAATGTCATCGGGGCTTCGTTTTGGTCCTCCCCCCTCCCAAGAAAATGGAAACACACAAAAGTCTAGAAGGATCTTTGGGCCCCCAATAATTTTTTCTGCAAAAGGTTCTTTGAAATGGATTGGAACTGCTGCGGTTCATGCAGCTAAACGTTTGGGTGGATTACACCCTGATTTTCTAAAGTGGAAATGTAGTAACAAAAGAGCATGCCACCTCAAAGCACATACTTCATTTAAACACAGAATTAGACAGACTTTTTTCCTACTTGATGAAAGAAAATCCTACTGGACAAAAGATCAAAATGCACAAGCAGAGGAGACATCTGCTCCTGCTAAGGGAACCATTGCCAAATGCAGTCACCTGAGATTCCTGGCTGAACATTAAAACAAAACAAAACCTCGATCTCCTAAGGATTTGATTCCCTTTCAACAGTATATACAAAACTTCCACCCCATGCTCATTCCTCTTTCCTGATGTTGAATCTCTTCCAACCTGCTACTCCAGTTCTGTGTGAGGGAAGGGAGTCCCCTCCTGCCCTTCACTGCATTGAAAAGCCAGTGTTTTGCCATTGTGTGCCTCGGTCCATGTAGTATTTAAATAAGCAGCAGTCATCAGTACAGGATATGCAAGATTTTATCATGGAGTGCTGGCTTCAAAAAGTAATCTTGTTTTCCAACAGCATCCTTCTGCATAAATTGGATTTGCGCATCTCCAACAGGCTTTATAGCAATATTACATTCAAAACCACATAAACAAAATATCCCCCACAAACAAACAAAAATACATACTACTCTAAAAGGGTGGCATTCTAGGACCTTTACCCGCATAATTGTTTTCCACATATCAGCCGTGAATTCCCAGAGTGCCGTGCCCCCTTCTTTTTAATGACCCATAGGTTTTATTCTACTCTGCTCAAAGCCACAAATAGTTCCTATGCAAGCAGTAACAAAACCAACCAACCCCCCCAAACAAGAGAGAAGAGGTAAATTTAATAACCTTTGGAATTTCACATTGTAAAACCTCTATGGTTTTACACATTAAAGCAGTCCCCATGTAAGAAGTACTTTGCAAGACCCGCATCTTTCCAAAGACAGAGAAGAATCCTAACTTGGCTTCACTTTTTTTTGCGCAAAAACAAAGGGCATGATTGTACTCTGGACAACTCCTATGAAGACAACCACCAAATCATTTGCACGTCATTAGGAAAATAAGGATACTTGAGGTGTAATCTCTTAAAAATATATATTTATATATTTTTTATATATATGCTTCTATAGCAATTTCTTCTTTTAAAAAATCCATTCTGCCTCCTCTCAAGTTTTCTTGTTCTCAATTAACAGCAATTTTGTTCTCCTCCATAAAGTGGGGGAATTGGCATTTTGGCACATTGTCTGCAGCAGTACTACTGGGTTTCTCCAGCTCAACCCCAATTGCAGACTGGGAACTATCCATCTTGGACACTGTGGTGGAATTCATTGCTACATTGATTGCTGGACCTCCTCCTACTGTGGTTGGAAGAGAAGGGATGCCTCCACTCTGGATCACTGAGATCTCATTGGTTTTCATGGCCAAGCCATTACTGAGCACAGCAGCATACTGGTTCCATGCAGCAGAGTCAAGGTTGACCGACGGAGGCACAACATCCTTAGGAAACATCTCTGACACCTTCTTTGGGTCACTGCTGAGCAGAGCCATGGGGTTATCAATGGACAGTCTCCTTCCACGGCGAGCTGAATTGTTCCACATGTGAGTTCCAACATGGACCTTACAGAAAAGCAGCAGGGTGGGGAGAAAGAAGAACATCAGAATTACATTTTAATGTCTACTGATCCTGCAAAGGGTGGCAGGGATGGGGGAGGCAAAGGTAACCATGGTCAAAGCATTTAAAGTTTGAACAGAATGAACTGGGCCCAGTCCCTGTTATGCTCAGAGTAACCTTCTCCGGGAACCCTCCATGAAAGAAATTAGGAGAGTAAGTACCCGGAGGAGGGCTTTCTCTGCGGTGGCGCCCAACCTATGGAATTCACTCCCCAAAGAGGTCCGCCTGGCACCGTCGTTACTGGTTTTTCGGCGCCAGGTAAAGACCTTTTTATTTAAACATCATTTCAATTGTTAAAACATATGATCTGGCCGGGGCAACTTCTTCTTCCTTCTCTTTCTCCTCCTATATTTTTATTTTATACTGATAATTTTAATTCTGTATTTGTAAATCAATGTATTTTTTTGTATTTTTATATTTAATGGTAATTTATTATGTACTATTGTATTTCAATGTATTTTATCATGTTGTAAGCCGCCCCGAGGTTTCGGCAAGGGGCGGCATAGAAATGTTATAATAATAATAATAATAATAATAATAATAATAATAATAATAACAACAACAACAACAACAACAACAACAACAACCTGCATCAAGTCTTGGGCAGAGCTCCATCTCTCAACTATTCACAGGCTTTTTTTTTTTTTTTTTTTGCTATGGGAAAGAAGAGCTACAACTCTGTATGCCCTGCTCTGTGCTCCCTGGGGGGAAAGGATGGTATCAGATGTGAGAGATTAAGGGAAGGTTAGCAAGAACCCAGGTGCAAGAAGAAAAAGGCATGGATGTGGCACGCTGGCCGTACAGCATCTTCCCAGCAAGTTCTGCAGCAGCCGTCCCCAGCAGCTGTGCTGGACTAGCGTTCCCAGGATCCTCCAGCCAGCTGTGTGATCCAACAATGCTGGAGGACACCAGGCTGGGAAGGTGTGATCAATGCCAATGTAATACCTATGTGCCCCGAGTTATGGATTTGAATTGTGGAGGCTATGGGATGCTTTGAGGAGAAGGGGGGGATAGGCATAAACACGATCCCCCTCATTGCTCCACATCTAAGCTAAACATATGGGGGTGGGGATAGAAAGAGAGGGGCTGCTCCAGCTGGCTTTGCTTGGCCAAGGTCCAGTGACACAACTGCAAAGGGAAATCATGCTTATGTTCAACTGAATGTTCATGGGTACCCATAGGATAGAGAACACTGTGTGATCGTGTTACCCAGTCCTGTGAAGCAGCATTCTTCTGCACTGGTCTTTAGGAGCATGTGGGTGTCAAGGCAAGGGGAGAATGCACGTGGACGTGGAGGAGCGTGTTAAAAACAGAGCTATGCATAAACTGCCTGTCACAATTCCCCAGGCCAGAGAAATTGGAAGGACCGTTTCACCAGATTTCCCCAAGGGCAGGAGAAATTCTCTACCAGTTTCTCACAGGTAGGGCTCACCATTCACAGGCACCGTAGCCTCGCCTCCTTTTTTCCTAAGGGTTTTTGGTTTTTTCCACTGCCATTGCAAGTGACCCCAGCATCAAATGTGCTAATGTTTCTTCTTTTCCACATCACCATCAGCACATTTTATAATGACGTTTTTGAGCTGACCTAGTCACAGTGAGACGTTCTCTGGCTCTCTCTTTCACTCTCTCTGGCTCTCTCTGTGGTTTTTCCTATAACACAATTCTCCATTATTCTACAGCCTCCCACACCACCTACACTTCCCGAAATGGGGGGAAAACACAGGAGATATTAACTCATGCCTTCTCTTGGGTTGTACTTCAAATGTGGGACACTGAGGCCAGAGGCTGATTGTGCAGTGAAAGGAAGGGCACACCCATACGCTTCTCAGCCACCTCCTAAGTCAGGTAACCACAAGAACCTTGAAACCAACCAATGAACATTTGTCAGAACTTTTCTTCTGAATTCTTTTTGAAAGTGATTTCTGTGAGATTGCATGAGAATGGTAAAAAAGTGGGGGGGGGGATTCAGCCTAGCACTCATTACAAGAGCAACCCACCTTTTCTACGGCCATCCCATACCCACAGTACCACAGAGGTGGTCCCTTCTCACATACTCCCTCAGCAATATCCACACATCTGATATACCTGCTGCCTACACCAGCACTAACTCTGGTGTAGTGTTAGTGCTGGTGTACACCTTGCAGATAGTGTACACCTTGCAGATAGTTTGCTGTACATTCAGGGAGGCATAAATACAAATTACTAGATATAGAGTGCAATCTTAAGTACATTTATGCAGAAAAAAGTCCCAAGAGCTTTGCCCTCTAATTACCCACAAGAAAAAAAGTGTTACAGAAGAGAAAGATGGTTGTAGTGTTGGAGTAGAAGCAGAATTATGTCCTAAGGATGCAATCCTATGCATGTTTGGACATTAAGAAGTCTCATAACTACTAGCACATGAGGGGAGGGGAGGGGAGGGGAGGGGAGTTGGAAGGGGCTTTGATTCCAGCTCCCTGCTCCACTTTCACCTACGGTCACCCATCCAGCTGCAGGCCCACACCTTTCAGCTCAGCAAAGATGACTCAATACGCAGAGTCGTGGGACATTTTCCTGCCCAAACATGCATAGACTTGCACCCTGAATATGCCAGTTCTTTTTCTGTACTAGGGCCAAATATCTGTCAGAGGATAAGATTTCATACAGGAGGAAGTGCTGCACTAGAAACCTCCAAGATGAAATTTCAGATTTCAACTGGTTCAACATAGCTAGCAATATTTGCATTAGCTATCATATAAGCTTGGCTACACATGCAAATTAACAATGTGGCAGATATATAAGGCAATAAATTAACTCACTTCAAATACTATATGGAAGATCACATATTTCAGCAAAAGCTGATCATGATGAACTGGCATATCAGGGAACAGTCCAAAACCTTCTTTCCCCAAAATAGTTTTGATTGGTGTAGTTTACCATGGTGGCACTTTTAAGCACTCCAGTGTTCTGCATATATAGACTGAGCCTCAGGTCTTTGCTTTTAGTGGAGGTGTGGGCAGGGGGGAATGACAGCAGCAACTCAGTCCTATTGCATCACACAAAGCATACAGCAAATGCAGGAGAATTCTGTCATCAGCAGCAGATCCCCTATAATCTAAAAAATTAGAAGGACTGGGTGGCGGGGGGGCATCATCCTATATTGGGTCAACTAAGAAGCCAAGTAAAGCAAGATCACCACCACCACCTCACCGCGGTGCAGCCAGGGCGGGACCTGGGGCTGAAATCCAGTACAGGGAGCTCCCCAGTGACTACCCTAAGAGTGGAGACATCAGGACTTGGGCAAGTGATCACCATAGCATTCTTCTCATTCAAAAGGAAAAGCACACTGTTGGATAGCAGCCAAGCAGGCATGTACAGAGTTGCAGGTATACACATATCTGAAAAGTACGTGTTCCTTTCCTACAACAAAAATGAAGTTTATGCCCAAGTGGATGTGTTCGGCCTCATACTTCTAGCATCATCGTGACTACAGGCATCAAGTTTCTCTGCATATTTCTTGTTTTGAGCAAGGTTGGCAGAGAGGTTTTTGCTTTGCTTGTGTTGAGGCGGTTGCTGCGGCACTAGAAAGTTGTTGCAAAGCACGGAGCAATGGCGGTGTGCATGCTGTGCAAATGGGAACTGGGACATTTCACCAAGGCATGTTTGAGAGGGAGGAGACCACTGGAAAGCACGCGCACACGACGCACCTTCCCCCCACAGGCAGGGGCACTGTGTCTAGTCCTTCCGTGAGCCCAACGCTTGCCCTCATCAGTTCTTAATTGACCGTAACCAAGGTGCTGATCTCAGCTTAAGGCGGCCTGCCTACCGCAATAGCCACTGGGCCTACCGGGAGTCATTGCCTTGCCCTTGCTCACCTTCAGGTTCCCTTTCGTGGTGAAAGCTCTTCCACAGATGGTGCACGCAAACGGCTTTTCGCCCGTGTGAGTCCGCTCATGAATCTGAAGAGCACTTGCTGATGAGAAGTTCTTGCCACATGTGGTGCAGATGTGTTGTTTTGCAGTACGGCGAGGGAGGGGCACCAGAAGAGGAGGCACACCAGGCGACAATGCGGGAGGACCAATAAAATGGCTCGAGCTAATGGGGCGATCGCTAGGAATTTCCATTTTTATTAGAGCTGGCGGGGCTCGGACAAAAGCCGTGTGGACACTGCTTCGGCCTGAAGAATAATAAAAGGGACAGGCTACGCATCAGCATGCTGCTCTCACCGATGTTACATGCAGTACTAGCTCCAGGTTTTTGAGGCCCTTGAACAGGGCCGCCTCAATGGGCTCCTTCCCTTCTCATCACCACTGTCACCAGCTGCTATTGCCTCCTAATTCTCCCTCTCCTCATTGCTACCATCAGACAAAAAGCCATTGAAGCCAGCTGGCCGTGGCATCTACTGTTCCTCCTCCTCACCGTGTCCTGGGTCACAGTGAGCCAGAAGTGAATGTGCAGGTTGCCATGATAAAAGAGAAGCACCAACTCTTGAACTCTTTGCCAGTGGGCCCCTGACACCCTCTGGGCCCTTGGCCTGTGCCCAACCTTACCAATTCTTGTGCCAGGCCTGGTTACATGAGTAACAAGGTATTTTGTGGATGCATGGACCTAGCTTTATCATATGTAAAAAGAAAAAAAATGAGCAAATATAAACAATATGTAAGATCACATGCTCAGTTGGGGATTGATAGGAGAGCCCAAGGTGGTTTAGAAGAGAAACTGCTGGTAGTATATTTGTTTTCCAGAGAAGGGAACAATACATACACCATGAAAAGAAAAAAAAAACTCTTATAAAAAGTAAACATAAATCTTTTTAAACCCCAGTAGCGGAGAAGCAACAGAAAGCATAAAAAATGTACACTGGAACAGCTTTCAAGCATTTGTTTGACCGATCACTCAACCCTTTAGACTCAGAAGTGGTTTTACAAGAGTTCTGTAGATATGTGGGACAACTTGGCCACTACTTTTGTAGTGAGTTGCACGAGGTGGATTCTCTGTGATCCACCGTCACGCTGCACCAACATCACAGGAGGGTCGATGACATGTGGCCATTATGCATGAGTACTTCACATGTTCCCATCAACCTTGATGAAGAAACAGGGAAAGGCTGACACAATGATTGAGCTATTCTTATGTTATTAGAACAGCACAGACAGGAGTGGCTTGTGGCAGTCTTGTGCAATCTTTATTTACTATGTCAATGTTATTGGGAGCAGTTCTTATTAGATCCGTGGTGAGTTTTCGCCAGTTCACTGACACAGTCAGCTCCATTTCTCTGACATCTGGGTCAGAAGAGATTGTGTGCATTCTGAACCGTTGCCTGGATGCGGTTATGGCTTGGATGGGGCTAATAAAAGGATGCTGAAACCCTGTAAGACAGACACTCCATGGGTGAGCCATTCCCGGGCTGTTTGCCTGTTCCAGAGGAGCAGGTGTACAAGTTCGGGGTGCTCCTGGATCCACCTTTAGCACCCAGGTGAATGCAGTGGCCTGAAGTGCACATTGCTCTCTCTGGCTGGTGCACATGCTATGCTCATTTCTGTATATGGACAACCGTATGGACAGCCATGGTGATCCATACCATTAGACTACTGTAAACTGGCTGAAGGCAGGGACTGGAGGTGCTCTGCCTGCTTTGGAAGCTGCAGTTAATGCAAAATGCGGCTGCTAGGATGCTTTCTGAGACACCTGGCTATATTCACCTAACCTATGAGCTAAGGTAATGGCACTGGCCACTTATTTGCTCTCAAGTCATGTTTGGAGTTACGTTTTTCTCTAGCAGATGGACTTTACACACATACACAAACACACACGGAGAGGGAGAGGGGGTTGAAACCAACTCAACCCTCCAGAAAACTCTCCTGTGCAATTTTGGAGGCAGAAAAGGTGGTACGTTTCAAATGCTTCCTGCAAATGCACTTTTTCACCCAAGCATTCTCTGGCATATAATGAACAGCAGTTAATCACAGATTGCCCCTATACTGTTGCAAGTAACTTGGTTTGAAAAGGGTGCCTTAAATATGGTTTGTGCTATTACTGCAATCGAGATGGATTTTAATAATCATTTCTTCCTATTTATATGTGAACCACTTATGAATGCGATTATAGTAAATGGTATATAAATATCACAAGTGTGTAATTAAAACTCAATGGGGGGCTCAAGGCAAATATGAAACCAGCACAAATGCAGAAGCTCTTGTGCATCGTGACTTGTGGAGCCAAACCACACATTACTTTAAATCCTAGATGAGTGATTATGGGTCCTCTTGGGGCAGAACCAACTGAAAAATCTTTCAGCTGACTATTTAAAGACCGACAAGTTTATTCTGTTAAGGATTCCTGAACACTTTAATGGTGAAAGGCGTGATTTTAAATTCATATCTAGCAGTTATACTGGCATTCATTTTTGCTCTACGGGGGCCCAATCTTGATTTTAAAAATCTCCTGACCCTACCCTACCCTACCCTACCCTACCCTACCCTACCCTACCCTGTGCTAATTCCCAGATTGGGATTGGCCCTTCTGTGCCTACTCTAGGGTAAACAGCAACACCACCACCACAGAGCCACATCAGTTTGGTCCTTAGTGACCTCTACTTTGAGCACAATCCAGTGGGGATACATGTGGTCTTCCAAACTCAAAGTCGCTTCCATATGCATTTGTCCTGCAAAATGGAGAGCTGGTTTCAGACACTGAGCTGGGGGACCTGAAGGGACTGAGGGCGTGCTAGGACACTTTAGATTCTGGCAGCACTAGTTGCCCCCTCCCTGCCGCCAAACACCCACTAAACTCCTCTGAGGTTGCTATTGCAACCTTGCAGCTGTCATGACACACCGTTGGTTGCTACTACCAATTGGATGGTTTAGTGAGGTCCTCGGATCGGCCCCGGCCCTGGTGGAGTGCCGAGAAGACAGTCAAAACTTGACTATCTAGAGAAAGTAAAGGTTGTAACAAGGTTTCCATAGGTGAACCTGCGGAAGGATCATTATTGGGTATGGAATGCACTTCCACGGGAAGTGGCTCAGGCCCCATCGTTGAGGGTGTTCAAGGATAGGCTAGACATGCACGTGGTGGGCATGTCGTGAGCGGAGCGGGCTGGAGCCAAGGGTCAGGCAGGATGGCCCGAGAGGCCCCTTCTGACTGTTTCTATGTTTCTTTTTCCACTTGCTGTAATGAGGGGTATTCAAGTGTAGCTCCCCCGCTCCAAGGTCAGAGTGATTTCTGACCTTGGAGAGGGGAATCTGAGCCATCTGGGGTTGCTCTGCAAGACAGTCACACAGCACAGCTTCATCCTAATCCAAGCCGCCTCACATTAAAAATACCGTGGCCACTGTTGCATGGAGCCACAGAATGGGGTCGTGCTTCCTGGGGGTATTCACGCTTCCCCCACCCTGTCCATGTTTGGCGAAGAACAAAAAAGGCGCCTCAGCATAGGCACATAGCCTTACCCCCATGTTTGGAACACAAGGTGGCCAGAAACCCTACGTTAGAGAGGACAGTCCTCTATTTGGAAAGCTGGCAAAGAAATGTTCTTGATTTAACAAGGTGTCCCATCTAAGCCTGCCTTAAAGGCTCATCCTGCACAGAGAATAGGTTCCTATCAGTTCTTATATCCATAGTTTAGTTGTGTGTTTTGTCTTAAGTAAATTAGTGTGGGAACAAAAACAAACATTTAAATATTATTTAAAGCTTTTACAAATACCTGACAGTTCAATTCACATGTTCCCTATGGGGCTACAGTTATAAACGCTAGTTTAGGAGTGGGCACTTGACCATAAGGCTCATTGGTGGACCGGTCACTGATTCTCAGCCTAGCCTAGCCTAGCCTAGCCTAGCCTAGCCTAGCCTAGCCTAGCCTAGCCTCCCTCACAGGGTTGCTGGGGGGATAAAATGGAGAGAACCATGTACCTTACTTCAGGTTCTTTGCAAGAGGGGAAAAGGGCAGGATATAACTGTAACAAATGTATAAAACTATTTCACAGAAGGAGTCAGTTGTGGCTTCCTGCTATGCCATTCTGATGTGCTTGCCCACCCCAAACTGGGCCAGGACGCAATCTCCCCTGCCCCTTTCCCCGTCCTGCACATGGTAGGCATGTCATGAGTGGAGCCAGCTGAAGCTGGGGGGTCAGACAAGATGGCCCAGGAGGCCCCTTCTCACTCTGTTTCTATGTTTCCATTCTCCCCAGTGAGGCGGAGGAACTACATATTCAGGGAAAAATGCAAAGGGCAAGCTTGTTGTTTCCCTCCACCAGCTTCGTTGAAGTTCACACATAATTATTTTTAATAATAATAAGAATACTTTGTATGCTCTGTTACATACTCAGATATAGAGCTACATAATATATAAGTAATTAGTTCCATGGATCTTTTCACATTTTATTCAAAATGTGTAATGTTTTAGTTTTGATCTCTTTTCTTTTTCAGTGGTGTAGTTTGGGAGAGGGTCATATTGCCATTTAAATGATTAAAAAAACCACCTAGAGCAGGGTGGTACAACGTTTCATACCTGAAGAGCCACATAAGGACTTCAACACAGAATTTGAGGGCCACACAATGAATTACATTTCCGTATTTTGATTGAAGATGGTTCTAGTACTAACTGAATGAAAAAGAACACTTTGTGGGCAGAGACCTCTGCAGCGATCACAGGCAGCTCCTTCTCCAACCTCAGCCCAAGCACAATGACCGGTCCTCTGGGGTGGCCCTCCCTTTCTTCCATTCCTCCCACCCAGAAACTTCTTGTACTTCGGCTGGCAAACTCTCCCAGCATGTTCCTCTCTCTGCACTCATCAGCTGGATTGGTGTGAGGCATGCTGGAGCAGGTTCTCACAAGGCCACCAGCCTGATCCATTTTCTTCCTGAAGTTCAGGAAGAAAGCAGAATGGGCCAGTGGTTTCAGGAGCGCTCACCGCAATCATGCCTGTGCCATCACTGGGCCCTGGACTGGGGGTGGAGGAACAGGGGGGCTCTGAGTGGCAAGAGGGCTACAGAACAAGGCCTCGGGGGCCACATGTTGGAGCACCCTGTTCCAGAGCCTCATCAATAAAAACTATCATGCAAAGCACCACATGTCTTTAGCAGAACATTTAACTTGTCCTCAGAGACTGGTTGGCCTGGCAGAGACAATAAGCTTTTACAGATTTAAATTAGTATTGATGACAAACCTTTCTTTATTTTAATGGACTTACCATACTCTCCATTTGAGAAGTGTAACCCGGGTTCCTCTTTGATAACCTTTCGACCAATATTGCCATATGTTAGATCCAAAGCACTATCCCTTTCCAGGGAATGGGTCTCAGGGGCTTCAGCCTTACTTCCCACCACTCCATCTTCTTGGGCACTGAACCCTGGAGACTTGGATCTGGTGCTCTCTGCTTGACTGTTGGCTGGAGACAGTGCCTGGAAGGAAGCCGATTCAGAGGCAACAGGGCTGCGGCTGCCATTTTGATAGTCAGCATCGCCTGCCACCGAGGAAGAGTCATTGGTCATGCCATCACTCTCTGCTGAGCCATTATCACTGGACTTCAGGCTGCTTTGCCGTTGTAAGCTCAAAGTTGAATTTACGATTTTCATCTGGTTTTCCAGCACTGAAATACTGGAAAATACAGAGGTTGAAGGATCTGCTTGAGCGCTGCAAGAAGCTAGGGGTTTAGAGGAGTGGCTTGGACCATCCAGCAGCTCGAGGTCTCCTTCCATCTCCATACATTCTACATTACCTTCTGGACAACAAGGATCTCCATTCTTCTCGGCTGCAATAGTCTCTACATCCGAATTGTCTCGGGTGTTTTCTGGGACTGGCGTATTGGGGATCTGTCCCCCCATATGCATACGAATATGCTGCTGCAACACCACTGCATTTGTAAACTTCTTCTGGCAGATAGGGCAAGAGTGTTGCATCTTTAATGGGGTATTTCCACGATGCACCCCATAATGGGTCTTGAGGTTGCCCTTAGTAGAGAAGGCCCGGCCACAAATCTTACACTTGAATGGCCTCTCACCCGTATGAGTGCGGTAATGCATCTTGAGGGAACTCTGGCAACTGAGCACTCTGTGGCAGATCAAGCACTTGTTGGGGTCTGCTGTGGACTTGTCAATGTTCTCCACCAGCTGCTGGAGCTTTGTGGTTTCAGAGCCTTGCTCTCCAGCTCGGCTGACAGGAAAAGCACTCACGCTGCAACTGGCCTGCGGAGAACCCCTGTTCTGCTCAACTCCTGATTCATGGCTCGTCACGCCTGATGAAGAACCTCCTTCACTTTCTGGGGAAGGCCTTGGCTGCGCATCACCCAGAAGAGCACTGGCAAAAGACTCCTTGCTACTTGCCAGGCCAGAAGGGTGCTGAGGTAAGCCGGCACCCACCGAGGTAGGCAGTGTGGTCAAGATAGGCTTAGTATCCACAATGAGATTGGATTCATCTAGTGGGACAGACATCCCATATGGGATTCCACTGCTCGTGGGCACATTGTCTAGGTGCTCAGGTACTGGGTAAGGATTCATTTTGATGTTAGGATACTTGTCTTTATGCCGCTGGAAATGCACTTTGAGGTTACCTTTGGTTGTAAAGCGATTGCCACAAATGTTACATTTGTAGGGCCTTTCGCCGGTATGGGAGCGGAGGTGGATTTGTAGAGCACTGTCATTGCCAAAGACCTTGCCACAGAACTTGCACTTGTGTTTGAAGAAGGACTCTTCCACAGCTGGCTTGTTTTCAGACACGTTCACATTGGGCAGCTTCCCTTTCCCCTTTTTTGAGGGGTCAACTGCCAGAGAAACCGCAGAAAGTGGGTTCTGGAAGATGACCGAGCTGGATGGCTGAGGTAGCAAAGGGCTCTGGAAGCAGGACATGGAATTTGGAAGGCTTCTGCTTGCATCGGGCTTCATGGAGATGGCAGGCATGAGCCCGCCAGCCACGGAGACTGCAGCCGGAATGCCAACACTAGAATGAGGTAGTTTGCCTTGTTTCAAGGATTCCAGGGATAGGCTTTGGTTCCCAGCTTTCTGTCCAATTAAAGCCACAGCAGCTGACACTTGTTGGGACATGTGAGCACCCAAAGCTTTGAGGGGGTCTGTGGCAGCAGCAGCTAGAGAAGAATGCAGGACATGGGGGGCCATCATCGCAATCTGGATGCGGATTTGCTCTGTCAGCTGGATCTGTTGCAGCTGCTGCTGTTGTAGGCACACGAGCTGCTCGAGGATCATGGGAATCGCACTGAGGTTAGCTGATGATGGAGAGGGGGCCTCCGAGGTGCACTGGTTGACAGCCACTTTAGTGCCACGGATGGTCTGCAAAGTCACATTAGTGTTGGGTACTTTGGGTTTGGGGAGATAGCTTAACCCAAGGGCTGCGGGCGCAACCGGGGGCTCTGTTTTTAGGTACATCCCTCCCACTGGCTCAGCCTCGGCACTTTCTTCACGCTTTTCCCCAGGAGCCGAGCAACTCTTGGTGTGATTTTCCTTGGCTGTTCTACTGTCCATCTGATTGCTTGAGAAGCTCCCCGAGGAGCTGTCGGAGAAGCCTGCCAAGGGCACGGTTCCCTCTCCATCATTCATGATGAGAACAGGCGGCATTTTAGTGCAATTTTTCTTATGCTCAAGGAATTCAGAGAGATCAAAGAACTCCGCACAGCATTTCTGGCAGATTTTGGTTTCCTCCGTCCGGCACCTTTTGGAACTCATTTCGCCACCTCTGTCACCTGGGAGGTCTCGTGGACTCCCTGGAAAAAAATAAGAGAGAAGGAGTTCTCAGAGCAAAGAAATGGCATGAACAAAGCATAAACAGAGGTCTGTGTCTAAAGAGGTGGATGGTAGACCAAGACATTTTCAAAGAAGAAACCAATAGATTTTCTAACCCTTTTTCCAAACCCAGATTTCATCTCAGTGATAAGGTGAGGCAACTTTGCAGTTAGTTTTCCTTCAAGCTGAAGACTGTCCTCTGTGAAAACAGACATATAACCACCCTGCATCTGATGATAACTGGCACTGGCGCCATCAAAGAAAAGCTGGTCAATTTGGAAGCTACCCAGTACATCAAATACCAGGTGCCACCACATGGGGGAACATATTTATTTATTTATTTATTTATTTATTTATTTATTTATTTAAAACATTTCTATGCCGCCCCCATCGCAACAAAGCCTTGGGGCAGTTCACAACATTCATAAAAATACAATTAATAATTTAAAAACTGGTACCATCTCAGCTATATATATTAAAATCTATAAATACAATAATAATAAATTAACAGTTAAAATAACTTTTAAATAAAAAGGTCTTCACCTGGCACCGAAAAGCAAATAATGACGGCGCCAGGTGGACCTCTCTGGGGAGCGCATTCCATAGGTGGGGCACCACCGCAGAAAAGGCCCTCCTCTGGGTACTCAGCCTCCTAATATCATTCACGGAGGGTTCCCGGAGAAGGGCATCAGCTGCCGATCGTAGGGGGTGGGAGGACATATATGGACGCAGACGTTCCTTTAGATAACCAGGTACCAAGCCATTAAGGGCTTTATAGGTCATAACCAACACCTTGAATTGGGCCCGGACTTCAATAGGGAGCCAGTGAAGCTGACGGAGAACTGGGTTTATATGAAAACAATGCCCAGTCCCCGTCAGCAACCTGGCAGCTCTATTTTGCACCAATTGAAGTATCCGGATCGTCTTCAAGGGCAGCCCCACACAGAGTGTGTTACAGAAGTCTAGTCGGGAAGTAACCAACGCATGGGTCACTGTCGCCAGGCAATCGTTCTCCAGGTAGGGACGCAGCTGATAGATCAGCCAAAGCTGAAGGAAGGCGCTCCTCGCCACCGCCATCACCTGAGTTTCCAATGACAGCTCAGGGTCGAGGAGCACTCCCAAGCTGCGAACCTTGTCCCTAAGAGGGAGTGCAACCCCATTCAGGACAAGGTCCAGGTCCCCCACCCCGAAGCCTGAACCACCTACCAACAGGACCTCTGTCTTGTCTGGATTGAGCTTCAGTTTATTGGCCCTCATCCAGCCCATTACCTCGGCCAGGCACCGGTTCAGTACAGCCACTGCCTCACCTGGATTGGTGGAAAACGAGAGGTAGAGCTGGGTATCATCAGCGTACTGATGATTCCACAGCTCCTGATGACCTCTCCCAGCGGTTTCATGTAGATGTTAAATAGCAAGGGGGACAAAATGGACCCCTGCGGGACTCCATGGCATAACTGCCATGGCGCAGAGCCATAGTTCCCCAGCACCACCTTCTGGAATCGGCCACTTAGATAGGAGCGGAACCACTGCAAAGCGGTGCCTTCAACTCCCAATCCCGCTAGCCTATCCAGAAGGATACCATGGTCGATGGTATTGAAAGCCACTGAGAGGCCCAAGAGAAACAACAGGGACGCACTCCCCCTTCTTTCTCCCTGCACAGGTCATTGTACAGGGCGACAAAGGCAGATTCAGTACCGTACTTGGGTCTGAAGCTGGACTAAAATGGGTCCAGATAATCAGTTTCATCCAAGAGTGACTGGAGTTGTCCCGCCGCCACCTGCTCTAGCACCTTGCCCAAGAACGGGATGTTGGCCACCAGTCTATAATTGGCGACCACCTCTGGATCCAGGGATGCCTTCTTTAGGACTGGCCGGACTAACGCCTCCTTTAAAGGGGCAGGTACCCGGTCATCTCTTAAAGAGGTGTTGACCACCTCCAGGATCCAGGTCACAATTCCGTCCTTGGCATTCTTGAGTAGCCAAGATAGGAAAGGGTCTAGTAAGCAGATGGTAGGATGTACTTGTCCAAGCACCTTGTCCACATCATCAGGCTGCAACAACTGAAATTCATCCATCAATTGAGGACTCGACGGTGTCATTGGCACCTTCCCAATAGAATCTGATTCAATAGTAGAGTCCAGCTTGTGACGAATCTGAGTGATTTTCTCCCTGAAATGCTTGGAGAAGTCATCACAGCGGGCCTTCGAGGGTGGCACAAGATCCCTTTTTGGGCCCAGATTTACCAGCCCCTGCACCACCCGAAAGAGCTCTGCTGGACGGCATTGTGAGGAGGCAATGGAAGTGGAGAAGAATTTCTTCTCCACCACCCTCACCGCCACAGCATAGGCCCGATAGTGGGCTCTTAAGTGTGTTTGGTCAGATTCATTCCACCTCCACCTATGCTCTAGACATCTCCCAACCCGCTTCATCGCCCGTAATTCAGGTGTGTACCAAGGAGATGAACCAGCTCTGCCAGGTGGGAGAGGACGCTTAGGAGCGATCGTGTCAATAGCCCTGGTCATCTCCCCATTCCATAGTTCAACCAAGGCCTCGACAGGAGCACCAGCCTTATCAACTGGAAAATCCCCCAGAGCCTTCAGGAATCCATCAGAATCCATCCAACTTCGGGAGCGGACCAGCACGATCGGGTCTGCACCCTTACAGAGGGAAAGGCTGCTCTCGAGCTCAAACCTCACGAGGAAGTGATCTGACCATGACAAGGGCGTCAAACTTAAATTCCTCACCCTCAGATCACCCTCTTTCTGCCCCGTCGAGAAAACCAGGTCCAGAGTGTGTCCACATTCATGTGTCGGGCCACTGACATGTTGAGACAGTCCCATGGCCGTTGTGAGAGGGCGACATCTCCCCCACCCCCGCCCAGTTCTCTGTGATACAGGCCAGGTTGGCCCTCTCATCCACGATCAAATCGTGGATGAGCATTGCTTTATTTTGGACTGACCTGGCATTAAGCAACAGCACCGTCAGGCCCGGGGGGCAGTTGACAGGGCTACTTGGAACCCTCTGGCTGGGGGAATAACCAGAAGGAGGAACAGGTGTTAACCATCTGTCCCTCCTTCTTCTATGTGGACCCGTTAAACCCCCAATGCCATAAAGTCCATTGTCCATGACCACCCCAATGGTGGCGCCCTCGTGCTCCCCAGGTGACAAGATACACTGCCATGTGCAGACACCTTAGCCTTCTTCAGACATGAGGCTGCAGTTGGGGAATATTTTCAGATCTTACAAGCATCACATGTAGGGACTCAAATGTTCAGGAAAACTTCTGGTTGGGGTTCTTGCAATGGCTTTATGGCATTCAAAGTCAAATAAACAATAGCCCTGTCACACAACGTGTGACAATTTGAGAAAACAACCAGAATGTTGGAAATGAAAAGGACTTTTAAACGAAATGCCTGTGGGCAGGGATAGGGCAATTTCTCCCCATGCCCTACTCTGTCGATAGCCACCAGGATGGTTCTCTCCCATCAGGGAGTGACTGTGGCTCAGAAGTAGAATGCACACATGCTCAGTGCCCCAACTTTCCAGGTAGGGCTGGCAGAACTCCTGCCTGAAACCCTGGAAAGCCACCACCAATCTATGTTGACAACACTTGGTCTACATGGACCAAGAACTAGACCATGTTAAGGCAGCTTCCTATGTAGATATAAGTACCAGACCTTACATCTCCCTAACCCACTTTCTGATGCTCCAGTTGTTAACTGCCAATTACTTGTGTAGGCAAAACAGTACTGTCAATGTACAAAAATGGGTATCAGCAGTCTGAAAGGAAATGAAACTTGAAATTTGCATAGATAAGGAAAATCCTTAGGCTGGTGGTAGGGCAGATGAAGCCAAAAGTCCCCTGAATGGTCCAGAGAGAAGCAGGCTGAAATGCTGACCAGTTGTAGAAAGTGGAAGACTAACCAACTGGAACACGCAGAACACTTCACACAATAAACAGTTTGTTGCACAGCCTGTGACAGGGATGACACGTGTACGATACACAAACCTAAGAGCTGCTGCCTCTTTCCAGAGACATTGATCAATACATTCATTTTGATCCTGCCCTAAATTCAAGAGTCTCACGCCAAGCAGCATGATCTTTCTGCTGGTCTCAATTCTTTATTCACATCAGCCCTATGAGGTAGCTTGGACTGAAGGAGAGGGGGAAAGAGAAGCCGAAGTTTGTTCAGTGGCTTCCCAGCTGAGTGAGAAATTGAACATGGCTTTCTCAGTTTTTATCTATTTCATTTTTATACTGAGGCTCTCTGCATGGTTAACAGTTGTAGTCCAACCACTTTACTGCATTGGCTTCTAGACAATACAGTTGGCCCTCCACACTCGTGGTGGTTAGTGGAGCAGGAGCCCATGCAAATGTGTCAAAATTGCAAATACCGCTAGCCATCCCTTACCAACCTTAACTCTAGATACTGTTGACCATGCGTGTACTGGATTGCTCCTCTCCCTCCCTCTCCCTCTCTCTCTCAGACCTTAGTCTGATCCAAGAGGGCTCCTCTTCTTCACATATCACTTTCTTATATTCTTATCCCCTGTCCTCCCTTTCTCTCACCAGTGCCTCCTCTTTGCGGCAAGGAAATGCCGGAGGAATTTCCTTCTCTGGATGAGCAGGGCAGGAAAGCATGCTTTGGAGGCCCCCCCTCTCTTCCCTTTCACTCCTCTCTCTATGGTGATGCTTTGGTGGCCTTCCCGCTCTGCCCTTTTACTTTCTCTCTCTCTCTCTGTGGTGGTGGTGATTTTCTGCAGTAAGCCACAAAACTCCTGTATATTCTCATTTAATTTTTGATCGCAAACTCGCAAATAATCAAATCTGCAAAAGTTAAATCCATGAAAGTTGATGTGTGACTGCAATTTTGGCTATTGGACAATATAGAAATATAAAATCATCATCATCATCATCATCATCATCATCATCCCATCTCCATAGCTGACAGCTTTAGCCTTGGACCAGCTCCATGACATGCACATAACCTCCTTGAGTAAATTCCTGCAATGCTAAGGTACCTCCCAATCTAACATCACCACTAATTTCTTTCCATGCTTTCAATCCACATGTGTACTTCTCTCTCTTCAACAAATGTTCTGAGGTTTCAGTGGTGCCACAGGACATCAAAGCTTCTAGACTTTCACAACTGTCTTGGACAAGCTGGCTGGGGATGATGGGAGCTGTAATCAAACACATCTACAAAGCAGTAGGATGGAGAAGGCTGAACAGCAGAAACCATTACTGAGTCCTTGAACACAACTCCTGTGTTATATTGTACTCAAAGGCCAGGTTTGCCAATCAGCCTAAATAAAACTGCTTTGGAGATATAGAATTACGTTTTAAAAACCTAATCCATAAGAGCAGCATTTATAGAAAGACAAGCATTTATATAGAAAAGCAAACAAGGGTGAGGCGTTTTTTCAGCCAACATTAAGAGCTAAATGTTTAAAATGTCAGGTTCTACACCCACTGTTAGGTCCAGGCACAATGAATCATTTATACTAATAAAACTTTTATGGAAGACAAAGTAGAAAGTGCCAAAGTTTGCAGAAAACAAGAGATTTGTGTTTTAAAAATGGAGATGCAAGCATGTGTTAATGCCAACAAACAAAAATGCCTGCTCACACAGTGATGGAAAAAGGTGGTTTTGAAACATTTCTCTGACCTGGAGTAAGTGAACTCTCCGCAGGGATAGGACCCAAGGCAGGGGCAGGGTGAGGGGGGCGGGGGGGGGGTCAAAGTCAGGCTTATGGGACACTCTTTGTTTTCTGACAAGAACACCCAAGGTCTGCCAACTGAAACCAGGTGCAAAAGTGTGACTTGGCAACTGCGACAACTTAAGACATCATCAAAACACAGGAGATGCATGTGCTAATTTTTATATCTAGATGCACATTTAGAAATACTTCTTATAATTTAAATAGCTATAGGGCATATTGTACCATATTGGGGGGGGGGTCAACTGTGACAAGGTGGACTACGTCTTGCTCAGTCTGATGTCCAAATGCTAACTGCTGGTTGGTAACTTCAGGGCCCCTGAAGGTGCTTTACCTTTAAACTGCACTTGGAGCCCTTCAAAGAGAAGTGATTGTCAAACAGGACCGTCCTCAGCCAGACTTTACTGCCCACCCCCCTCAGCCACCCGGGGCTTCTGGGGTGAACCAGTTTCCTATCATGACTCTGCATAAGCAAGTACACTAGAGTGTCTAGGAACAACACTCAAGAAATCTAATACAAATACAATTTTGTACATACAATTTTATTTTTTTTATTTTTCAATTTATATCCTGCCTTTTTCCTACAAAGGGCTCAAGGCAGCTTTCACCATTCTCCTCCTCCATCTTATCCCCACAGCAACAACCCTGTGAGGCAGGTCGGGCTGAGAGTCTGTGACTGGCCCAAAGTCACCCAGTTGGCTCCATGGCTGAGCGGGGACTCGAACCCAGATCGCCTGAGTCCCAGTCCCATGCTCTTCACCACTACACCACACTGGCTCTCAGAGCAGTATAGGATTATGCAATTTTGTACAGGATTATGCAATTTTGTGCATAATCCTGTACAAAAGCCACCAATTAGTAGTCAACACTTTACATGCATAGTCACCAAGACCAAGAGATAAGCCATTCAAGACCACTAATGGCCGTGTTTTAGGTTTTTACTTATTACTTTACTTATGATTATTTTATGATGGGAGATGGAAACCCGATCTATCACAAAGTACCCAGAGATCTACCAGGATCTATCCAGGAGCCCTGGATTTCCTGGGCTCAATTCAGTACAAATTCGGACAGAGAAATATCATACAATTGCCAGAATACAGATGTGGAGGTTTTACTAGCCTTCCTTAACCTAGATGAACAAGGAAGAAAATTTCTAGCAATATTCAGTGTGAATATAAAGCACTAAACTCAAGAAGATAGTGAAAATAAATTGTTCTGCAAATACTTTAAGAAAGCAAAAGGTCACCTCAGTTACAATTAAAATGTATGTACCCTAACAAACCAAGAAATGAAATAAATAGTAACAAGAGAGAGAAAGCAAATTAGTGCACATCAAGAAGCAACTTACAAAACAAAAATCAGCATTACCATGAGGAAAAAAATCAGTGCTGTGCAGAAAATTTCTTTCACATTTTCCCGAAACCATTCTAATTCAATTTGGTAGGAAAGAAATTGCTTTGAGGAGGAAATTCAAAGGGGAATACAGCTTCAGAAAAATTCTTATAAGTTGAGTACAAGTTTCCTGTGCTCACCAAGCTTACGAGGTGGTGGAAGAATGTGCGCACATGTCCTAGTTTTCATTCTATGACCCTCTCCTCAGTCAGTAATCCACTGCCTCCTTGGCTTCCCCAAACTTCAGTTAAAGCCCAGCCACAGAAAGGGTTGAAGCCCTTATTCCTCTCACAGGGCTTTAAAAAAAATCCGGAAACTCAGGCAGCCCAGGAAGTTGCAAATGAGAGCGAGGTGTAAAACAGAGACAAAACACACCCAGAATGCTTGACCACTTCACAGTTATCGGGTAAGCTCACCCCCGCCAAAAAAAAAAAAAAAAAGGTTGAGAATAAGGCAGAAATAAGGGAGAAATACTGCATCTTCTTTCATGCAGGGTGGAGACAACTTTTGGGAAATTGGAGAACAGGTCTGACATAGCCCTGGCTCCATCTCTTCCCTTTCACCCCTGCATGGAGGATGCAAAACTGGTTGGCCAGTAATACAGTTGAGGCTGTTGTCACTTGTAGTTATAACACAGAAAAATCTTTAGGAAAAAAGATAGAAGCCATAATACAATCCCTGCAAATGGTGAGACATAGGTGAGAAAACCTGTGAAGAATTTCAGCGTTATTTTTTGCCCAAAAATAGGGTGGAGAATTGAGAAGTTATTTGTGAACAGTTCTATAAAAAGCCATCATTACTTAATCTTTCTTTATTTAGAGTATCTGGATACTGTTTCATTATCTAGCCAGATTCTGGAGCAGTGGACAATAAAGGGATAACACAGATGAAAGAACTAAAACAGGGTAACATTGAAAGCAAAAAACCATAAATGACAATTTTGGCCAGTGCCAAAAATGAGAAAGTGTCAGAACCATCTGACCTCCAGAGGCAGGGAGTTCCACAGAGCCAGAATCAACACACTGAAGGCTTTTCTCCTGGTGGACCCCAACTGCACCATAGGTCTACAAGGAACCACCTGGAGAATGTCCTTCAATGACCTCCAGACCGATGGCAAGAGAGAAGATGCTCTCCTGGGCTATTGCCACACACACATCAGTTTTCACATATAAATTTATTGTAAAGATTCACTGATCTGCAGTAAAGATGATTATGTTCACTGATCTTGCATCACTGATATAGTGATTTCACTATCACTCATTAACCTAAACGTGCAGGGAGACAGTATCTAGGAAAGCCAACGTGCATTTTGTAAGCATTTCCTGCCTCAGCTGAGAGGCAGCAATCTCTTTGCTAGAGCAAAGTGATTGACTGATATGATTTGCAAGACTTCCCCAGTTCAAAATAAAAATGACTGCGTAAGAGATTATTTTCTAGGGCAGCAAGCAGGTGAAAAGGAAATAGCTGTTAAAAATCAGGGTGGATTTGATTTAAATCACTAGTCAGTAAAACTAGATTTAAATAATGGTTTTCTACATAATTTGCATGCATTTACCCATAGGTAGAGGCACATCACTGAAATATTCTCAAACTGGCTCTCTTTTTCGGCCTGCTGTCATTCTAGGTTTTCTCCTTCAGGGAAATATAAATCTGAGGTTGTACACAATAAGGTCCAAAGACTTGTGGAGTATTCTGCTCAAAAGGTTTCACTTCCATTTTTACTCCTTGCCCCTTCCTCTTCACACTTAGGTTCTTGTGCAGATTTATTCCATTCCCCAAAATCTTAATCTATTTATTGAATTTTTTGAAACCTAGCATTTATGATTTTGTGTACATAGATTTGCAAAGGACCAATTAAAGCCTTTTTATTTCAACTCTGTATGTTTATTTTATAACATTTTTGCTATGAAGAAGAGACATGTGATCTCCGCAGACAAAAATTCAGTTTTGAAAACTGTAAAACCAAGCATAATATCTTCTAGATAGAAAAATTGCTCAATAACCTTACAGAAACCTCTGGAAGAACATGACATTGTGAATGGATTAATGGAATTTATTTACCAAAAAACAAAATAAAACAAGAATGAATACGATTATATAGCCTCATGCTACATAATTAAAAACCTATCCTTATTTCATGATGAATAACCTTTGGTCTATAAGGTATCTTAAACAGATTTTTCATCAAAAAGAATTTTATTAAAAAACCATTTAAAAAATCCAACTTAAATGAAAAAATCCAATTTTGGACTTTTAAAAAATCATTGATTTTTATTCACCTTATTTAAAATAGAAAGGTCTATTGTACAGAACCAATCAGAAGGATGATTTGGGGAAAGAGCTGACAAAGAACCAGAAGCATATAGGGTAGGCCATGAGAAATTCCACACCTGTTGAAACCCAGTACGAAGCACACACACACAGGGTTATATCCAGTGTTAGTCTAACCCACTTTCACCTTCAGGGGACTGGGGACGTGCAGCAGGTCAAGCACTAGAAGCTGGGACTTCAAGAGGGCCAACTCTGGCCAACTGAAGGCCAGACTGGGGAAAGTCTCCTGGGATAGGTTACTGGAAGGTAAGCGAGTTGAGGAGGGGTGGATAGCACTCAAAAGGGAGGTTTTGGAGGCACAAGCCTTGATGATACCTCTAGTTAGTAAGGTGGGGAGGCAGAGGATAGTGCCGCCATGGATGCAAAAGGAGGTGGTTAGAGAGATTAGACGAAGGAGGAACCTCCGTAGGAAATGGGTACTGGGGGAAATAGACAAAAGGGTATACTGGGAGGAGGAGGCCCGTTGCAGGAGGATTCTTCGCAAGGCTAAGGCTGATTACGAGCTGAGACTTGCCAAGAATATCAAGAGCAACAAAAAGGGCTTCTTTCAGCATGTAAATAGGAAGAGGAAGGGGAGACAAGTAGTAGGACCACGAAATAAGGAGGAAGACAATCCAGTGACTGATATGAGGGAACAGGCACAGATGCCAAATGACTATTTTGCCTCTGTGTTCTCCCCAAAGCAGGACGGGGGATATCCGCATAGGAGATTAGATGAGGCTGGGGACTTAGGGGCACAGATTAGAGTCACCCCCCTTGAAGTCGAGGGGCTTCTCAAGGCATTGGACATTACAAAGGCACCAGGCCCTGATGGATTACACCCAAGAGTACTTAAGAGAGTTGGCAGCTACTCCTCCTTACCATTGCACCCTATTTATTCACCCATTTCTTGCTCTGGCCCAGGCCATGATGGTGTAAAGAAGGAAGTACAATGGATGCCTCAGCCTACTGGGTCTCTGCCCATCCAGCAAGTGAGGATGAGGAACAAGAGCAGCATCTGAGGGCAATGGTGGACACCTGGGGGTATCTTGCCAAGGGCCCTTCAAAACCTAGGGCTGGCACTCTTTCCAGCTTTCTGTCTATCTCCTGTCCATAAAGCCACCTGGAGGCCACTTTCATCAAAGCTTGGATGAACAAACTCTTCCAGTTGGCATGTGCACACACCCACACCTGTCACCTCTCTGGCTGGCTGGAAACAATTCTTATCAAATAAAATAAATTCTTCCCATTGAAGTACAGCTAGGCATGTGGCTTCTCACAAGTCCACATAACACTGATGAGGTGATAAGTGCCACAGGCTTGGGATGTTACCTGCTGCGTCAAGCAACAAAAAACTAGGTGACCCAGAATAGTAGTACCACATGTAGAGGGCAGGCAGACTGCAGAAGGGTGCTGACAAAGAAAATAATTCCAGGTGACTGGCACACCATGGAGGCAGCTCAGACTCAATGCAAGAGAAATCCAGCCATCCTAAGCACAGACCCTCAAGGATAAACTGGGCCGTTGGAGACAGATCCTGGGCAGCGGGAACCTAAGGGCACCCAAAGGCTAGTGCTGCCACTAAGTGGCCCTGACAAGGCTTCTTAACCTTTTGCATCAGTCTCTGGGTTCTTTGCTGGATTAAGATTGGACATCTCTATTCCCAGTTCTTCCTTTCCTGTCTTTTACTAAATTCCACTACATTGCTTTACTTTGGTGCGTGGAACCTGGTGGGATACAGCAGATATTAAATTTTGCTGCCTTCCCATCCCCTTAAATTGTCTTAGTGTGATGAATTTCCACACAGCAATACCTGTCCTGGACAGGTATTGGGGATGGGGGACAGTAGTTCCCCCCATCATACCTATTTTTAATTTACTTGTAAAGAAAAGGGGTTCAAGCTTATTCTTGATGGAGATCAAACTGCTTTGCCTCTCTAGGTGGCACCATAGTACAGAGAAACAAAGCGGAATGCCACAACTACACTGGTGGACGGGGCTGGTTTTAGTTTGCAGTTCTCCCAACATACCACGTCAGACTTGTCTAAGGTAGCCATAATCAAGTGGCAATGAGGGACAGCAAGGGCACAATAACAGCCTAGTCTAGGAAAACTCCCTTTCGCCTTGGTTCTACATTTTGGAACATCACAGGGAGAAACTTGGGAGCCCAAATATCTCTGCCAGTTACAAGTCAGGTGAAGCATGCAGGTGAAGCAAAATAGGGCAGGTAAGTAAGGTTCCTGGGTAGAGCAATACTACCAGATACATGGGGAATTTTGTGCATCAGCATCGTCATCTATTGCATTTATTGCCTTTGCATGGAAGTCATGTAGAAGTTGCAGGGATGGGCCAGCATCTAATATGCTTGTTTTGGAAGAACATGGAAGAAGAATGGAACCACAGGAAGGATGAGGAAGGCCAAGCAGCTCTAAGGACAGGGGGGGTATGGCAGAGGGTGGGTGGTATAGGCACCGACCACCATTTTAAAATTTTCTGTCCAGCTCTCTTAAGAGGTATAAGAGCATCATTCTGTGCAATATTAGGGTATGCTCTGGTGTAAGGGACACTTTTCAACCATTCCTCAGTGAGACAGGAATAGCAACTTTTTTTAGGGGCTCACCAAACCATGTCTCTTGTGGTCCACTGATGGCTTGAGAAACCTTCTGTTTTTGCTGCTTTCCTAGTTCCATGGAACAAGCAGGTGACAACACAGAGCAGATGGGTTGTGTTTGACTTAGTGAGTCAGAGGTTACACTAGCCTAGTTTTAAATTTTAGTTAGCCAACTCAATTGTTTCCTAAGAAGGATAAGCCCTAAAAGGATGGGATAAGATGCACTTTTCCCCAAATAGCTGCAACTACAGCGCCTTTCCATGTATTCCTTTGTTTCAACAGTTAACCCTGAAATGTAAGTAATTAGAACACTGTATGTCCAGAGTGCCTTTAAGGACGTAAGAAAAGCACTGCTTGGTCAGACCTAAAGTGCGCTTAGTCCTGTTTAGTGGCCAACCAGAGCAGGGCACATGGACAACAGCACTTTACAACTGTGTTGTTCCCTAGCAACTAGTAACAGAGGCATACTACATCTGACCCTGGAGTTAGCATGTAGCTATCACAAGTAGTATCCACTGAAGCCTTAATTGCCCATGATTTTGTCTGAAACCCTTTTAGGGCCATCCAAGTTGGTTCCCTTATTTGTCTTCTCGGGCAGCCGACCCTTCTCTTTGGGATTACAAGATGTCCAGATCAGAATAGGTGACGCCCTGGGATGCTGAAGTCCTACACCTTTGTTTTGAAAGTTAAGCCACGTTGAATGCATGGCCATATTAAGGGTAATAAAATCTTGCCAACTTGCACATCATTCACCCAGCTTAGAAATGAAGCCCTGCATTATCATTCCATGTCAGGATGTAACAGCCGACATCCATGTAAGGCCTGTAGCCATCCATACAGCAGCATGTTCCCGTGGATGGTTCCCGGCTTGCCATCTGGAAACCAGTGTGACTGTACAAAATGGGTGCCAGTCTTGGACTTGACAACACAGTTCATCAATGCCTTCTTGGTTGGAGAAAGGCTGATTTCTAGTCAGGATGATCAAGGAACTCCATACCTTGAAAATGCAAGCTGTCCTTTGTTCCCATCATCACATATCCAGAGAAAGTATGGACTACCACAGCAATGGACACCCAAAACAGAAAACCTAAATATTACATCTATGTTTGAAATAGTGCTCTATATAGTCAGAGCATTTGTTTCCAAATGCCCACATACTGTTATGTTACAGAACATGGGTGCAGAATCTTTCAGCTAATGGCCAAATTTTATTTTGGAAAAAATCATGGGGAACGCCACAAGTGATGAGCCGGGCCAACAGCAAACGTGGCTGAACTGGAAGCCAAAGAACTAGAATACCAAAATTATAAACACAGTTTGGCTCAAAGCTCTCCCTTCCAGAAATGCATCCTTAAGAGAGGCATTCAGACTTTCAGAATAGGGAGAAACCCCTACAGAAAAGTGGGGAATCACCAAGCAATGGGTCATTGGAGAAGGGGAAAGGGGGCATGGTCAGGTGGAGAACCCTAAAGGGACAGACAGGGATCTCAGGCAGGCCAAATTTGGCTCCTGGCTACAAGGTCCCACAAACCTGTGGTACAATGACAGTGGAAGAACTTTAATAAGACTGTAGATACAGTGTTCCACTGCCCTACAGACCTCGGCTTACAACTTACAAACCCAGCCCTACTCCCACTTGGGAGGTTTATAGCAGAATCAACATTTAAAGTAGGACTTGGTATACAGCATTTAAAACCCCACTAGATGCTTGAAGATGATATGACTCTGTTCACCCTCCTCCAGATCACATTATATTATCTTTCAACTTCTTGTAAACTGACTGAATGCAGTGAAGTCAGTAGAGAGATTTATGCTCCAATGCAGTACAGTGAAAGGAAAGATTCTCATAAGGTGGAGATGAGATCATGCAAAAACTAGGTCTGATGCATTAAACCTGGGCTTCAATATTTAGCCCAAGCCTATGAAGTTCTCCCCAGTGACCCTTTGATAATCAGGTTTAATTTGCTCAAGTGCCTATGCATACAAAATGATTCCATTTGTTCCATGCTTCCAAGATTTACTTCTACCACCTAAATACACAATTTTAAGGATTAGATTCAAAAACTTGCCTCTAAAAGTTGGCCACTGAGTCTTAGAGAACAGAAGTAGAGCATGACACAGACAAAATGAAAAACTCTGAGATCTCATTTATTTCAGTGATAGGTATTTCAACACTTTGTACTAGCATCTTTAAATCCTATACAGAAGGGACACTGAGAGCCATCTAGGTAAAAGTAACAATTTGAATCAAAGTGTTAATTTTAATTAGCTATATCCACACACACCTCAACTACACACTTTTTCTTTCTCTCCTCTACTCCACAGAGCCAAAACATTTATTTATTTACTTATTCTACTGCTCATTTGTCAAGATGACTCTCTGGGAGGTTTATATAATCAGAATATGCAAATAAACAATGCATTAAATCAGTTCAACAATGGCACTACGATGACACTAAAATTAGCAACAATAGGTCCAGTATAAGCCCTTTACAGTGGTGCTTAAATTAGTCCAAGGTCCAGCAACAAAACACAATAAAATGTGATACAGATAAAATAGACATTTCAAAAGAATCAAAATTAATAACTGTTAAAATATCGAGTGAATAAAAAGGTTTTTACCTGGTGCTAGAAGGAAAAGAGTCAGTGTCAGGAGTACCACAAAACATACTTGCTCAGGAGTTCTTGCCAAAATACTCCTAATCACAATTTTTCAATTTTTTTTTTACCATCTCTACTGCTATTACAGTTTATACTATCCTGGTCATTGAAACACCAGTGCAGCTCGGTAATTTTAGTCAGCATTATGGGGTGTCATTTAGATGGCCATATGCAATATTTCCATTACACTGTTCACAATGAACTTCTCTCCTCACCATACTTTACAGCTGCTTTTATATTACTAAAGCAAAATGAACTGTTCGCCAGTCGTAAGTTACGTTCTATGAAAGCGAAATCCTCCAAGCAGGTGCAGTTTTGCATTTAATCCTGTGAGCATATACAGTTTTGAATTTTTTACTCAAAGCTTAGCACCTTCTGGACTACAGGAATAAAACAAAAATGCTTCTGCTGCCCTGACTTACTTGGGAGTAAGCACCATTCTCTTCTAGAAAACAAGGAAATATTTTAAAAGTCAAAATCATAAAAGGGACCTCTGTCCGTGTGTGGCCGGCCACCCTCTGACTGTAGAGGAAGTAAAAGCCCCAGCGCCTTGCAGCACGCCTCTTGGAAGCCCAGCTGCTGCTTTGGTACTGTCCCCTCACCTGCTGCACTCTAAGTGTCAGGTGGGGAATCCTCTGGACTGTGATTCCACTGATTTCAGTCCAAGAGCCAATATATTCTGCCCCACTGTATTCAGATCCTGTATTTTGAACAAAACAAACTTTTCAGGCAGCCCACAAAAGATCTAAATCAACTTCTTATCAGCTTGAGAGGCAACAGTTCTGAATCACCCCTTTTACTTGGATATTTCGGTTTGTCCACCATTAACAGGACAGGGTTTAGTTGTTGCTGCTTTGGTTAAACATTTCTAGTACTCCAACCACATATATAGATAACAGCAATAGATTCTGACACAGTTGTGGTCAATACCAGCCAATTACACATGTAGGCCAGTGAGAGCTTTTGGGTTCACTGTAATAAATAATTTGATTTTGCTTTCAGCAGTTAGTTAAAACACAAATAAAACTATCACAGCAGTTTGTCATGCCTACCACATGTCATGCAAACAAGAAAAACTATCCTGGATTTAGAAGTCTTACATTAAATTACAGCAAATACAAAATGCTAACAACTGCGTTTGAAGTTGTGCAGTGCAATTGTAAATATGTTTGCTTATAAGCAAACCAACAAAGAAGGACCACAGAGTTCAGCAATGTACTTACCCCCTTGTTAGTGGACACAGATATGCAGCCTTTAAATAGAGTCCGTGTTAATGATTTGAGGTAATTTTAGAAGGGCTTAAAAACCAATATGGGCACTGAAGACTGCCAAACCTCTGAGAAAGGATCTTAGCTACCTTCTGTGGCTTGCAAGCAACATTTTCAATGAACATTTGTTCTAGTGCTGTTGACTTGAGTTTAAAAAGGATACTAAAAGCACAACCCTATAAACGTTTAGACAGAGAAAGGTCCTACAATTCTCAGCATCCCCCAGCTGTGCCTAGCTGGGAGGGAATACTGAGCATTTCAGCATTTTTTCTGTTTAAACTTACCCAAGCTTATGTCCTAAGTGTAGGATGACAGAAAAATATATAAGGATTGCTCTTTCTGCAGAACAAGTTAAATAAAACAAATCCATCCTCAGAGAACTGTCCTTAAAAACAAAAGGGAAAGCAAAATAAAACAAAAGGGACTACAATGCACAAAAATAACTAACTGATGCATTATCTATGCACAAGCCAGCATTACTTCTCTCAGCATTGTGGGCCAGTGCTGTATTCGATGGCATTACATCTGCCCATGCAAAATAGCACAAGAGCTATTAAGCAGTTCTTAACTGGACCAAGCTCAAGCAGGAATTTAAGGATGGAAGGCAGAGTTAGGAAGAAATAGATGTTGAACAGAACACTACCAATCACCACCTCCCCAGAACACACACTCAAGTAACAATCAGGAGTAAAGCCCCATGCAGCAGCTTACACCCTAAACGAATAGGGAAGGGAAAAAGACAGCTTGCTTCTACCTTTTCCAAGGACCATTTCTTCTTCTCCACTCAATTGCTCGCACCACCAGCAAGTCCCTTTGACTATAAACAAGGCAGCTCCAGACCTCACTTAACACTAGTACAGTGTTTAAGACCAAACTAAACAGCAGAAAACCCCGCTGCCAAGGTCAATTGCATGAGAGTCCTAATTGGAAGCTTGACATCAACTTACCACCCACAGCAGGCAGGAGGAGGCAAAGGTTAGAGCAGCAGCTCTGTCAAAAATGTCACAAGCTGCCGGGTTTCGCAGAAAAGGCCCAGTCACTACAACCAATATAGGGTTTCACTTGGCATTTAAAAAGGGGGGACATCACGCATTGCGCCCCAGCCTCACTACCTCCCCAGCACCGCTCTCAGCCAGCTGTCCTCTTATTGGTTCGTTGACAATGTTTAATCTCTGCCCCGCAAGAACAGTAGGGCATCATGCCTGGACTGTTAAAATACCTGATTACATGAAAATGCTATTCTTGGAAACAAGCAAAGCTATTCATCTGAACAGGAAAGCTGTCACCAAATGTAAGCTTCGAACAGGACTGTTTTTTACTTTGCTTACACTATTTCTGCAAGGGGGATTCTTTCTTTAATGACTACCTTGGCGGATTTTTTAGGAGTGGGGTTGGAAAATTGCTCGATACTCGTTAAGTGTAAGCCTTCAGTGTTGATGTAACATTGAAACTTTCACCACAGTAGTTCATTAAAAAAAATCATCGGGAAGGAAAACATGATTTAAGTTCTAAACTGCATTTTGAGAAAAAGATTTTGGCCTAATGGCTGTCACCAAATACAATGGACACTTAAATCCTTTGAGTAGAGGGAAATGCTAATTTTCAGTGTGTAATTGTTGTTCTCAAGTAACCCACCTGCTATTTTTGACCTGTTAATTGATCACCAAGTTAGCAGTACCTTTCCTCCCAGCCCTGAAATGTATTGCTTTGCAAATTTTTGTCTGAGGTTTTGTTCCCTGAAGCTAAAAGATAAAGTGCTTGGTTTAATTATTCTTCCTTGCCATGCAAACACAGCTACTCCTCAATAAATCCTTGGGGAGTTATCTAATTAAATTTCACAATTTGCCAATCTGAAAGTGTGTCCTATGGGCATATTTGGGGTTCCTCCCAGGATTTTGCTGCTCAAGCTGTTGAGGAACCACACATTTTGTACGACCATCACACGATGTTTTATTTTCTTTTAAATTGAACTTCCACACCTAGAACATTCTACCTTAGGATACAAAAGAAAAAGGGGACCAAGATTTTTAAACTACCTTTCATGCTCCCACATACTCTGGTATTAATAATTAAAGGTGTCTTTTGGATTTAGATGTGGAACACACAAATCCAAATCCCCACTAGGTTATAGAGCCTGCTGGACAAGTTATCTTTGGGCAAGTTATGCCTATTCTGTCCTACCTCACAGGGTTCTTCTCAGGCAAACAGAAGCGTGACAAAGGTAGAGTGACAAAAAATTTTTAAAAAGTATTTTTTCTGGTACCTTGAAGGCAAAAGGCTATTTCATCAAGTGATGCATGGAAGAATATACTTTTTTATCTGCAGCAAAACTTGCAATGATGCATACAAATCTTAAAATACCACCAGACTATTGACTGGGCTTGGCTGTAGCATATTTTGAACTATAACAAACAAGTGCACAAAGCCATCACACCTTGAGTGTTTCCCATCTGGAGTTGGAAAAGGCAAAGTAAATTCATAGGGGCTTGCTTAGAAGCAGGCCTATTGGAATCAAATAGGGCAAGTTAGACATGATTCCGGTGGGTATAACTAAAGCTGAATGCAACCCACTGAGTTAGAGACTATCTTGGAGGTCATCTAGACGAACCATCATCATTAGTCAGCACATTATCAGTTCAAAGAGATATTTCCTTCCAGGCGCCAAGCAGACAGAAACCTGTCTCAGTTTAAAACACAATACGATCCTAGGCTCATCCTCTGTTTCAGAGATTTTCAGAAGGTCATCGGCGGGCATTCTGAGCCCCCGTCCCTCTAACCTAACTCCATAAACCAGGAAGAGTCAAGACCCACGCGGACATGCTTCCACGGACAAAATGCATTTTCTATATTGCCATCTGCACAGGCAGCTTCCTCCAGGTGGCGCCGGAGAGCAACCGAACCGTCCTATAGCACACTCGAGAAGTTACCTTCAAACAATTCAGCGCGATTTAAAGAGCATGATGTTTTTCCTAGACTGATAACACGCACTCCAAAAGTTATTGAAACACTAGTTTCTTTCCCCACACTCGTTATTCTTTACGTCTCAAAGAGCTCCGCAGCCTTGCATCAAAATCCAACGGGATTGAAGGGTTTTGAAATTTAAAAATGCACTAATTTGGAAAAATTAGCGTGAGAAATGGACCAAAGAGTAAAACCTGAACACCAGGTCGGTGGGTCTAGCAAGGGAGTTTTCGATTACCCTCTTCTCCCTCGCCCCCCCCCCCGCGGAGCACCCAGCTCCAAAGGAGTTATTAACCCTTTTGTTTCAAGGCAGACCCCGGAGGTGGTTACCCAGCTGCGAGCAGAGATTTACATGTGGAAACATCACTTCCAACCCCCTCCACCGCCCCGCTCCATCCTAACCATATGCACAAAGGAAAAACAGTCATGCATTAAACATGGGATTTATTGCCTTCTGGCCAGCTTGCCGTTTTCTTAAATCACCATTAACCGGACTCAACAATTGCACATTTGGGCTCAAAAGAAAGAGACAAGAGAAAAGCGCCAGACCTCCTGAGGCTCGCCAGTGAATCGCCCCCTCCCAAATATATATTGTTATCGACCATTTCCAGCAATTGTGGTGGTGCGGGGCAGAGTTTATCGTGGGACAACTTTGATTTGAGTCCGGCCCTTTTTTCCCCCAAAACCAAAACAAAAATTTAAAGGGCAAAGGGAGAAAAGAGGTAGGAAGAAAAATAGAAGATCGAGTGCCAGATTTCATCCCAAAGTTTTCATTTATCCTTGGACCAGTGGGTGTATCATTTTTAAAATAAATATATGCGAAAGGCATCTAGATTAGGGAAAGGCATTCGATATAACTGAGTTAGGAAACGCTAACATCTACTGTTTATTTTTAAAAGAACAAATATCTCCCCCCCACCCCCGTGTACCAGAATTGCAGAGTTCAGGACAGTACTGATAAATATCCATGACTCAACCTCCACCCCTCCTCCCTGGCGCATCTTATTAATTTCACACCGCCCGTTTTGTTTTGCAAAAGAAGCCTGAAATCCAACTTTGAACAACCCCAACCCACGTCCGTGTTGCCCCAGATGCGGTTCCAAAACCAAAGAGCGGTCTGACCCCATCGCCCCAACCAGGAATTTAAAACTCTCCAGCTTACATTCTAGCGAATTCTGCCGCATCAATTGCTCTTCTTTGAACAACTCTACCCCCACCCCCGCACCACAACCTAAAGCGATGAAACCTGGAGAGAATACAAGCCATTCCTTTATATCTTTCTGCACAGATTTTTTTTTTTAAAAAAAAAAGTCATAGCGCATCAGCGATGAGAAGGGAAAACAAAAAGCAGTGATAGCGATCACAACTTTGGGAAGATTTTTTTTTTTTTTTAAGATCGCCTCTCCCACCCACCCCCACCCGCAGCACACCATATTAGCTCACCGGAGTTATTTTAGGAAGTCGGAAATCAAAGATGGCTGGAGGTCAGCTACAAAAGGTCCGAAGTGATTGCGATCTCTCTCTTTCTCTCCCCACAAAGATAGCTCCAAGTTTTTGGTTAACAAGAGAGGGTAAGGGGGCACCCCCCCGTCCAAATAAGGACAAGCGATGGAAGGGTGGGGAAAATATTTTCCCCCAACCCTTGCATTACAAAAGGTGTTTCGCAGTATTCCTCTCGCCTGCCCCCTCCCACCTAGAAATATTTCCTTGTGGGGGGAGGGGGCAGAAGTTTAGGGAGTTACCTTCTAGTAACGTCCATCGGAATATAAGGATACGATTGTATCCCACGCACGAGAGATTTTTAAAAGGATGCTAAAGGGATCCTGGGACAAGAAAATAAGGAACTTTGCCAAATTTAGGGGAGTGGACAGGGTAGGAAAGAGAACTAGGAATCGCACACCAGGAGAAGCTTTATGTGTAATTAACATCTATCGGGAATTTGTTTTTTCCCTGCGCAAATAAAAGTGAGCAGAAACCAGACTAACGAAGGATGGAAAGAAGGGGGGGGGGGGCAAAGCAAGCAAGGAAAACCCCTTTACATCTTGAAAATCAATCAATCCACACATTATCCAAAAGGCTCCCGCAATCGTGAGAAATATAGGTGAAATCGAGAGGGTGGTCTGCACACCAAAAGGGTCACTTTGGCTCAGGATCCCGCACGGGCGCCCCGGTGCGCTGCGGGGGGGGGGGCAGCCTCGCTCGCACACAAAAGCAAGCACTACGCCCCCGCCGCCAAATTCGCTTCCCTGGCTGATTCCTTTTGCCCATCAATTAAAGTTGGGAATTGACCTGAGCTTCCCCGGTCGAGCTTACCATTCGCTGTATCCCGGGGTAGCTGCTCGTCCGAATGGATATGCTGGGGCTTCGCCTGCTTGCGCCTCGACATGGTGCACACGCATCGAGAGCCAAATAGTCGCAATTATTTTCTTCTTCTTCTTCACAACAAATTCCTAGAGTTGGGAAATTACTCCTATTGACCGGAATGCGCATGTCAGAGTAATTATGATTATCAATAATGCATTGCGATTTATCATGGGTCCCTGACAGCTGATTGGCCTGAGTCCAAGAGCTCACAGATTATTCAAATAAGGTCCATTGATCAGGGCGCAGAAGGGGTCGCTGGGCATTGTAGTTTCCTCGGCTGTCCCCCGCTGGCCTCCTGCATGTGATTGAAGCGTGGACGCGGCGCCCGAGACGCGCACGCCGGAGGGAGCTGAGCGCCGCGCCGCCGACCGCCTGATTGGATTATATTTCCCCGAAGGGAAGGGAGCCGGGAGAGAGCCGGGCATGCCCTGGATCCATCTTTGAAAGTCCGCAAACAGGCGGGCAGCCTGCTTAGCTGAGCAATCGGCGGACGACGATCCTGCCGCTCCCTTACCCGGAACAGTCTTCCTCTTTGAAGGAGTTTGTGCATTGGGTGGTGGGTTGGAGTGGCGGCGTCTGTAGAGAGTCCCGAAAACATCACTTCCCTGGAGAAAGTTAATCAGGTCCCCCGCCTGCCCGCCCGCCCCCCACCCACAGAAGCGCCCCTTCCCTTCCCACCCCACCGCCCCCTCAAATGAAGTAGCATCTTTGTAGAACGATCCTTTGGATGGGTCCTCCGAAACAAGACCTCTCTGGGTGTTGACCCGGGACTAAGGTCCGCTGAGGTCAATGGGCCTTTCTCCCAAGGAAGTGCCCCATAAAACCTCCCTGCTTTATTTTCCAGGAAGCGCCCATAGACTTGGAGAGCCAAAGTGCACGTCTGTACAATGACTACTCAGAAGTAAGTTCTGCTGATTTCAATAAGGCTTACTTCCAGGGAAGTGGGTGTAAGATTTTAGCCTCGTTGGGTTACCTGGAGTTGGAGGTGGGTGTTAGATGGTGTGAGGTTGTAGTGTATTTGCATTTTAATTTAATGTTATGTTTTAACCTGAAACTGCTTGAATGCATATCCAATCCTATGGATGTGTAGACAAAAATAAATAATCCTTATAATTCCAACATCTCCCACACAGCACGGCTGGTGAGACGGATACAGGTAGTTACAGGGCTTAATTCTGTCCAAACATACATAGCATTGCAACCTTAAATGCTCAGTGAAGCTCTTGCTAGATTTTACAATACACTTGCTAGATCTCAGTGTTAACACATTACCTTATAGAAGCCAAAATGCAGCAAGTGCAATTGTTTATTCCCATGAGAAGGAATTAGAAAGCATTGGGTGTCCAAGGTGTTTTCAAATACATAATTCTCACAGCACACCCACAACATAAATCATTTTACTCCATGTGTATTGTGCCCTTCCTCTTTGAGGTTAGGGAAGAATCCATGGTTTTCTCCTGAACCCCCGTTTTTATCATCACAACAATCCAACAGGGCAACAATCCAACAGGGACATCACAGCAATCCAACAGGAGCTGCACAAAGTATTTTGCTGCCAGTGGGGAGCAGCAAATATCCTACTCCCCAACCCAAGATGTGTAATTCTACTGCACATGGATATACAGCAACTTTTACACTGGGAGCAGAGGTAATTCCCAAGCATCTCTCCAAGGGCAAACTGGGAATTGTAGGTCTTTTATCCGCCTAGGCTCGCATAAGATTGTGCCTTGCATAACTATCAATTTGCTGCCCAAATTTGGCTGCTTGGGACAATTACTTCACTTTGCCTAATGGCAAAGACATTATCTTCCACTGAGGTTGTATCTGAGTGAATATGAACCCACACTTCCCTGTTCTCAATTCAATAGCCGTTAATAACCACGCATTCCTACCTCTTACACCCATACTGCAGATGTGGGAGGGTAGAACTGAGGCTGAGCTCAGGGACTTCATAGATAGATGAATTCCTGATTCACAGCTTTTAAGGCATTTCTAGTTTGTCACAAATGCATCACTATTTTCCTACTACTTGGTGAGTATCATGCCTATTCCAGGGGTTCTTTGTCTTTTTTATATCAGACTTCTGCTTTTTTAAAGCTGTATTAAAAGCTGAAATGGAATAAGTTCTCGGCATAGAAGAAGCTTCTGCGGTCTGTTATGGAAAACTTGTTAAACTTCTTTCTACAATTCAATTACTAAATTTGAAGAGCTTTGCCAGAATAATAAAAAGGAGCAATCCCACATAGAGTAGAAATAGTATTATGCAAACTTTCTCAAACAGCAGATGCTATAAGAATCAAGCATGCTTATTAAACCCACTTTAAATGTGAGTTCAGATCCCATCTGTGCCATGGACGCATTCTGTGGCCTTCAGCAGATCACTGGTTACAACCCACTGGAAGTCCTAGATTAGGCCACGGGAAAGAATGGGAAAGATGCCTAACTTAAGACTCATTCATTTCAGTGGATCTACTCTAAGCAGGATATACGCTGACTTTTACCCATTGTCTGTAAAATGGGAATAAGTGCATTGCACACACAGGCATACATATATGCACAGAAACTCCACATTTAAATACGTATATACCAGTTTTAAATAACAAGCATGACATGTTTGTTTATTTTTTAATTATATGCATTACACTTATTTAATTGCTATGCTCTTTTATAACACATTTTAAGCTTCCTCAACACACTTGGCAAGCTAAAAGTGTCTGACAAACTGTCTACTGTAAGTATTTTTAAATGGTTTTAAAGGACTGGATTATCTCGCAATAAACACAAAAATGGGGAAAGACGGATCTGTGCATCATGCATCATTCCCAGCTATGTAGTTTGTATTTTGCTGTGTAAACTCTGGCACTTTAAGCAAATGAATTAGCTCAAGAGGAATGAGTACATCACAGAGAATAAAGCTTAGATAGAACTACTCCCTGCAGTAAATGACTTGAGGACTGTAGATCAGGGATGTGGTCTTCACATGAGTCTAGTTAGGATTTGCATTACATCTTAAATAAAACTAAAGCTGCAATGCAATACCTTTTACTTGGAGTAAGCCACATTGAAGTTAATGGATCTTACTTCTGAGTAGATGTGCATGTTTTGTGCAAGTGTAGTTTCAGTCAATACTTGTAAGCTGTCCAGAGACTTTTAGTATTGGGACGGCATATAAAAACTTTAAATATATAAATACATTAATTTAATGTATGTATTGTTGTAAACTGCCCAGGGAGCTTCAGCTATGGGGTGGCATATAATACCCTAATATTATAGTCTAATAATAATGAGATCATTCTAGTGGAAAAGTAGAAAAACAGCAAACTGAAATGGTAAAAGAACTATATTGGAAATGATACAGAAACAAGGAAGGGAACTATTTCTCTACAGTTGTCAGAATGGGCAGCTTTGCAGAAGGTGCCTGGAAGAACGACTTGGCCAGATCTCCCGAGAGGCCCTGACAAAGAGAAGGTTGCAACCTTCAGCAGAGGGCAGATAGTGGGGGTCCGTAACATAACCCTGCTAAAGTCAAGAAGAGCATTTGTGCAGAGTTCTTCTGCTCCTTTTCAGTGTGTTTCCTGAAGTCTGGCTATCCTTTGCTTGCAATAAACTCCTAACTCAAGGGATGGTCACTATTTGCATAATGAAGCCTTTTGACTAAATCCTTTAGGCAGGAACATTGACTTTCAACTACAGTGTTGATCTGAGGGTCACTTTCCTTCAGTGGTGACTAATTGGATGTGAGCTTCAAGAAACGGGCTCTGTTTGTAGTAAGAATGGTGTCCTGAAATAAGCCATTTTCATGTATGACCCAAGGGAGCCTGGGGCCAAGTGTCCTACTTTATGGAGGACTGTCCTCTATTTGAACCTGCCCCATTTGCCTTTTCATTTTGCATTTCCATTTATATTTGCATTTCCATTTGTGTTTTCAGATGACCATCAGGTATACTACTGCGGGCAAGAATCCCTCAGAAGAAATGGAGTAGCCTTCATAGTCAATAAAAGAGTAGGAAAAGCAGTACTGGGATACAATCTGCAGAATGAGAGAATGATCCCAGTTCGAATCCAAGGCAGACCATTCAACATCACAGTAGTCCAAGTCTATGCCCCAACCACTGATGCTGAAGAAGCTGAAGTTGACTGGTTCTGTGAAGGCCTACAACACCTAGAATTAAAACCAAAAAATGATGTCCTTATCATCATGGGGGATTGGAAATCTAAAGTAGGAAGCCAAAAGATAACCGGAATAACAGGCAAGTTTGGCCTTGGAGTACAAAATGAAGCAGGGCACAGGCTGGTAGAATTTTGTCAAGAGACCCCACTGGTCATTGCAAACACTCTTTTCCAACAACCCAAGAGATGACTCTACACATGGACATCACCAGACGGTCAACACAGAAATCAGATTGACTGTGTATGTGCTCTGCAGCTAAAGATGGAGAAGCTCTACACAGTCAGTAAAAACAAGATCAGGAGCTGACTGTGGCTCAGATCATGAGCTTCTCGTTGCAAAATTTAGGCTTAAATTGAAGAAAGTAGGGAAAAGCACTAGGCCACTCAGTTATGACCTAAATCACATCCCTGATGAATATACAGTAGATGTGGCAAATAGATTTAAGGAATTAGATCTGAGAGACAGAGTGCCTGAAGAACTATGGACAGAAGTTCAGAACATTGTACAAGAAGTAGCATCTAAAACCATCCCCCCACAAAAAAAAATGCAAGAAAGCAAAATGGCTGTCTGAGGAAGCTTTATAAATAAAGTGAAATTCAAGGGAGAAAGGGAAAGATACACCCAACTGAATGCAGAATTCCAGAGAATAGCTAGAAGAGATAAGAAGGCATTCTTAAATTAACAGTGTGAAGAAATAGAAGAAAGCAATAGAATAGGAAAGACTAGAGATCTCTTCAAGAAAATTGGAGGTACAACGTGCATGCAAAGATGGGCATGATAAAGGACAAAAATGGCAGAGACCTAACAGGCAGAGGAGATTAAGAAGAGGTGGCACTAAATTGGGAAAGGAGTACAGCAAGGCTGCATACTGTCGCCCTGCCTATTTAACTTGTATGCAGAGCACATCATGTGAAAAGGGGAGCTGGATGAATCACAAGTTGGAATTAAGATTGCTGGGAGAAATATCAACAACCTCAGGTATGCAGATGATACCACTCTAATGGCAGAATGTGAAGAGGAACTAAAGAGCCTCTTGATGCAGGTGAAAGAGGAAAGCACAAAAGTTGGCTTGAAACTCAACATTAAGAAAACTAAGATCATGGCATCCGGTCCTCTCACTTCCTGGCAAATAGATGAGGAACAAATGGAGGTAGTGACAGATTTTATTTTCCTGAGCTCCAAGATCACCGCAAATGAGAACTGCAGCCAAGAAATTAAAAGACGCTTGCTCCTGGGGAGGAGAGCTATGGCAAATCTAGACAGCATACTAAAAAGCAGAGACGCCACCCTGCCAACAAAAGTGCGTATAGTCAAGGCTATGGTTTTCCCAGTTGCAATGTATGGCTGTGCAAGCTGGACCATAAGGAAGGCTGAGCGCCGAAGGATTGAGGCCTTTGAGTTGTGGTGCTGGAGGAGACTCTTGAGAGTCCCTTGGACTGCAAGACGATCAAACCAGTCAGTCCTAGAGGAGATCAACCCTGACTGCTCTTTAGAAGGCCAGATCCTGAAGATGAACCTCAAATACTCTGGCCACCTAATGAGAAGGAAGGACTCCCTGGAGAAGAGCCTAATGCTGGGAACAATTGAGGGCAAAAGAAGAAGGGGACAGCAGAGGAGGTGGAAGATAGGAGAGCCTGGAGGAATGTTGTCCATGGGGTCGCAATGGATTGGGCATGACTTCGCAAATAACATAACATAGCCATTTGCATGGCTGCCCAGTCCAAGTCTAATTGAAAGATAAAAAGTCTTATGAAGGAAGAGTGGAGGCTTTGAAGTTGCATGCCTACAGTTAGCGCCTGAACAGCAGAATGAGCCAGGCACCCAGCCCCATTCTGCCTCTCTGGGATGATATGCATAGTGGTTGCAGTACAGGCCTGGGGTTTGGGCAATCCCAGCTTTAGTCCCCACTCAGCCATGGACCTCACTGGGTGACTCAATCACTGCTTGTCATTCTCACCTACCTGACAAGGATAAAAATGGAGAGGAAGCAAGACTGGGTTCCTTGTAGGGCAGGATAAAATATAATAAAATAAAAATGTAAAAAAATTACATCTATTTATACTTATTGTTTCTAAACTTGCATCTATTCTTATATATTAGAATGTGCAAATAATATACAGATCTGTGTCTCCTATTTTGGGTGATGCATGTCTTCCTTTTTGGCCATCCTACCTTCCCTAGATTGTTGGACTGAAGCTTCTGTCACCCCTTACCATTGGTCCTGCTGGCTAGGCTTGATGGGATTTTGAGTCCAACAGTACCCGGAGCCCTGAATTGCATTCATATTATACCCCACCGTTTCTTTAAGAAGGTACATGACAGCACACTTCAAATATTTGAAGGAGGAGTGGGCAAGAGTTTGTTTTCTGGTTCCCCAGAGGCTAGGACTGGATTCTGATAGGTTTAAGTTAGATTTTGGTTGAATGTGAGGCAAAATGTATCAATGGTAAGAACAGCTTGAAAATAATAGGCTGCTATTTTCAAATAAAGGAAAAATAAGATCTACCAGTAAGGAAGAACCAGTCTGTGGAACTCATTGCCATAGGATGCTGTTTTAGTTGGTTGGTGTGCACTGTAAATGTGATCTCCGTTTTTATAGGCAGCATACTTATAGGTACCAGACGCGGGGGTTTAACTCACCAACATATCTTTTTATACTCCTCCTTGAGGAATCTTGACTGCTGCTGCCAGAGACAAGAAGAAAAAAATTCCATTCTATTCTAAAGGAACTAGAGACAGCACAGTGATTAAAACACCCCTGAGGAAAAGATTAAATTAACTCAGAAAGTGTTGGGTTTTTTCAGTGGACAGCACTATGGAGTAACATTTCCAGTCATGTATAGTAAGATGAAAATTTTGCAGAGGTGAATGGACCACTGATTCCATTTTGAATGGAGCATCCATTCCTACAGGTAAAGCTTCCTATCCACAGAAACACATACAGTTTTAAGAGGCTATGATGCATGACATGTTCCAGAAGGTTTCTGGTTGCTACTGGCCCCCTTACTCAACAGGTGGGGAGAAGAGACAGGATCCACTGGTAAATCTCAAGGTAGCAAAGCAACAAGGATGGTGGACTTCCAGATGTTTAACCAGTTGTTCTTCCATGCTGTCAACTCCAACTTCAGAATCCTCTCCAAGTTGTCCTGTCCTGCTTCTTTTAAAGTCAAGACTTCCTTTATGGAATGGTATTCAACAATCCTAGCAATAAAATGACCCCCTGTCCTATAACCAGAAATGGATTTTGGTATGGAATAACCACAACCTATATTCAGTTCTGGCACTCAGAGCAAGTCCAGGGCTCAGAATTCTTTATCCTTACGAGGTGCCTCAGGCTCCACTTGTAGCGCTAATAAAAACAAAGGCAAAGTAGATCTTTAAAGCATGAAATTTGCCCAACCCCACCTAAAGTTTTTGGAACTGGCCTGTGTTGCAGATAAAAGTCGAATCCAGAATGCGGTATACCAGCCCTTGATGAGCAGCTGCTGCTAGTCCCGCCAGGTACCTAACAGATACCTGCTCAGAGGAAAAAGGGGGGCCATCTAAAAGGGCTGTTGTACCTGACACCCTCCAAAGGTGCCCCAATATGTCCACCCCACAACCTCCTCTGAACAAATGCTAAATACAGGGCCAATTTCAGTAAAGCACTGCAGTATTGTTTCAGGATTATTTTTTTCTATTTATGTGTCTACTCTTGAAATTTATATACCAGCTTCCATCTACAGGATTACACCACATCAGAAACCAATAGCTTTTAAAATACTTTGCAGGGGGTTTCATTCTTTTTGGACTTGCCTCAGGATACATAAGGAGAGTTTTTCATGAAGTTGATAGATTCCAGTGCATAGAATTCCACTGAAATAAAATGTGTCCTGGCTCACCACAGCTTGTGCCAAAATTTGTTTTACTACTCATTTTTTGGTGTTATTAACAGTTCATTATCGTTCCCCCCATTTTCCAGTGCAATTCAAATAGTAAACCCTGCTCCTCTCCAGCTCCTCTCCACTCTGATTGCTTTCTTCCTAAACTGCATTTTTTGCCTCAGTGGAATAACTGTTAGCATTTCAGTCTCACCTGTTGAGTTCAGGTTGTTGTATGTGGCCCTGATATCCTCACAACAAGCCCATGAGGTGGATCAGTGTGTGTACATGTGCTTAGCTGACAGAAAATTGCTTCATATCTAGGCATGGCTTTGAATTTTATCTCAGGTTGCTAACCACGAGGCCACATATATGTGTGTGGTCTAAAACTGCAGTAGAGATACCTTACTAGAGACTGCAGAAATTTCACCATATATATTATTTGCTTAATTTTAAAAACTCCCCACTAATGATACTCCAATAATAATTTCATATGTTATTCTTGCATGTATTTTTGCCTTGCTTTTGGGGAGCGGGGGACTCTAAACAAATATAATCATCAGGAATTGAATTGCAGTCTGAAAAACACAAATTTGGGGATCTACATTTGCAGCAAAGAGCTCAAGAGGTCTATAGGATCTGTAATATTTAGAAAGACACACTAATTGACTCCACCGCCCAGAAGAATGACAAGTATGTGGGCTAGGCAGGTAAACAAACAAATGCTGTTGGTTACAATGCCCAAGCTTTTCATCTCATCCAATGTAAACACGATCAGATCTATTTTTCACAGTATGGAGCAACAGCCTTTGCTCCAGGTGGAGGATGTGATCTGTGGGAAGAAGGACCCCAGTGTGGCCCAGAAAACATTGTGTGGATGGCTCAGGCCACTGGGGTAAGTTGCACACTTCTGTTCTTACACCTGAGCTGGGTGCTGGCTGTACACATGTACCATGATTTTGAATGTCCAGCCCTGTTCCATTCTTCAAAAACTGACCCCCCCCCCCAGGTGGGTTGGACTGCAACAGTTGTTTTCTGAAGCCAGCATGGGGAGTGATCTGTTGGCTGAGGAAGATATGAACTGTAGTCCAACTGATCTGGAGGGGCCAGTTTGGGGAGGGCTAATGTAGAATATGAGGCACATACACAGGTGTTAGATCCATGGGGTCCCTCCACCGCTTTTGCGAAGGACAGATTGACTAAGCAGAGAAGTATATGCTTCATATGGTATGTTCTTCAAGTAGCCAGGAGTCTCAGGACAACAGCTTGGGTGAAGCACTGAGCTTCTTGGTGTCCTGATTAAAACTGGAGCCCTGCTCATGCCCCGAAACATCTGTGGAAAAGCGAATCCAACTGTCTCTGACACTTGGTGCCTGCTTCTGGGCACCTGCATTTCCAGTAACAAAATTTATAAGCAATGTACAAACACACACACACAAACACACACACAGAGAGAGAGAGAGAGAGAGAGAGAGAGAGAGAGAGAGAGAGAGAGAGAGGAGAAGGAGAAGGAGAAGGAGAAGGAGAAGGAGAAGGAGAAGGAGAAGGAGAAGGAGAAGGAGAAGGAGAAGGAGAAGAAGATTACCTTCCCGGAAATTCCTGCTGGAAAAGCAATTTTTTCACCAGGTGACAAAAACCCAGAAGGGGTTAATGCCTGCCTAATTCATAGTAATAGGAAGTTTCAGGGACACTGCAAGCCTGGTTCTGAGCCATGATGGATGAGACCTCTGGGATCTTGAGTACAGCTCAGAGGCTGTCTCTTGATGAGCCTGAAATCAAGCAGGCCAGTGGGCATCAGGCGATTTCTGAAGTATCCAGATCTTGAGTTGCTAAGGACTTTGTAAGTACGTACCAAAACCTAATTTAATTCCATAGTTTGGAAGACTGTGACCAGGTGATCTGTGTTCCTGCTCATTTTGTTGTCCTGGTGTAGGACAAGCCTCCTTTTCTCTCTCCCTTCCTAGGCTTCCTTATCTTTAAATCAGACTTGGACTGAATAACCGTTTGAACAGAAGTCACTTTCAAACAGAGAACTTTCAAACAGAGAACTGTTAAATTGGTCTCATGGCTATTCAGGCTAGTATAGTAATCTATAGGTTCAGTATATGTGTTGCTCAAAATTTCCAGAAAACTGGACAAGATTAGCAATCACCTTGAGTATCCCACAGCATGACCAGAGGAGGGGGAAAATTGTAATTTCCTGTATTTACTAAGCTTTCTTCATTCCCTTTTTTTCCTTGCTTGGCAATGGTATATTGATTTTTGTGCAGTTTCTTTTTACATTTACAAAAGAAAAACTAAATTACTCATTGCAAATGGAAAAAAACTTCTTTGTGCCTCCTTGGAAAAAGAAACAACCTTTTTGTGTTTGTGTGTGTAAGAATTACAAATGCATTAAAGCAAGAAAAAGAAAAAGAAAATAAGATGATGCAAAGATCGATACAAGGAATTAAGTGAAAAGGAACAGCTTGCGTGCTTTACTTTAAGAAAGAAAAAAGAAATTGTTTTTTGTACTGTAAACACTTTTAGATACTTTCTTGCTTCAAAATCTTTTTTGGGTGAAGTTTGAGTGCATGGTGATTCATGTGTTTTAAGCAGCTGAGAAATCACCAAAGAAGAGTGAAGATTACAGGGAATGTCTTTGGGAAGAGGAGATCTGTTTTATTGCAGTATTGCTGGGGAAAGGTGTGTGCAGGAAGCCTTTTATGAAATCAAGCCCTGGCCTCTGTCTCTCTGGTAGACTGGCTGGATATCCCATTTTATAGAGGATGGCCATCTGTGTAAAGGGCTCCTCAGTTTGGAGGACTCTCTAGTCCATCAGAAGAACAGGCAAAGGTCGCCTCCACAAAAAGACTGAGCAGGCACACTGTCATATGGTCCATCTCCCTACCCCCTTTATGAGATGTACTACATTATCATCATCATCATCCATCCATCCATTAATATTCCACCTTTGTTATTCTTGCAAGGAACCCAGGGCAGTTTACATAGCTCTTCATGGCATTTTAACCTCACAACAACAACCCTGTGAAGTAGGTTAGGCTGAGAGTGAAGGACTGGCCCAAAGTCACCAAGAAGGACTAGAACTCCACTTTCCCAGGTCCCCAGTCCAACATAAAGGAAGCATGTTCCGGCTAAAATTGTAGGAAGTGAGGTTGTCACTTGCACATTGCCAGAAAAGCTGAACTTCTTTCCAGTGTTGCTCTCTATTTAAATTATAGTTATTATTTCTAAATTTGCATCTACATGTCTAAATTAGCATATGCAAATCAATGCCCTTTTTGGTGGGTGGGTAATGCAATTCCTCTTTTTTGGTAATGTCCAAGTGACGCTGCAATTTTAGCCAAACTTTAGCAAACTATTATAAAAACAAGAGTTAAGGAGACCATTACAAAAAGTAAGAGGGTCTGAATCCCTTTCCCTCTCTGTAATTTGAGCACCATTTATTAACAAGGAATTCAGCTTTGGCAACCAAAGCCAGAAGTGAATCCCACCAATGAACCATGTAGGATCCATTGCGAACTCCCCCAGCTTTTCCCAGGCGTTGACCCTGATGGTGTTGGACAACATCTGCAGGGATGTGGTAGAGTTCCTGGTACTGCTTGTTCTCCTGTGAAGTCATACTAAAAATGGTCTAATGTTTAAGGGTTGCAAGGTTCAGCCATGGAAAATGCCTTACATTGTCAGAATAAATGCAACGCCCAAGTGGTCCCTGTCTGTTGTGCACTGTATGCAAACAACCGGACTGTGATTTTGCAAGACTTGCTCTACAAGTCAGTGTTTTGTCTCAGCTGAATATGAAGTAATGCTGAAAGTTCAGTTCGATGACTTGGAATTTTTGTGAACATTAACTCTTAATACCAGTTGAGCCGTTTACAATAATCAGTCCGCTGACTAATCCTGTGGACTGCTCATTCATTTATTATTTCTGTGTCCGCAATACTATGCAAACACAGTATAAAACATTGTCTTTACTCAAACAGTCAGGCCTTATATGGTAACCACTGGGCATATATCAAATCTGCAGGCTTCTGTCATTGAAAAGTTCTCTAATTTCCAGTTATTTCTTTTCAGTTTAATTTACATTTTGAATGGATAAAAGAACAAGTACCACCAAAGAGTTTTCAAAGACAAATCAGAAACACCATTTGTACAAGATTATATATTACCATTGTTTTAAGAAGGAAGCAAGTGATAGCATTCTCCTGTGAACCTGTCATATCTAATACAAAAAACCCACCCTGCTGTCTTGCAGAGCCATTGCATGATAAAGATGCAGGGAACTGATGGGGTGGATAAAAAGAGAGTAGACCCGAAATATAAGAAGGGAGTAGAGACCCAACTTCTACTCTTGCTCAGCAGAGAGAAGTGGCAAACAATAACAACACGGCAACTAGAGGGGTGGGCAGAGAATTTGAAAGAGGCATCAGGGAAGGGAAACTTCCACCCCACACATTACCTTTCTAACCATTATGCAATACTTTTCTCCTCTGTTCCTTCAACCTGATGAAGGAATCTGGAGAACTAGAAAGCCTGCAATTTTTGGCAATCTTAAAATTGGATTAATAAAGGTACTACATCAATATAGATCTTGAAATGCAGGTTTATAGCTGCTACTGGAGCTTTTACATTTCTTTATTCTGGGACGACACAGTTTATATGATTGTCTTCTGCATTTTATTCTCACAACAACCCTGTAAGGTAAGCAGGGAAATTTGACTAGCAGAGGGAAAATCAGTAAAGTATATAGCTATAGACCTGAGTCTCTCCAGGCCTAAGACAGCACTTTAACCAGTAAGTAGTAGAAAGTTCTGTTGAGTGTGAAGGGACTTACTGTTATGTAAACGTGCAGGTTTGCAGCTTGTTCTGATCTCCACAGATGTTAAGATTCACTTTGCCCCTTAGTATATGGTTCCAGGTAAATATGTGTAGGTATGCAGCCTCACTTTGACTAACTTTAACTGGCTTGGGGCCAGTGTACAGGTTGTTTGTAAATGAAATTTAAATACAGACAAAAGAGGCATAAATTGTAGGGGAGAAGTATGGCAGTAAGTGAAGTAATGGCTAAATCTATAGGTAAAACTGCATTTTATTCTAACATCCAAGGAAGATGGTCTGTCAACATGATATATTGGCCCAAATAAAGTGACAGATTCTTTATGAACAGAAAGATGTTTCAGCAAGATTGAACTTAACTAAGTGGGCAGATCCGATTGGGCCTCTCGCCATCAAAATAATTTGCCAAATTGCCTTTGATTTATTGTATTTATGAGTTTTAAAAGCATGTAAAGTTATTTTAGCATGGTTTTTCTGAAAAGAGAGAGAAAGAATGAAACCCACAAATAATACCAGTGATGGATTTAGCTCACATCATGATGGTACTGGTTTGAGGCGGCCTCATCAAAATTCTGATTTAGAAGGTTTTGAAGGTCTCCTGACTATACTCTTGGTGATAGGCTAGGCTGACAGCCAGCATGTTGTACTGGTTGGAGAACTGGACTGGGCCTGGGGGGACCTGGGCTGAAGTCCTCACTGAGAGACTTTGGACTCGACTCTGAGGCTAACATGACCCACAGCTTTGTTCTGATAATGAAATGGAAAGAGAGGAGTGAATTCCTTGGAGGAAAAGGTGTCATTTAGCAAACAAACCAACACATTTCACAGCAAGACATTTAATAGAACAGGTTTTCCCAAATTAGAGCCATGCAATTGTATTAAACCATAACTCACAGCATGTCCCAATCAGCACGGCTGGCCAGTTCTCTGGGACAGTGGCCATAGGTCCTATTTAACATAGGACAGTTCTTCATTTGAAAGGAGTGACAGGAGAAGGCATCCTCTGTATGAAAGGCGGTCCAGTCTGAGTTGGTTTAAAGATAAAGAACCATCAGAAGAAACAGCTGGGCCTTAAATTTGCCCATCCATAACCCTTGGATGGCAAGCTGAGCAAGGTCCAAAGTCTCCAGGCCACAGTCTTCCACACAGTGGTGAGATGCATGGAATTTCTATTTAAATTATAATAATACCAACTAAATTAGCATCTACACATATCAATCAGCGTATACATGTTGTCCACATTTGTTTTTTGATTATGCATTTCCTCTTTTTAGGTGATTTGTAACATGGGCTCAACATCCCAGTGGTGTCCAGTGGTTTTATCCTGCTCCCATGAGCATTGAGCCCCAGCCAGAAAAACACTGTCTCCTTTTTCACTCCATAGTAGTTCTTTTCAGTACTTCATACATTAATGGGCAACTTCAAGGTTTCCAGTATTCTACTTTCTTATAGTTCTTAATCTTTGAATTAGACTTGGACCAGCCAGCTCTTCAAATAGCAGACTCTCCTCTGTAAAGCAGGATATCTGACCACCTGTCCTGTTTATATAGTATTCTTAATAGGCAACCCTTATTAAGGGCTACAGAATCACACACCAAAAATTGCTCAGAAAAATAATTAAATGAAGCCGTATTTAATGCCAACAACAATCTGGGCTTACTGAGAAGTCACCTTATGGAGCTCAAGCTGTTTGAAAGAATATTTGCCAATTGGGAAAACATGACATCAGTAACAAACCAAGGAGGATGTCTGAGAATCCGCATGCTGTGAAAACTCTCCTCATGTGGGTGGGCCAGGTTGTGTGTGCGTGTTTTCTTTTTTAAAGATGCCCAGAGACGGTTCAGCTTCTTTATGAGGAAGTGAGTGTTCTGTATCTGAACTTTCCCCAGGCAAAGTCAAATATTTTGCTTATACAGAATTTTCATAAACATTTCTCGGGATGTATAGGGGGCGCACAACGAAGGATATGCATTAGGAGTAAGCTAAACAAGGTTGGTATAAACACAAGAAAAGCTTGTAATAGGAGAACAAATGATCTGGCTTGGCTAGTTCAAGAAATCCCTCTCTAGTTATAGAAATACAGACCTACTGGTACTCGGGGACGCCAGTGTGGTCCTTTCTCAAGACCACTTTTGTTTAAAGGGGTAGGTATCCCCAGAGAGGCAGGCAGGTAGAAAACAGGAGAAACTACTCTGCCCTGAGTATCTCTTCCCACAAAGATCTGCAATAAATACATCACAGCAGTGACTTTGTAGCACCCACTTTGTTACTGTTTTTCCATGGGTTTATACAGGATCCAGAGTTTGGGGGACTCTTACACATGACACCCTAAAGTGTCTCCCAACAATCTGGAAGGGTTGGGATAAGCAAGCTATGGATCCTATTAAGCTGTGAGTTTCAGATACTCTGTGCAAACTGGACATCATACATAGCATTGCTTTGGTAATGAGTTCTCTGCTAGCCTTGGGGCCATGGCAGATGGCCAAAATGGATACCCTCTGGCCAACTATTCTTAACTATAGGCAGGGAGGCTGTGCTTTCCATCTCAGTTTTCCTGATCAAAATTGCTGAACTTGAGACTGGAGTTTGATGGGCAGAAGGTACCATTATTCCAACCTGGCAGGGACAGAAGCCCAAGCATCTAATTGTTTTACAAGCAGTAGTGAAGCCCAGAGCCTTGTACCACTTGCTAATCACAGGGCTGAAGTTCTGCACCTGTTTCTTATTTTATTTATCACTTTATTTGCTGTATATTTAAACCTGAAAGTTCGCTGGGCAATATATAATATATTAAAAACATAAAATCTGAAAAAAAAAACTGCCCAGGGAAGAACTTCATAACATGCCGAAGAGAATTCCCTTCACCTGATTTCCCAAAGGCCTTAATGTAGAGCCAGGTGAGTCTCTCTCAGGAGAGTGCGCCACAAAGGGGATCCACCACTGAAAAGGCATTTCCCTTATTTTCAGGGGACACACAAAGGAGGACATCAAATGATGGTTTCCATGGCTGGGTAGGTAAATATGGGAGGGGATGTCAGTTCAAGTGGCATGGCCTGAAGACATTTAGGACTTTCAAGGTTGCAATTAGCACTCTGAACTGGGCCTGGAAATGAACAGGGAACCAGTGCCGATGTGGAAGTACTGGCATAATATGTATGCCTTGGCCAGCCCCAGTTGGCACTCTGGATGTCTTCTTTTGGATTACTGAAGTTTCAAGACCATTTTCAAAGACAGTCCCATGTATAACACATTTCAATAATCTCAATGGGAATATAGGAGTGTTGCAAGGCTATTTCTCTCCAGATAGGTTTGTAGTTGGGGTGCTATCTGTCTCACCTACATTAGAAGAAAAAGAGAGGTAGAGCTGGGTATCATCTGCATATTGATGACATCTCTGCTCACATCCCTGGGTAACTTTCCCCAGCAGTTTCATGCTTTTCATTGGGGAAAATCATGGACACATGAACCAAGCACAATTGTCTTGGAGCCTAACAATACTCCCCCAGTACCACTTTCTAAAACAAGCTATCCAAGTAGGAGCAGAACTGCTCCAATATTGTGCATCCACATTGCAATTCAAACAGCCATTTCAGAAGGATACCATCACTGAATGGTATCAAAAGCCACTGAAAGGTCCAAGAGGACTAATTTTTAAACTAGTTTTAATTTAAAATTTTTAATAAAAACTTATTATTAAAAAAAAAAAAGGTCCAAGAGGACCTTCCTCTTCTAGCACAGGACATCCCAGTGGGTGGCCAAGGCAGTTTCTGTTCCAAATGTAGCCCTGAATGCAGTTTGAAATAGATCTGGAAAATCAGGGAGATTTGCAACCAATCTACAGTTGGAAAAAAAGTTTCATCCAGGGAGATATGCATCTTCGCCTAATCACTGTTTTTCTGGAGTTACCATCATAGGGTAGGCATTAAATGTATAGATTTCAGATGAATAATTGACTAATCAATTTCATAAATCTACATACAAATAAAACTCAAGAGTCTGAATCAAAAGCTTTCACTGTTCATAGAAGATCATTTTACAAGAGATGGTCCCTATGATAGCCACCTGGCCTACTTGCATGTTGACAGTCCTCTGTTTGAAGGCACCCTGCATCTGATGGGCTGTGCAGTCCCAGTTCACATGAAAGATGAAGAACCATAAAGAAGTTTTAATAAGTACTTTTATAAGTACTGTTAAATAATACTTTTTTCATAAAAGAAGAGAAGACAGGAAACACTCTTCTTCAACTGTTCCGTGGAATGTGAGTTGGTGTAAACTAAAGAAGAAAAGAAGGGGGTGGATAGACACAAACGTAATCAATGTATGCACACATGCTTGTTCCACTTCTGATTTTCTGAGATGGAGTCTAACTGAACTTCATTGAGTGTGATTAGAATCTCTCTGCAGTCTGGAACTCTGATCTGTCATTGTTTCCAATCCCAGGAAGTTTTCTAAGAATCTGCAGCAGAAAGTGCTTAGTGCTTCAGAGCATTATGCTCAGTGTATGAAGAACTCTAGCTTCCACCTGTAAAGATGGAGCTGTTGCAGGCAGAGCTAACATTCAGGGCCTGCTTCCCTGTACTCATGTTCATTTTTAACGCCTGAAGCAGGTCTAGAGGAAGGCAGAAGGCAGGCAGGCAGAGAAATACCGGGAACAACATGCATAGCTACATATTCAAAGGGACATTATGGATTGTGGATTTAAATCTCATTTTAGGCATGCCAGTAAGACCGGGGAAAGCCCCACCGTTGGGCAGCATATGGGGGCTGCTTCAAGCAGCCGATTCTGGATGCTGTGAATGGGCAGCAAAAGTTCATTCATTACAGCTGCAAGGAGAGGAGATTTTGGGACCTTCTGCCTCAGTTTCCATTGGTACTCCACCTCTGGCAGTGAAATGCATTGGGCCGTATCTGCATAAAAGCACCCCCAAACTGAAGCAATTTCCCCAATCCCTTTTTGAACAGTAGATAATCCCTTTCAAAAGAATTTACCAGTCACTTCAGAAGGAGAATCAGCACAGAAGTATATGAATACTTAAGGAAGAAGAAAGGCTGTTTCCTCTATGTCGTAGTAGTAGTAGTAGTTAACTGGTGCTGTGCTGCGTTTTCCGTCTGTGGCTAGGTGTTAAATTAATTATTGCTGTGGGAATGTTGACTGAAGGAGAGAGAAACAACAGCTGTGGAAACCATTCTTGATCTAATAACACTGCAGTGGCATCTCCAATTAAAGCAAGCAAGGCCTTCCCTCCTAAGGAGCGGAGTCAATTTCCATTTTAAGTGTAAACAGGAATATATCCTGTGCCTATTTTACTGGCATCCACTCCTCCCCCACCTCCCTTCCCAGGACAAGTTTTGCCATTGTTTGTGGTTGCCTTGACTGATGAAGTTCTTGATACAGTTCTCTGTGGCTTCACAAGATAGTGTATTTTGCTTTCACGTGTATTTATGGTTTTAGAGGCACATGGCCAGTTTTGAGTATATAATATTTAATAGAAGAGTTTTGTTGCTTCCATCTCTTGATGACACTTACAGAAATGAATGACAGAGAAACAATTTATTGGTTCTGCAAGAGGATTTAGAATGAAAGGGTTGGCATGGGGTAGGCTTTGCTGGAGTTTCTTCAGAAGAATTGCCCCAATATGAATGTGAGGGCTAAGCAGAAGTTTTCTGAGAGCTCTGTACTTCTTGGCACAGTAATTGACTGGGTTCAGATCAGATAAGCCACATGCAAGGGGTGGGTATGGCTTGTTCTTGAACCCTGAGTTGGTCCTGAAATGTGGGTTATTGAATTGTCCAAAATAGCTGCGATTACAAGCCACGATGAACAACCCACCTTTCACAACCCAACAACAAATCTTGGGTTCTCTTCATGCAGTTAACAAGCCATGGCTTGTTAAAACAGCTGGGTTCAGACAACAAAAATAACCTACCTTTCAATATTGACCCACAGTTCAACAACAACCCACCCTCAACCCATACTCAACCCTTAATTTACCATTAAATTAGCTCAATTATTGTGTTTATGTGGATGCTTCCATAGTCAACAAATACATTTCTGTGCCAGCACACACCCTTTACCTAAATACTTGGAGACATGAACCAGAGATTGACTATAGTGCTACATGTACTTTTATGTTTACTGTTTTAATATTATATAGTGTCCTGGGAGTCTTTTACTGAAAGTTGGTTTACAAATGTATCAAATAAGTGAAAAAATGCAAAGAAATAATCTATGCATGTGAGTACTGTATGTTTACTTGCAGGAAATAACAAATAGGTCACAAATTCTGTGTAAAACAGGAAGTGGCTTTTTAGTTTTTATATGTGATAGCTTGCCTGGAAACAGAAGATAAAGCCATTTATTTTCCTTTCAGGAAGTATATTGTGGAGAGAAACCTAACTGGCCCAAAATTTGATATATTCAACTGGCCCAAGTAAATGCAAAATTCCAGAAGCAGAGCCATTTCCTGCATTTTCACATTCCAAATGAGAATATTTACCTGGGCTTATGTTTTATTTTAAAGACTTCCCTTTTCCAATGATGCATTCCAGGTTAAAAGATGGATTTTAAGATTCTTAGATCACATTTGTATGAAAGTGAAAATATTTTACTTCTGGGTTTGTGCGTGGGAAAGTGAGTTCCTCTTTAAGGAGGAACATTTCTCTGCAAACTTTTCCACAACATAGGAGTTGATATTGTTGGAATATCTTTCAGTTGCAAGAACTGCTTGCATACTGGTTGGCTAGAAAGGCAGGCAGAAGTAAAAAGGGATGAAACTTTTATTTCAGTTAGTTTTGAAAAGAATTTACCAAAATTAATCACATTCTTCAAACCTGAGATGGAAAGGACTTGAATTTTTTTTAATGTGGCTGTGGAAGAAACCAAAACAGACAGACTTACTTGCCCAAACCAGGGCTTTGAAAATTTCATTCTTGAAAGACTGGATTGGAATCCCTGTGTTTTCAACTATTTCTGTTGCAAAATTATCTCCCACATTTGTAGGACCATTCTCATTCAGTGTGATAGGAAGGAACATACTTTTGAAAAGAAATTCAAAGAAGAAAAGTTTGAAGAAATTTTGGTGAGTTGGGCTCAAGTTTTTTTGTGGTTTCCCTAGCTAAGAAGTGGTTGATGAGTGGTCAACGCATGTGCATGAGTGTCCTGTCTTTTCTGCAAAATAATCTCAGCAGCCTGTTGGCTTCTCAGATTCCTATACTTCAATTACAGTGCAGTGAAAGACATCAAGAAGTAATTCTTCAGAAGGGGCTTTTTCAGGTCAGGAAGACAGGTTTCTGACAAGCTGCTGCACCATGGGATCTTAGAGTGGTACACTGGCTGTTCATCTATCATGCCTATGAGGAAGGCAGGTGCACCACCTTCTCCAGGCTGGGAGTAATGGTACCTACAGAATTTAGCCAGTATACATGGCTGAGAATTTTATTTCAGATCATTTTTATATGAAATTACCAAATTCACACAACTACAAATGGAAAAAAAAAACCCTTGAGGTTTTGCTTGCGGAATGCAGGAGACAGTGAAAATGTCACTTCTGGGGCCTGCCCACGAGGAAAAATATTGCATTTCTGAGCCTAGATGTAAATGAGCAGGGATATGGAAGCAACCTTCAAGTAGGTCAGGCTGTAGTTAGGATGGCCAGTGGCAAAAATCTGTATATCTTTAAGAGTTCCTAAAATCATAGAATTGCAAGAGACCAGCCTGCTACTCAGTTTAAAGCATAGCTGTGCAGAAAAGAGTTTTCACAGGTTGCTCTTTTATACACAAATATTAAAGGTGTAAGAGATCTGTTCTCTTTTGCACCTGGTCACTCTACTGTTTGCTATTCATTAGTATTTTTTATGCCGATTGGCCTTGGACCTCCAGGTTTCAAAAAGGGCTTTTTCTTCATTGCTCCTACCCAAAATTCTTCAGTGCATTTTGTTTCCTTGACTTGCTGCTGGAATGTGTTTACTTTAACTAGCCAGCTATTTAATTGGGTGATGCCCTTGTATAATTGTTTGATTGATCTAGTTTTTAAAATTGCATCACATATCTTTAAATCTTTATTTACATGAACTGCCTTGTGAGGACTGTATCTGAAATGGTGTGATACAAACACTTATGTAGATACATAAACTAGTAGCCAGAGATTGAGCCAGCTTCACTTCTGCAGCTGAGCTATTGTTCCAAACTGGGAGCAGGGGTGGCGGGGGGGGGGGGGGATAGGAATGCATTTTTGTGATGCTACGGGACACATTTTCTCCAGGCGAGCTTGCAGCAGAGGCCAGAATCGAGTAAGGATGCCTAGTTTCATAGCTGCTGTCTTCACCACCCTACTTATATCAACTGTCATGAAGGAGTTCCACAATAACGTAGTAGGCTAACACAATCAAAATAAATCTAGGAAAAGTAACAGCGTGCATACAGAGACCCTGTGTGGTGTAGTGACTAGAATATTAGACAGAAACTTGGGACTTCTGGTTCTTATTCCTGCTTGTCCAGTCACTGACTTTCAGCCTAACCTACCTCACAGGGTTGTTCTTGTGAGGATAAAACAGAGAAGGACTATGTAAGCCTCCTTGAGCTCTTATAAGAGGGAAAAAGGCGGGGTATATTTGTTGTAAGCCGCCCCGAGGCTTCGGCGAATGGGGCGGCATAAAAATGTTTTAATAAATAAATAATAAATAAATAAATAAATAACTGTGATAATAATTTTTAAATAGAAAGGGAAAATATCACAAATGTGACTTTATGTTTACGGACAGTATGAACAGATCAAAATTGGCCATGGATGTGTGAAAAAAAAGTTTAACAGTCAGTGCACCAGAATTATAACAAGGGGATGCGAAAGAGGCGAAATTTATTTGGTATAACCTATAGAGAGATTTTATGACTGAGCCAAGTGTGTTATAAATCAACCCCTCTGTAAATGCAGTGAAACAATTGTTTAGTCTGCATGATTCATACCCCAAACCTCAGTATTCTGTGTTTTGATCTTATTGCTGCAATAAACTGTCTAGACAGCAATTAACAATCTGTCTTTCCTTCAGATGTTTGGAGTGCTATTGCGGTTTAAGGAGCGCAGAAAACTAGTGGGCCATTCTTCCTCTTTTGCCCATTGATCAAATATTTAGAGCAGCCAGGCTTCTTCTGGGACTCTTCTAAAGTGGGCTCATATGGGCTGTGCATATGTGAAGGCACACAATGCTTTTTCCGTTATCTGTACTAGTCGTTTAATCTTTCCAAGTAGCCTTCCTTGTATCTCACAGGGCGAGTGGGTGTGTTTTAGCACAGCACAATGGAATCAATGCTGCAGCAGGATTCCCCCACCCCCCCACCAAGCAACACACTCGCACACTCGCGCACGCACACACACTTCAGCTACACTCAGCTCAAGCATAAGATCCCAGAAGGGAAAACAGCCACGGTTTACAGGAATGGATGTACCAACAGGCCAGGTTCAGTTTTTATAAGTACTTGTATTAAACATAACTAAAATCTAGCAACTGATTAATTGGGAGCAACCTTTTCTTCAATCGGAATGCTGCAATTGATTAATTTAACCAATTAATTGATTAATGTCATGGTCCACTTAAAAAGGCATTTGTTCCTTTCCTTTGCTGGACAGCTCCATAGATCTTCTCAAGGTTGATGATTGCCTTTGAGCAGGATGAAGGGTACAATCCTGTCCAAATGACAGAAGGCCCCACACTCAATCTCTGCCTCTCTTCTCCTGCCCTGCACGTTGCCTTGTGGACTTTTTTGCCTGTCTATTTTGGAAGGGAAAGGGAGGACTCTGGAGGGGCATCAGTATAGTTGGTATTCTGGCCATTCCAGTCTCTTCCCCTCCTCACCCCACAAACTGTAAGGCCCTGCCTTTGGCTCATCTTGCCTGGTAACGTCCCCCGAAGATGCCCTGTTGCTATGATCACGTCTGCATTTACAATGCAATAATCTAAGATCCATTTCCAAGTAAGAAACAGAGTTTAGAAAATTATGATAGATTCGAAGTGAACAGAGATTCATGCAATTCTAAATATGATGTTTATTCATTAAAGGCAAACCAGACAGAGAAGGATGTTATTTCTTTTTTTAGAATTGTAACTGTTGAACAGTAATTCTAATTAAATGGGATCAGATGGGGTTCTTATGAATAGGATATTAGATAAATGTATGTAGTCTCATTAGGTTGAGAGGAGAGGTTAAATACCATTTCCTGTTGTGCAATAACTGTAGAGAATAATTCAGATGAAAAATATGTGAATAATTCTTTGTTCTGACTGCAAGGCATAATCCAGTCCTCCTAAGCCACATCCTGGAACAAGTTTTGAAAATCGCTCTTATGTTCTCTTTGAACCTCTGCTATAACTAATAAAACGGCATCATTCAGTTATAGCTTTATTCTGGGGATGTTTGTGTTTCTACCCCCACTATTTATTCTAAAGCAGTCACTCTACTGTAAATGCTAAAGTTTCGATATGCACATACAGTTTTGTATGACCAAGGTAGTTTTTCACTGTCAAGGAATGGACCACACAGAAGAACAGCGGGACACCCCTGTCTTCTGTGGAGCTGTATTTCTGAGAAACAAACTTTGACCATGGCTATTAGTTTGACTGTTATGTATTCATTCATTTATTTAAAACATTTATATACTGTGCAAACAGCCAGCAGGCCATCTGGGCAGTTTACAAACATCTAAAATATAAAACAAAACCCAACATCACAGAAAGATGCGACCAAGAACAATTTACAATCATGTTCAGTAAAAGCACAATATATAACCAATAACAGAATATGAAACTGATAACAATAATAAATAATAATTAATATTATTAAAATAATTAAGTCCCAGTGCCAAAAATTAAAATATAATATAAAATTTCAACAATTAAAATATTGAGAAAATTAAAAGATTTAGCCTGGCACCAAAAGGTGTAAAGTGTCAGTGCCAGGTGCACCTCTCTAAGACTCTGATTCTACAAACAGGGTGCCACAGCTGAAAAGGCCCTTTTCCTAGTAGCCGCCTTCCTTACATCCTTTCCACATGTCTTCTGGAAAAGGACCTCTGGTGGTGACCTTAGGGTCCTGCATATGGGAGGAGATGTTCCCTCAGACTGTTGAGACGTGAATGGAAGAAATAGGGCTGGTGTCACTGGTAGGCGTCGTTGGCTACCTATGAAGACTCCACTCCTCTGGTAGGAGATCCCTGTCCTTGCCCACCTGCTTGGCCCACTGCCTCTTCCTCTGGCCCAACCAACAGAGGTGTTGAGGAGGAGAAGCAGGAGATGCTGCCTCCTGCTTGCTCGGTGCCTCTGTTGCCAAGCAAGCAAATGATAGAATGAGGAGAAAGAGGTGGTGGAGCAACAGCAGCTGCTGCTGATGGTGGTGAGAAGGTAGAGAAGGTGGCCCATAGAGGGTGTCTTGCCCAAGAGCCTTCAGAAACCTGGAGCTGGCACTAGAAAGAGGCTCATAGAAGGATGATTTCCCATTCCCTCTTCCTTTTGTCCATCTAATTTTGAGCTCTTTCTCTCTCCCGGCAGTTCCCCATGGTGCTCCCCATCCCCATATTGTTCAGGTGCAAGCCCCAGCCTTTTGGAAAGGCTTTTCAGAGGATGCAGACTGTTGTAGTAGAAGACAATGGGACACACAACTTTCCTTCTCTGAACTTCCTTCTTTTCACTTATCTTGGGATCTGAGCCACTGTGTATTCACAAAGCACACATATGGTTCAGCAGCACCATAAAGTAGGAGCGTATTAAAGCAAAGGAACTGGGAGACAGTGGCAAGCAAGGTCTGGAGCAGCAGCTTCCCGGTTACAAGTCAACACTCTTAGTCCTAGCATGACACCAGCTCTATATGATTATGTAGCAAGAAAATCAAAGATCCCTGTACGTCTGTCTGATTATTTCTTACATTTATATTCCCACTTTATTTCAAGGAACTCAAGGGGATTTATACACTACCATCTCCCCATTTGATCCTCACAACAACACAATAACGTGAGGCTGAGAGATAGAGCCAAGCCCAAGCTCACCTAAGGAGTTCTATGATTGTGTGAGAATTTGAAGCAGGTCTCCCTTTGAGGATGATGGGAATTGTAGTCCAATATATTTGGAAGGTGCAACTTTGGGGAAGTCTGAATTACATGGCATGCTCTGCCTCTCTGTTAACTACTATCTATTGTCTGTCCACCCATCTGTCTGTCTGTCTGTCTGTCTGTCTGTCTGTCTGTCTTTCTGCCTGCCTGCTTATTTCATTTCTTTTCCACAATGCTAAGAAATGGAAGACTGAGCTTCAGTGGTAGATTCTTTCAGCTCTGCATGGGGGCCACCTTTCTCTCAGGACAACCATTCTGTTTTCTTTTTACTCCCTCTTCATTTCCATAAACAATATACATGATTCCCTGAGCCATTCAGTCTGCAAATAAAGGCAGAAGGCAAAGTAAATTAGCTTCTCACCAATTATATTTGTGAGGTCACAGAGTTAAGCATTAAAGAATACTGTTGGGGAGGAGCACTGAGGAACAGTATGATTTGTGTTGTAAAGTGGACAAAACCCCCACTGGCCTGGCAGAATGTGACATTTACCGTGCTGCCTTTGCCCTAGTAAATAGAAGAATAATCTCCCATCCTTAATTCTTATGAATTACACTTTTCTTTTTGCTCTTTGTACCCCAGAGGCACTGGTACACTTACTTGATGGTGCAGCTCTGGTAAATCCTAAATTATTGAATGAAATTGCAAGCTGGGGCTTTCCACAGAGGAACCTTATAATTGGTTGGATGGCCTTTTGTTGCATCTTGAAATGTGGAAGTTGTGGAACAATGAAATCGTCATGTCTGCATCTTTATGAATACAGTGGAGAAAAGGATGTACAGCATAGAAGATTGTTCTGCAGTTCTTCACTAGTCTGGCATTTCATGGTCATGCTCTTACAGGATCAGTTCTTTAGGATGCAAGAGTGTTGATCTATCTGAGAACAGGGAGCAGGCAAATGCACAGATGGTGTGCAGTCTGTAAAGTAACATTGTTCCTCAAAAGCAACCACCATGTTGCACAAAGTTTCTTCTTCCTGTCCAGCCAAACATTCAAGGCCTTCACAAAGATCTCAGTGAAGAAACGAGTGTGTCTCTGTGTGTGTTGGGGGGGCAGGGGGGGGGGACAAGGAATCTCAGTGGTTCTTTACATCAGTAATGGGCAGGCTTCAGATGTATGGAATCTACTTCACTTTCTCTAGAGTCCTGTGGTCTCAACCAGAGCTGAAATGCAAAGCAGTAGTGTTGGAGCTGGCTGTATGCTAAGAACTGAGGAATAGGGTACCACTGAACACAGGCAGTACCAGAATGAAGGTCAAGCATCCGTTCTTACAAAAATCCACACTTGCTCCCCTCCCCATTCCAAGCATTCTCAGGCAGCAACCTAATTTAGGGGAAAATAATGGCTTCATACATGCTTTGGGCACATCATGAGAAAGCAAATCTCCCTGCAGAAGGCATTCCTGTTAGGGAAAGTCAAAGGCAAGAGATGAAAAGGAAGACCAAACAAGAGATGGTTTGACTCCATAAAGGGAGCCACAGCCTTGCATTTAGAAGGGCTATCATGGATAGGGCATTTTGGAAGGCTTCCATTCATTGGCTCACTGTAAATTAGAGACAACTTGACAGTACATAACAATGTAACAACAAAATGGCTTCATAATATATCCCTTGTATATCTTGTACATCTAGTGTACTTGTATATCTGGGGGTGTACCTAAAATTGCAAGCTGAGTATGAACTTTATTTCAGTTATTACCTTTATTAAATGCCTCTTGAAATAATTTTCTTTACTATTTAAGACACCAGTAGCCAAATAAAATCTAATTAAAACTAGCAATATGTAATAAACTTGCCAACACAATGCAACAAAACAGAATTTGAGTTATAAGAGGTACAAACATATTGCATGTACTAAAATAATAAACCTTAAAATACTATGCTTTATTTTTTAAAAAACTGTAAAAGCATGGGAAACATGAATTCTTAGTCAGGAGCTGAAAAGAAGCTAGTGGGCACCAGGTGATCGTCTCTTGGAAGAGTATTCTAGACCTGTGGGGGCCACCACTTAAAAAGCCCTGTCCCTTCCATTTAAAAAGCATCTTAGCAGGACTGAGTGGGAAAGACTTTGCCCGAGACCCTAAAGAGCCATTGTCAGCCGGATCAGACCATCCTGGGCTATGTGCACGCAGTCATTTTATTGTGCATTTTTTAACCAGACACAAGTAGCTGCCATTTTGAATATGCCTTTCCATGTGTGCATTTGTGGGCTATTTAAGGGTGATACTACTCTTGTATAAGCATATTACTAATTGAGATAGGGTTTAACTGGCAGTTCCCAAGTTTGCTTGGCAGTGCACAATCTCAAATTGCCCTGGTCTGTATAAGGCAGTGTAAGTGTGCAAAGGACAATAAGAAACAAGGAAAGTCACTTCAGGCAGCCTCAGCTGGGTTTTAAGCATTTTGCATTACTTTAATTGTGTTTTAGGGATTTTGTTGTATGCCACTTTGGACAGGAGTTTTATCCTGACAAGGTATGGTGTAAGTATTTAAAACAATCTGTCTTCCTCATAAACTGTGCCTGCACCTTCTTGTTGGGGTCCATTTCACTGATAGGCAGTGCAGTGTAGTGGTTAGAATGTTGGGATGGGATCTGGGGAAGCTGTGTTCTAGTTCCCTACTGGGTAAGCTTTGGGCCAGATGCTGAATCATAGTCTAATCTACCTGACAGGGTTGTTGTGAGGATAAGATTGAGAGGAGGAGGAAAATTATGTAAAAAATTTATGTAAGTTGCCTTGAGTTCCTTGAAGGAAAAAAGGAGATATATACATAAATAAGTCCAAGGGCTATGTATTGCTGGGTATTTTGAGCTTGTGAAGTGCCCATATTAAACATGTTCTCCATTGTATAAAATAATCCTCTTGATTTGGATGTCAGCAAATTTCCATTGAACTGTGAGTTGCAAAAACACATGACTAAGGTTAACAAAGACATCACATTCTCCAGTTATGACAATCTGCATTATTCTAATTGAAACTGACATTTTAATAAACTGATTAATCCTCTCTTCTCTTCTCTTCTCTTCTCTTCTCTTCTCTTCTCTTCTCTTTGCAGTAATATGTTTTATACATCTAACAGTAAATGGAGTATTTTGACTGAATAGTCTTTTCCCGTCCTTTCAGATTAATTTGTCCTTCCAAAGAAACCTAACAGTGCTCCACACATATGCATCCAGGGAGCTAACTGTGAAAGAGACCTTGTATAATACAATTAAGGTATCCTATGCTTATGTGCCATCTGTTGTCAAATGTGGTGGCATGGCTATTCTGGGGTGGGCAGAAACCCTCCATAATCCACGGGCTGTTGTTGGAATGTGTCTGCCCTCTGCAAACAAACCATGCCTCCTGGGTGTATATGATATGGCAAGTTACGCCAGTGTAGGTTATTAGGTGGTTATGGCTGGTATGTGCCCAGCATATGTGATGGTTACAGCAGCCTCTGTTTCAGCCTCTGCAATTGGGTCGATGCCTTTGCAATCAGTTCTGGTTGATGGCTCTTGGGCCTCTAGTAAGAGAAGGATCTGACAAGCCAGAAGTCCATCGGCTCTGGTAGTAGGAAGTCTTAAGAAGATACAGAAAGGGGACAATAAGCTTTGTAAAGATTGTACCGAGAAAAGCTTTGGCAATTGAGGATTTTGAGATTTAGAAACATAGCTGGAATATAAGGGCTTTGAAAAAGGTGTAGAAAATCATTGGTATGTGGAGACGGTGAACTGAAAGATAATGCAGTTGCTCAGGAAAAAACCCCCAAAACATCCCAGATGCCTAGGTCCTCTAATGACACTGATAGACAGGCAGGGATTAAGACAAAGAAAAGAGAGCCCGGCTTCACATGACACATAATTAACCTATGTAAGTTGTTGTCACAGGATGTTGGCTTTTAAAAGGGATTAGAAATATCCATGGAGGATCAGTCCATTGGTGGCTATGAGTGGTAATAGCAGGAAACCCAATGAGACAGCCAATTCACACTTTACTTTTTAAATACAAATATAAAAAGGTATCCAAGCTTAAATGGCAAAGGGGATGTATGGTGTCACCAGTGATATGTATGAAATGTGTGTGTATTTCTCCACAAAACTTAGGTTATGTGTTCAATACCTTTTCAGATAATCGCTTCTCAAGGTAGCTTCCTGCAATAGATAAAAACTGCACGAGAAAAAGGCAAAATGCACATTAAAAACTCATCACCAGGAGAATATAAAGCCAGCATTAAAAAGAAAACAAATCTGCAGACACTAAGCATGGAAGAAGTCAATCTGGAAAAGCGAAGCAAACAAATCTGTTTTAAGGCAGCCACAGAGGGAGGTGGTTGAAGATCTCTGCGGAGTGAGTCCCATAAATGCCAGTCTGTTCTTTCCTGACAGGCCAAAAAGCACAACTTCCAAGGCAGTTCATATGGGCTTAAGCCAGTGGTTGTGTGTCTCACTTTACAGAAAACACCCCTCTGTTCAAAGCATCCTCTATTTGAGGAACTGCTTGTTCTAAGTCTGTTTGAAAGACAAAGAGCCATAAAGAAGGAAAAGAGCTAGAGCCTTGAAGCTGCCCATCCACACTTAGCACCTGGATGGCAGCCGGTCAAGGGACACAGGGCATGTGATCGGTCTTTCCCACTATACAGAGGTGCGTTCCCTTGTAAAGTATTGTTTCTAAATGGGAACCTATGTGCATGTTTTGCAGACTGGTGTCCCTTTTTGTCCTCTTTTTGCTGATGCATTCATGGGTGCAGAACTTTGCTTGCCAAGGTCCCTCTTCCTTCAGTCAAACCTTTCAGTATCCACATTCTATCAGCAGATGGGAAGTTGCGTAGCCAAAAGTGGGCAGAGCCAAAGCCAAAATTAGGTGGGGCTGGAACAAAAATTAGGTGGAATTTGCAAACTGGGTACAGGCTGGCACTAGCCTAAGATCTGTAGACCTTGGGTCTCAGGTTTTTGTATAGGCCAGAGGGTGCCTGCCGGCATTAATCCTCTCCAGGACATTTTGTTTGGTGTCTGCCAAGACAGCCTACTCCTCCTAAGGTTTATTTTATTTTTATGTTTTCTCACAGGCACCTGGGATTACTTCAAACCAAAGTGGAAGCCTCCAGTTCCTGCCATCTTCATTTCCCATAATTCATTTGGGTTGTTTCCTTGTCTTATGACTAGTCATGCCCACTCAGGGCAGCCATTTTATGGTTGTGCCCAGAACAGTTTCTCAAATTTTCAAATTCATCCATAGGCCCAAAGATTTGTCTCCTTCTACAGGTATTATTCCAAATACCATGGAATCTGGATAATGATCCTTTTTGCCTCCTTCATTCATCAGGGGAAACCTGACTACATAAATACATATGCATATAATGGGAAGAATTTATTTCCTGCTGGAAATGAAATGTATACATATAGAACATTCTCCATATATATAGAACACAGACAAAGCATACAATGGAATAAAATATGTTGAAAAAAATTAAAATCTGTTGGAGAAAAAATGTGTAAAATGAATTGGAAGAGAAGTAAAATAAAGAAATACTGGATCAGATTGCAGAGATATAATTGCTAGTGTCATTACTAAATGATGATAGAGAAGCCACTTTCTAAGAAATGGGAATTATTTCAAAATATAATTGAATGGAAAGTGGAAGGAAGAAGTACACGAGAAAGGCCCAGATATAATTGCATGAAGCAAATTAAAGAAACGTATGTTGGAGGGATATTCTGAACTGATATGGCTTGCACATAACTGAAAGGAGTGCAGAGTTTCTGAAGACTGAGCTATGGATTGAGGAAAAAGATGCACAATTCATGCTTTCTGGTACTGCAAGCATGCATGTGACCTTATCCTCCAATTGTCTGGATAGAGAATAGTGGATGGATAGCCACATCCTTCTTTGCCTGTGAGTTTCTCGCTGGGTGTCTGCTTAGTCACTGTGGGAAACAGAATACTCAGCATGTCGGTTCTTATGCTCTAATAACTTCAGTAAATGATGCACAAACATCTAAGGAGGGGAACTTCTAAGCCCCTGCTGAATATCATCCTTTCTGATGTGTTGTCCCAGGAAGGGATGGCATTAAGGATCATAAATTGTCCTTGGGCTTTTCAACACTTTAGAAGCTCTGTTGCAGCTCCCACAATAGGAGGGATTGCTGCTCTTAACACCTCATTAAGATGGGTTTTTGTTTGGTTTTGTTTTGGACAAATGGAAATAATAATAAAAAGGAGGCTCTTAGAAGATGGTGTCATTTTATCCAGAAAAAAGAACAGCCTATTGCAAAATATAAGGAAGATGCCATAAAATGGAAATGAGGGGACCTAGGTACAATTCACGCCTATGCTCTTATCTATGTTTTCACTATTAAACTTTCATGAACATTCCAGCAGGAAATACAGCACTGCAGAATGCCTATTCTGAAGAAAGAGGATTATTTTCAATGGTGATTGTGTTGGATTATTTGAAACAAAACTTCCATGGGAAGTTTCTATTAGATATAATTGAAATTTGTTCTTCCCTCTTAATCAGACAACTGGCTTGCCCACTCTGGCTTGCGCATTCATCAAAGTGAATGGGGTGTAATTTTAGAGATTTAACCCAAAACATTACATCAGATTATGGCTTTTCACATGCATCAAGCATCTAGGCCAAACACTTATTGTCACCTGTAGTATATAACAATTCCAACATTCCTGATCATGGGCTGTTCTGGCCGGGGCTAATGGACGTTGCAGGACAGTGGAGACCTGTATGCTTCAGGGCTCATCCCTGAAATTAAAAACATCTGCCAGAGCTCAGCCAAGCCACAAATAAAGCTCTAATTAAAGACAATGCAACTTTATCAGAATAAGACTGGGGGGATCTGGAATATATCTCCAGTCAGCTACAAAGGTAACTGGGTGATGTTGGGCTAGTCACTCTTTTACCCTACCTTACCGGGCTGTTGGGAGGGTAGAATGGAGTGGGGGTGAGGAAGACTAATGTACACTGATCAGAATACCCGGAAAGAAGGTCTGGAAACACATAAATAACTTCATAGTATCTGTATAAACAGTTCTATTCAGATTTCATTAGCCCTACCCCTCACTTGACATTATTTGAATTTATCTACTTGGATTTTTAATTCTCCCCATCCTGGAAGTTTTAGGACAGGAAAAAGTCACATGGATTATTCAACTTTTGGTTTGAAGTGACAGACATTTTACAATACAAAGCTAGCTGCTTGGATTTAGACAGTGTGCCCTTGTTTTTCTGCCGCAGACTTCTTTCAAATCCTGATGTGAATTCTTTCAAAGTCTGATGCTGATGGAAATGGGTGAACTGACTTCAACAGTTCCTTCTTTTGGCTTTGGGATTTTTGATAGAATTAAAATCTGGAGAAGAGATTCAAAGTTCTTCCTGTTGGATTGTTTTATAACTTTATGTCACATTGTTAAGCCTGAGCTACGATTTATGACCCCTTTCCCTGGTCTGTCCTTTTGGAATGAAAATGAAGTTGCATGTAACCAGACTTGACATTTTAAAATGCAAATGAACTAGACTGTAGAGGACTGAGCAGGGCAGGTGGGGAGAGTGAAGGTGCCTTGGAATATTTCCTAACATCCTGCAAGCTGGTAAGAATTTCCTCTGATGTTGGTCAGGGTGGGAGAAGTTGCTTTAATGGGAAATAACAGTTGATGGTCCACCACGGGACCACCTAAACCTTTTGGGGGAGAGTTGTCTCTTGCCGCTTTAACTTTTGTCTGTGCCTGCAGTTCTGCTTTGCTCAGATTTAAAGTCTGCATTGATTTGATAGTGCTGGGCTGGCAGGCTGCCTTCCCAAGAGTGGGGAGAAGGCAGGCAGCAAGGTTACGTAGTGAATGGCCCTTGGTTTGGGGGGAAAAACTGCTGAGCTTCACCATCTGGGCTGCTGCATGGCAAAGAATATGCTTTATTGGCATGGCTTGGAGGTTTACAAGCAATCTTCTTGAAGTTTTAATGGTTACTTGGGTGATTTATCCTGCCTGGAGAGCTGTGGTGGTGAGGAGGCACCCGGTTCCTGAGCTTTTGCTTTCCTTTATTATGAAAACCTTTAATCTTTCCTACAATTCACCTCCATCTACCATAAATAACTCCATTATAGGCCACACAAAGGAAATATGTAACCATTCTCATGTAAGTCTGAACTTTCCACATCACGCATTTATGAGCTATTTTAGCTTTACAAGTCAGGTTTGTAATATAGAGTGATGTACATTTTAGGGGCCATTGGGATAAAGTCAGTTTGAATCTTCAGTGTAAGCTGCAGCACTCTGAGGACATTAGGCTGAGCCTGTCTGGGTTACGCTTACTATCGGGGATGGAAAAATGCCTATCTGAGCCCACTTAAAATACGCGGAAACGTTCTGTGCTTTTGTTCCATATGTTTAATCTTCCAGTGATTTGGTGGGACAATAGCAAAGAACAGTATCTTCCATGCAGTAAAATTGAATCTACCTCTGCTGCTTCTGTTCCTACCAGATCAAACTATCCTTCCATGTACAAGAAGTTTATTCTATTGCAGCAGTTTATTCTATTAGTCAGACTTGCTCAATGGAAGAGCTGCGTACAGTAAATGCCAGATACTTGAGAGCAGCAAGTGGGTGCCTGTGGGTGGTGGCAGCAGGTGGTGAGTGGCAAGCAGTTACCCATGGGCACCTGGTTGGCAGGGGGTGAGCCGCAAAATAAACTCAAAGAGCCACATATGGCCCCTGAACCTTGGTTGGCCACTCTTGTTCAATTGTTTGCGATTATAACTACACAACCGTATTGTATAGCCTTGTACAATATATGGCCATATTGGATATATATATGTGCATAGCATAACTAATTAAACAATGCTTTAGAAATTACTTTTGCATTTACTTTAGAAATGGAAGGAAATCCATTATCTGTAACATTTATATTCCCTACCTTTCCACCACAATTCTAGCTCCAAGCAGGAAAAAACTGAACAAAAACCAACTTATAAAAGCTTCTACAAATATCTGGGAACTTTGAATCATGTCCTTCCCCCTATGTAATTTCTCAGATGGAAAGAGGAAAAGTAGGCATTTCCATTCTTTCAACTACTCTGTGAAAAATGCCATTCATACAGTCATTCAAAAAGAGCCGACCGATTTACATAAAGTGTGCAAATGCACGTCTATAAGTGAATATTTTGCTTTAATTTAAATAGACATTTGGTTTCAGCATAGTGTGGAAGACTGTGAGCAGTTGACTTGTCTGCTTGTGAGTCTGTTCCACAGGTACAGTCAATAGTCAATTTTAATGCCCAGAGACCAGAAGATCTAGGGCTAGCAGGCCATCTGAAAGGTGTAAAAAAGAAAGCTTTCAGATTTGGACAGAAGTCACTCGGAGCAGCTGAGCCTACATTATCTCCTGCGTGACCAGGACCATATGGACTTATATGATTGTACCAGTTATCAGGGGCAAATGTCCAGTTCAGTTGTTTATGCCCTTATAAGTCCGTTATTGTGTTTCTGCAAGTAATAATAAGGAAGCAATCCCTAGACATGCCTGAGAGGCCACAGGATATTTTAGATTTCCAGATCTCAGGCAGCACTTTGACCTGGGAGGGGGAATTTGCAATCCATTTCCACTTCTGCCATGCAGCCACTATCGAAAGAACCATACATGGTGCTTCTCCAAGGCTGGACTGCAACCTCAAAATCTGGTGGGTGACCAGGGGATGGGACTGGAGAGGCTGGGGTACCAGCTATCCTGAGGCCTCCCCAGCTTTCTTCCCTCCCCAGCCAAAGTGCCTCGGCTTGGTGGGCAAAAGGTCCATCTAGCAAAAATGCAGGGAGACTTAAAATCATCAAGGGCACAACCATAAACAACATCTGATTTTGAAGACATCTACTCTGTATTATTTTCCATGTACAAATCTGCCCATGTATTTTCATCTTTATACTAGACTTGAACTAAATGGTAATTCAAACAGTGCAGTGGTTTCTAACCATTTTTTCACTTGCATTCCCCTTGGCAGTCCATTTCTATAAACTTTACCCCCTTCATATTAGCAAAATGTTTGTAATTAATATAGTTGCTGTTATTTCAAACTTAAAGGTTGTAGCTGTAAATAAATAAATAGCCCAATAAGGGGATTAAAAGGCAACAGAATACAGTGGTACCTTTGCCCATGAACTTAATCCATTTCAGGACTCTGCTCATGACCCAAATTGGTCATGACCCAAGTTAAATTTCCCCTTAAATTTCAGTGCAAATAAGGTTCATCCGTTCTGTAACTATTTTTTTTTTAAATCAGAAAAATGTGAAGCAAAGTGACAAAGAACAGCAAAGATCGTGGCCATCTCCCCATCAGCACAACCGCAATCGTGCCCATCGTCCCTGCATGTGCCATCATCCTGGCATGCTGGGGGGGAGCGGGGGGGAGAGATGGGTGCTATCGCAGGCGAGCTGGGAGGGAAGATGGGCGTGAACACGGGCGCGCTGTGGGGGGAGAGATGGGCACAAACGCGGGCACTCTGGGAGTGGGGGAGACGGGCATGAATGCTCCTGGGGGGGGAGATGGCCGAGATTGCAGTTGCGCTCCTGCAGGAAAGACGGGCGCGATCTCGGCCATCTCCCCCACCACCAGCACAATCACAGCCATCTCCCCACTTGCGGGGGTGGGGAGATAGCTGTGTTCACGGTCGCCACCCAGTGTGGAGTTCTCAACCTGAGTCAAAAATTTTATGAAATTTTTGTTTGCGACCCGATTTGGTCATGAACTGAGGTGTTCATGAGCTGAGGTACCACTGTAATCTATACATACATTCAAAACTCAAAAGGTACAATGAATTCTAGAAAATACATCACAGATTACATTAAAATGGCATTACATTACATTAATACTTTACATTTTTTACTTAAATGTATTAATAACTGAAAAAGTTTAATCTCTTTTGAAATAATATTTATAAAACACGCAACAAAATTTTAAAGTTGACTCTAAAGAACTCATTCACTGAACACTGCTTACAGGACTGACTATCAGTGCCACAGCTCTCAAATGTTTGTGAAGAAGAGGGTCATGAAAGCTGAGCCTGTGTGGGTCACACCGTGGCACATGTGCTCTGTAGTGGTTGCTTGCAACACAATACGTAGGAAGGGGCTCCCCACCATTCACCAAAATAGCAAAGCAAGAGAATGGGGCTTTTCTTGAAATTAAATAATGAAGAAAGCCCATTCTGTCACTCGTGCAATGTTCAATTAATTTCACAACTTGTGACTTTCATCTTGTCTTACACTGTTGACACATGTGCCTTTTCCCACCATTCGCCCCCCCCCCCAATACCGCTAAATGGTTTGGACCCTTGGGGGTATGCATACCCCAGGTTGGGAATCACTGAAAGAGAGGGAGGCTTCAAAGTAGATGGCAATCTTTTGGTAGTCTGTCAAATGGAGGTCTCATGACCAGACTTCAGCGGGAAGACTTTAGACTAGTGGGCCGACTTTGAGGTTGCAGGATCTGCCTGCATTTTGTTCCCTAAAACCCTCGGATCTGCCAGCCGCAGCCTGGTACAAAAGGCATACACTTAACATTAAAAATCACTGAGCCCATGAACATGTTTTGAATACCAGAACCAAGCAGAGGTTATTGTCCTTCCACTCCTGCTTATCCCAAGCTTTCTTCATTTCAGCAGTATAATTTATTGCGCATTACCCAGATCTACCTTCTGCCAACTCCTGCTTTAAGAAAACAATTCAAATGTTGCAACTGTTAAAATATCAAGATCAGATTAAAATGTGAGACCTGATTAACTTAATCCCCAAAGACAGGATGCGCCTTTTTATTGCTTTGCATAATTGCTTTTATTGTTTTGCATAATTGCGGGCTTTGGGATTTAGGTTTTACTGGACATGTCTTTTTGTCTTACTTTACAGTATATAAAAAGCACAAACTAAATTTGATACTGTGGAATTCTAATGAGTATCAGAAAACACACTTAGGTTTCGTCTCAAAGTGTCATGATATTGAGTTTCATTTGTCATTGGCAAGATATAGTGGCTTTTTAAATGTTTCTCATACATGAGGTGGAAGGAGGATAGCTGTCAAGCTTTTAGCTAAATATAAAGAAAACTGGATGGAAATTGTGTAGCTATTTCATTAATGCTGCAATTGCCCCTAAAAGTTTCCAAGGTTTTCGAGACCTGCCTTAGTGCCCTGAAAGAAACTGAGACAAATGTAGGTGCGTCGGCATTGGTGGAACAGCCTGGAGAAAAAGTGGATTCTTTCACTGGAGGCAGTAATGACGAGGATGTGCAGGAGGTGGTACATTTTTCAGGTTAGGGTTTTACAGGCTTAAGATCCCTGTAATAAACAAAAGGACTAAACTATTCATTACTCTAAATATGTCGTTCAGAAGAATTTCAGTGCTTTTGTTTGCTTTAATCTGCTAAAGGTGCAATTCTAGGCATGTTTAAAAAGTCCTTCAGCTCCTAGCATTCCTCAGCCAATCATGGAAAATGCAGGACTTTTCTTTTAGTCTAAACATATATAGAATTGTACCCTAAGAGCATCATTAAAGACTACAAAAATCTATTCTGGCATAAACTGTAGCAGAGGCTGTCCACTTTTGTGGATGTTGCTGACTTGGTTAGGTCTGGTGTCCATGAACACTTTTGCCAAAAGAAATAAACCTTCATCTTTAAGGTGCCACAAAACTCTTTGTTGTTCTTGTTGCTCTAACATGGCACTTTCTCCTGAATTTTTTTAAAATGGAATTGTAGAAAAGGCAGATAGGTTTAATGTTCTATCCAACTTGAAAAAAACAGACAAACTTCCTAGGACTCCTGCTAACATTGGGCTGCTCTCAAAACATTATTCCCTTTGCCACTTTGTATCTTGCCTCTTAAGTGGTAAATTGGAAGCATGAGGGAAAATAAGGCTTTGTAGCTTGTAGCTTTCTGTTGGCTCTCTGGCCATGTGGGTAAAGGGGCAAAACGCCGTTGAGATGTCATGCAGCATCTTGTACTTGAACTACAGGAAATTCAGCCTCCCAACAAGGTGGACACTGCAATGGAATCATTTCATGGTTAGTGTTGCCTCTGCAAGTAGGAAAGCAGCACAACTGTGAGAGGTCGGAGCAGCACTCTTCCTTCCTGGCGTGTTGTTCATTTTCTCCTTGCATAGTGTTACAAACATCTTTGAACACTGAAAGAATCAGCCAACGTAGCTGCAATCTGAAGCGGTACAGTCGATTCCTTATAATTCTACCATGCTGCATGTGTTGCTGCAGCCACAGGGATGCAATACAAGCCTTATTAAAGTTTGTGGTGGAAAAGTCCTGCTGCTTTTAAAGTTCTACTGCAAGGAAAGAGATTTACCTTGTGAGCCAATCAAGTTGTTGGCCTGATATAAATGCAGCTAATGAGCCAGGCTTTTCGCTGTGCTCGGATCACATCATCACATTTACTGTATAAACAGACATTGGCATGACTTGTTCTTTTTGTGCTGTTTACCTAGTTTAAAATATTCATAATATTATTGGGGAGTCAGGAAAAAAGTTATAAAGGCAACAATTAATGGTCAAAATCTCTCTCTCTATTCATATTTATTGTGTATTTTGAAATTGAAACTGAAGACAAAATGAAGATGGGAAAGGAAAAAGGGGAAATATTGTGATTTTCCTACATATGTACTATATATATTACTACATAATGCATATGTCGCCAGACATGCTATTACTATTAGAGATAATTACTTCAACAAAAGCAGATCAGATATCCAAAAATATTCCTCCATTTGTAAATTGCCTCTAAAAACCATCCATTCAGGAGTTGAAAGTTGCATCAAGTCTTTCACTGTGCTATTGCAGTGGCTGCTTATCTTTTCAGTGTTGTAATATAAGTCTTTCAGCTGTCAAAACATCACAGAGATTCCATTAATGTTGTCCTTGTGTTAAATTCCAAGAAACAGGTAGATTGTTAAGAAAGGCATGCATAGCTGTTCATATTAATTTTCCATCACAACATTTATTCGAATTATTACCATCTCCTAAAAGAAAGCAGCCATTGGGCACTGTCAAAACATACAATTAAGGAAAGCTTTAACTGAATTGCACCTCCAACAATTAGCTATTTTAATTAGGCCTTTGTGGAAAAGACACTTAACATCCAATATACTTGAAACATCAATTTTTACTGATTTAAACATAACCTAAGATCTGCTGGCCCTTTCAAAATAAATGCCAAGAGGTACACTATTAATTAGGGAAAGTAGAATGCTCTGTTTCATTATTCCATTTCTGCTTAAGTGTATCATGTTTGTTCACACATAATAGCTATTCATAAATATGATTGTGGACTTTTGTGGCTATTTAGCCTTAATCCATGCTCCCAATAATAAAGGTGGCGGGGAATGAAGCTGTAAAAGTGGCACAGCTGAACCTTATTTCTAGCAAATGTTTCAGGAGCATTTCTTGCCATTCAGTGGTAGCTGGCAAACCATATTTAGCACGCAAAACAGAAATAGCAGGTAGTTATGATTGGAGCTTACAAGCCAATCCAAAGTAAAGTCAGTCTGTCCATCTAAGCCCACCAGACAATTTTTAAAAATTCTTTAAAACTGGGTTTTCCTATAAAGTTAATTTTGCATGTGAAAATGAATCAGATTGCAATTCCTGTGAAAGTATGTGGCACATCTCTCTTACAGCTACAGTAGCCATAGGATGCACACATACCTGTATTGGTGTGCTGAAAATGCAGTGCAGTTCACTTGGGAAGAGGATACAAACATGAATGTTCTGAAACTGAACAGATATGAGCAGAAAAAACCAAGATACCATGCAAGTCAACAGATAAGCCCAGTGGTATACAAAAAGATCAGGAAGCTGAATCCACCCTCATTAATCATTTTTGAAGATATTCTTGGCCAAATGGAACCCAATAAGAATTTATGAAACAATGCATTTGGCTTCTGAAAATACTTGCTAGTTATAAGTAAAGTAATGCCACATAAAACATAAATAATTCCATATTTGCCCTCCCGTCCCCTGAGACCGGCAGCAGAGGCCCTCCTCCGGGAACCCTCCGTGAAAGATATTAGGAGGCAAAGTACCCGGAGGAGGGCTTTCTCTGCAGTGGCGCCCCGCCTATGGAATGCATTCCCCAGAGAGGTCCGCCTGGCACCGTCGTTATTTGTTTTTCGGCACCAGGTTAAGATCTTTTTATTCCAGCAATATTTTAATAACTTTTAATATTGGTTCTTATATGTTTTTAACTGCAGCCAGTGTGGGTCTGTAATTCATTTGGGTTATGTTTTATATTATTTTATCTATATAAGCCGTCCTGAGGCTTTCACGACAGGATGGCATATAAATATTCTAAATAAATAAATAATTTGAGGTATTACAGCCATTTTAAAGTGTGTTTACTTTAAAGATGTCTGTCTGTCAATGTCCCATGAGACCTCATTAATTAACTTAAATTCAACTTAATCATTTGAGATATATCACTAGGGACATGTATTCCCAAATAAATTATAAATTTTGAGCTGTGTCTGAATTGCCAGTTAACTAGTACACTATGGGACATAATATCTCCAATCAATATCAGCTTAAATTTTGACCAGTTAATAGAGTAGCCAGATAAATACCCCAAATTATTAATCATTTCATTAAAGCCAAAACAGATTACTGAGATTTTGAAATAAACAATAACAGATTACTGGCATAAAGAGTGATTTAAATTCAGAAGAATTATGCAGATTTTGTCAGATAGCACACACCAGATGTCTCAAACATGGATCAAATTTCAACAGAGAAAGAGGGTCCTGGGCCAGTCTTGGTGATGCTAATAGGAGAAACATAGAATGACCATATCTGATGCTGTGTCAAAGCCCACATTTGTGCATTGTTTCTCTGTTAGTTTTACTAGTAGTTACACTAGTAGAGGCTCCCACATTTGTGGAATGAGTTCTCTTTTCAACGTTACCATGCCAAACCCATGATCTATTGGATTAATGGAGGCAGTTCCCATTATCCTCATCTGTGTTTTCAGGCCCATGATCATCACAAAGCATATAATCAGTAATAATTACAGTGAAGATTTATTAAGTCTATAACATGAATATTGATGGAAATATGTTGGACTGCATTAATTATGAGATCTTGACTGAAAGTGGAAAACATGACACGAATGTTGATGTCTCTAGCATCTTTGTAAGATATTATTTGGACTGGAGCCCAATATTCTTGTGAGTTTCTTTACTCAATTCCATAAAAGGGGTCTTTTTCACAGGTTAGCTCACACAATTCCATGAATATATAGAAGGGGAAGTAGGACTTTCCTGTCTAGCTGGATCACAAATGCTCTGACCATGACTTCCGGTGATATCTGCAAGGGATTCCTACACTTGCTCAGCTTTATGTACTTAGGGATTCCTGCATGTTTGGGAGCCCTGTGTAATTTGTGCTCACAAGCACAGAGGCCCTCTGCACACACAGCTGTATGTAGATCGGGGCCCTTTCATGCATTGTTAGGACGGGAGAGATCCAAGTTTGAATCACCATTCACCAGTGAAGCTTCCAGGGTCACTCTGGGCAGATCATTCTTTCCCAGCCTAATGTTCTTCCTGGCATTGTTTTGAGGATGTCACAGAGTAGGTGCAAAGGGCCACCTTGAGCTCCTTGAAAGAAAAGTGGGATATTGAGATAGAAGTAATAATACTAATAATATCATCATTATCAGCAGCATTGGATGCATCAACATTATGGGCGTTGACTGCCCTTAACATTGGTCTGGTCAAGGAACTAATGGGGGCTAATTCAGGAAAAGGACCAAGGTAGTCCATAAAGCTTATAATCCATCCTCTGGTAGAAACTCCCAGCTCTCTAAGTTCAGTATTTCTCTATTGCATGGCCTCTTTGTCCATCTAGTCTTCCCAGATCTGGTGCCACCCAGATGTGTAGGCCATTTACCATGCTGGCAAAAGATACTGGGAATTATAATGCAACTTATCTGGAAGGCACCTGGTGAGGGGCGGGAGATGTAGTCTCATAATGACACAGCAATACCATTACTGGAATCATCTCAAGTGGCACACATCTGAAGAGACTGGGGCTTGTTATGAATGTGTCCATGACGGTACATGTAGGGTGCCAGATGGTGCTTGTTTTTATTGTCCTTTGGAATGGTCAGAGCTCTGGCCACCATGTTAATCTTCTTGCAACAAAATCTTGACATATCTTTTAAATCTAACTGATTGATTGCAGCATATGGACTAGCAGCCTGATGAAGTCTTTTGAAATGCAACAAAGCTCTTTGTTTTTCTCTTTTGAAACTTGATCATCATGCTTTTTATATTGTAGCCCTCCCCCCAGCATTCAATTTCCCCACCTCTAGCCACTGAGCGAAATAATAGACAGCCAAACAATGATTGGATTATTGACAATAGCAGATATGTCACTAATTTAATAAAGGTACTTGTACAGTGTCGATTGTGTTGAAGGCCACATTATTTATTTAGAGTATTTATCCAGTCTTTCCCCAAAAGCTCATGCGATTGGATTCTGTTGAAATAATATGCACCAAGGGCAGTCAATGAGGACTTATTTCTGTAACACTTTGAAAATGGAAAGACGTTTAAACTCCTTATCTCAGTGATCCTCATGTGACAATGAAAATAAATTTTAGATGCCTTAAGGGTACACCACATCACATGGAAAGGATTGAGCAACATCCTTCTTGATCTAAGAGATTATCCCTGCTTTCCTCCCTTATAAATTGAGTGATTTCTCCACCTTTTTTCTGCCTACCTTAGTCCTTCATGCATCAGTTTATCTGAATTTCATACCCATAGTTTGCCGTGATATGTTCCTTGCTCAGACCACAATAACGGGCGACAAGTATGTTGAGCAAGCAGAGAACCCAGCAAGATAGAAATGGAAAGCACATAAGTCAAATCATCTCAACAACCTTGTGGGTACCTTATTGTCTGAGGAAGATGTTATCTTCTCTTCAGCATTACTTAGCTCTGCAAGGAGGAAGAGATAAGGCAATATGAATACATCAACCAGTCCCTTTCTGCATTTGAGTGACTGCCTATGTGATTACAGACAGTTGACTCAACTTGCTTTTATTAAAAAAGGGGCTGAAAATGTATGAGAGTTGTTTACCAAACCTGTAATTTGAGTTGACAAATCCAAGGTCTTCTAAGTAGTTGAAGAGGTTAACTACAGTCCTAAATGAGCACCTGGTTTCTGGGTGGCTGGTCAGCCTCTGAACAACCCTCCTTTACCTGGTTTGCACATAACAACAAGCTATGGTGATCCCCATTGTAGTGATGGGGATTTTTCAAAAGCCCCCCTGAAGGGGGGGGGGGATTCTGGCACAGAAACAAGGAAAGCATACATTTTCATGGTCCTGATTTGTGTCTGTGCACATTTACACAGAATTTAATCAATCATGAACAGATGTGCTAGGAAGAGGTATGCTAATTTTCTTTTATGTGTTTTAAAAAGTAAACCTTCAACCACCTTGTCCTAAAAAGTAAGGGAAGCAGTTGCTTTTCTAGTCTGAAGACAATATGGCAACACAGATGCTTTGCAAGGCAAAAAAAAGTGGGGAATGGAGTCTCATTACAGCCGGAGTGCAGACAAGCTGTGTTACAAAAGCCCTGGGACACAGGTTGAGAGCAGGTGGGAGGTTGAAAGAGGAAGCAAACCAAGACACACCAGCAAGTACCTCGTCATCGGTCGGCAGCCTGCTTAGCGAGCGCTTAACCAACCCACCATGGCTTGTTTTCAGTGTGGCTTGTTGTGATACACTTACTAACCCATTACCCTGTTTGCACAATTGCAGCAGGAGAAATAAACCATGGTGGTAGGTTTCTCGATGGCAACAAGCCACCCTGTCTCAGTTAGCATGACTTGACAAGCAGCTAGTCCCTTTGACACACAGTTAACATGTGTAGGAATATTCACAACCCAGCATGGTTTATGAACTAGCACGTTATCCTGTGAAGTTGGCTTGTGAATGGGTGGACTACCACTGCCCAGGTGCTAACGATGGATAGGTAACTTCAAGGTCCTTGTTCTCTGTTCTGAGGGTTTATCTTTAAAGAACTGGACAGCCTTTTAAATAAATTATGCCTTCAAGAAGAGGATACATAACAGTCTGTCGGGACTGCAGCAGGAAATAAAGTGTAAAAGCTCACCTTATCAATTCAGATCAAGGTCCTGTGCTTGCAATTTACTTTTTAAAAAGAGCCATTCACACCATTGCTTGAACACCTTGTTTATTCCTGAGATTTGCTTACTAAGGGCACAGTGTTTTTAACGGCAGGCAAATCTGTTTTAAATAGTTTCAACTGTTGGATTTTGTATATTTTAATTATAATGTGCAAACGTTTTTGAGAACTGTAGGCTCATCAAATGGTACATAAATGCTTTAAATAAATAAATACATTCAACTGGGATGCTCTGAACTTGGATGATTATGCAGAATCCTAGACAGGGTGAAGGCTACCTCTGTGCACTTCCCAACCTGGAAAGTGCTTAGAAAGCCAGTGTGGTGGAGTGGTTAAAAATGAGGGCCTGAGGATCCAAGATCTCTGGGTTCCATTCAGCCATGGAGCTCGCGGGGTGACTTTGAGCCAGGGAGACTCTCAACCCAGCCTGCCTCACAGGGTTGTTGTTGTCAGGATAAGATTGAAAGGTGGAGGAGAATTATGTAAGCCACATTGATTTCCTTGAAAGGAAAAAGGTGGGATAAAAATATAATTAATTAATTAATTAATGCAGTGGGCTATCTGTCTATATCTATCTGTACATTTATTTTCAATAAGACTTATATTTGTTGTTGTTAGTTGCGAAGTCACATCCAACCCATCGTGACCCCATGGACAACATTCCTCCAGGCCTTCCTGTCCTCCACCATCCCCCAGAGTCCACTTAAGCTCACTGCGACTACTTCAGTGACCTCATCCAGCCACCTCATCCTCTGCCATCCCCTTCTTCTTTTGCTATCTATTGTTCCCAGCATTAGGCTCTTCTCCAGTGAGTCCTTCCTTCTCATTAGATGGCCAAAATATTTGAGTTTCATCTTCAGTATCTGGACTTACATACCACTTGTTATAAAGATCTCTAAGTAGTTTACATGCCAAAGAATTAAAGATAGAGATTAAATACGCAATTAATAAACAATTACAGCTGCAACAGAAATAAATAAATAAATAGCAGAAATGGCAAAACAGCAATAGAAAACAAGCTAATGGAGGAGCATTAATATTTTCAATGCAAGCCAAAGAAAGCTTGTGTGAACTGGTATGTTTCCAAAAGGCATTCAAAACTAATTTCATTTCCTCCCTCATGATGTACATGGTATATTGTTATACATAAGATGAGATGATAAGAACCTATAATATATTTAATTGTTATATTTCTCGATTGCCCATTAGTCAAAGATCCTATATGCTACAATAAGCCAGGATGAAAATATACTTTGCAAATTTGTCCTTAATTCTTAGCTTCTTTAATTAGTCCTGCGTGGTAAATCAACTAAAGCTTTAGAAAATTAATCTATCCAGTAGAGTAATTAATACTTGCAGCCTAGGCACAACCTGGCCAGATTCAAGTATTTTCAATTACCTTTTGATTTCAGTAGGATAATGTTGTTAAGCATTCATTTAACTGCCCCAAGGAACAGGTACTTAAAGGCAATTAGCTTCAGTTGGATGGGGTCCTGAACATTTAGACATTACTTATGAAATGTGGGCGGGGGAAGAGAAATTGGAAATATGTTATATTGTCACTGTTCCCAAGGTGCTGCTAGATAGCATCTTCACAGGTTCTGACAGTTTTATAAGTGATCAGAACGATGGAAATGTTGCAGGAGCATTTTGATTGGGATGATTCTCCTCCCCTTGCTTAGCTGGCTTGCATGTGCACATGCATGCACACACCCACACACACACTCAGAGTGTTCACCAGTAGCATCATTGTTCTGATTACTCACTGGCATGATGGCACTAGCAGTAGGTGTGTGTAGGTAGAAGCACCCCAGTTTTCAAACATTTCTTCCCTTGGGATTTTATGCAGTATTTATTTTTATCCAATATAGGGATAAATAAGTGAAGACCTGTGATGTATCACATACGGTAATGGATGAGGGGGTAAAGGGCTGAAACTAGCATGCTGCAGCTCCAATTCTCTAGGATTTCTTTTTTCTGAAAGCAGGTGGAGGGGAACTTAGAGACTTATAAAACAAGAAATAGGATTTATTTAATAGGGAAAGGAAAGGAGATGGAAGCCAAAGACACATTCAAATGAGTAAATGATTTAAGGTAAGTCTCTAAATACAATGAAATGGAGAAAAGAGAGTCTAATACTGGTAAGTCCTAAAGACAGGTTGCTTCTTCAGATAAATTCAGGTTCTGGTTGTGTAGTCCAAGGCTCAAAAATAATTGTAGGGCCTCCATGATTGGCAGTTGCTTATCAAAGATCTCCTGGGCAAGTTTGCCTGACATTCCAAGACATATAAATGCAGTCTGGCGTAGAAGCCACTCCACCTTTGCTGTGGATAAGGGGCACCATCCTCCCTTCCTCCCCCCTCAGTTCTCCTGCAGGCACCTGTGGGAGTTCCAAGGTTTCTCCCCAGCCCACTGCTGCTTGTCTGTGGGCACAGGCAGAGAGAGTGGAGAAGGGATTGCTGACTGCCCTTATCCCCGCTTCTGAGTAGACTTTGTGAGCCATGGTGAGGGGTGTTGGTGCTGTTGCTAATTCCAGCAGAAACATCTTGCTTGTGAGAAAAATGCAGGTCCCCCGTGAGACTTTGAAAATGGGAGTGACAGCTGGCAGCACCATGGGCCTGGTGGCAGTGCACAGCAGAGGTAGGGGCAGCCAATGACAGCCATCCCTATGTAATGATGGGGCAACCATCATGAGCACCCACCCAGAGCCACTTGGCAAGTGGCTGTACAATGGTTGGGTTACCCTTCAGCTTGTTTTGCCATCCCAGTTCAGACGACATGGCAAGCCCAGGCCATACGAAGCCATGGCCTGATAGGATGGTTGATAAGCTTGGAATCTGGACACATAAGCTACTCTGGTGGATTTGCGTGACAGAATGAACCCACCTGGAGCCAGTCACTGGTAACTGGGGGAAGAACAGGATCGTGTCGTTGTTGTGAATTACATTTCTATACCTCCCAATAGCCAAAATTTTCTGTGTGGTTCACAAGAGCAGATAAAGTGCAATGCAAAATTTTAGTACAATGCAATAGCAATAAAACATTATAAAATATAACACAGAATTTGATTTTGTTATGTGCTATGGAGGCATCTTTGACCTATGGTGACCCTCCAAAATGTCCTGTTCTCCACAGTTCCATTTACCTCTTCGAAGTTTAACACAGCCCTACTTTCAGGAAAAAATCTGATGGATTTGCTAAGACAAATCTTTTCCCTTTGCTAACCAAATCTTTCATGATAAATTCCAGAGGGCTTGCTGTGTTAGTTATTGTGGCAAAAACAATAAAGAGTCTTGCTGCAACTTAAAAACAAAAAATGTATTCTGACATAAGCTTTTGTGGCCTATAGCCCACTTCATTTTCTTTATTTACTTTGTCATTGATCATTCATTCATTTGTTCATCTTTGAATTAATTTTTAAAGCACTACATTAAGCTTGACTGGTTGGTTTGACTTTTCCCCAAGATGAAATTTGATTAGCTCTGTTAATTAACCACTTAATGAACTAATCAAACTCAAAGTTAAGAGCTTTCTTGTTTGTTTCTTAAATCACACTAAGTGAAGCTGATGTTTATGTGAATGAGCTTGGCTTCTGCAGCATGAAGATTTGTTTAATGATTATGGCTCTTCAAAACTGTTTCATCAATCTTAATTAATTTCCACCATAATGAGCCAGAACACTAAAACAATGAGATGACACATATGTTCAGATTTAATGCATGTGCTTAAATAAACATTCTCAGCTCAATCTGTATTAAAGTTGAGATTTTTACATACAGATCTTTAGGTGCATTTTAGTAATCTATGAAAGACCTTCACATAGATCACCAAAATGGTCCTGCCAGGACAAAATCTAGGATGCACAAAACCTATTTATTTATGTATTTATTATCATGCCTTTCCTTGCAAGCAATCCAGGGTGACTAACAACCCATAGAAAAACAACACAACACACAAACATTGTTAAAATCATAACTCTAAAATTGCAAATGGGATATAATGTAAATTAACCCGACACAGAAGCAGCATTCATGCCATAACTCTAAAATTACTAACTTCTTGTTATGTGCCATCAAGTTGTCTCTGACTTATGGCAACACTAGGAACGAATACCCTCTGAATTCTTTATCTGTGACAGCCCTGCTCAGTTATTGTAAACAAAATTACAAATATATTAAAATACAATAAATCCGTGACTACAATAAGAGAAAACAGATAAAAACCAACTGCTAACTTTTCAAATAATATTTACAGATTGCATGCAGCAAGACAGCATTTGTGAGACATATTTCCTAAGATTATCACAGCAATATTCAAATAACTTGGATTTCTGCCTGCAATGAAAAGGGCTGGTTCCTAATGACAAAACCTTTAATGGCTGGGAACTCGGTTGCCTCAAGGACACCATTTTTCATATTACTCCCCTCCCTGTACAAAGATCATTAAGAAAATTGTTGCACATTGTGCCATGGCTATTGGGTTGAATCCAGCACAGCCCTTTTGCAATAGAAGGGATTCCTCTATGAACTGAAGGCCTTTTTCCATCTGTTTAGGTGTCTACAATTCAGGGAAGCCATCTATGAATGCAAGTAAGGAGGGTAGTAGTGTCCCTTTCTGAACCACTTCCCACATTGTTGATCTCTAGCCCTCTGGATCAACTCCCATGATAGCTATAATTAGGAAAGTAACTAAAAATAATACTTCCTTTATATGAATCTATGGCCCATCCACACTTAGAATACTGTGTACAGTGCTGGTTACTGCTAAAAATGGATGTTGCAGAACTAGAAAATGCTGGGAAAAAGCAACTAAAATGACCGTGACCAGTTCCCTGATGAGGAAAGGTTATGAATGTCTAGCTTTGAGAAAAGGTCAGTCAGGAGTTCTGCAAAATTATTTATGGTGTGGGGAAAGTAGGTTGGAAACTCTGGTCATCTCATGAAACTGATTGGTGGGAGATTTAATATAGCTAAGAGGAAATCTTTCCTCACACAGTATGTCATTAAACCTTGGAGTTCATGTCCACCAGATATAGTGATGGTCACTAATTTGTAGAGCTTTAAATGGGATTTAGACCAATTCATGGAGGAAAAGACTATCAATGGCTACTATTCTTGACGTGTGTGGCCCCTTCAGCATCAGAGGCAGAATGCCTGCGTACACCAGTTGCTGGGTAATATGAATTCCTGGGTGCTGACGTATTCGTATCCTGCTTGTGAGTGTCCCATGAGCAGCTGGCTTGGCCAGTGTGTGAACAGAATGCTTTGGCCTGATCTCGCATGGCTCTTTCTGTGTTCTTATGCGCAGATCTCAATGGCATGTAAGAAGCAAGAGATGGAAGGAGACATTGGCAAACAAACACCAGTTCAACCCTCTCCCATAGATTGGATCCAGCCCATTGGAAGCCAGGCTAATGACCCTGAGGGCATCGGAAGCCTTCCTTCAATAGGGGCACCTGTCAGCTGAGTCCTGACTACTCCTTCAGTATGGCTAACTTAACTTATTCCTTGGTAAGGCTCTGTACAGCTGTCCGGCAGGACTCTGGCCTGATGCAGGGTTTTCTGCAAATGAACCTTGAGGAACCTGTGCCCCTCCCTATGCAGTTGATCTGCAACTCCCATCATCCCTGACCAGTGGCCCTGCCAGCTGGTGTTGATGGGATTTGAAAAAAGAACACTGATCTATTTCTGCTCTAGGCCAAGGTAAAGAGGAAAAGAGGCACAGAAACTGGTGGCTTGTTGGTTACTGTGCCTGGAAAATACAACATAGCACACCCATCCTTTGGAAATCCACCCCTAGAGAAGTTTGTCAGGCTTCTTTGCCCCCGGCAGTTTAGCCAAAATACAAACTTCAAGCTTGTACCCATGTACTTGTGAATATTCCCCTCTAAACTCACTGAGGCTTACATTTTATTCATTATCTCTGTATCACATATGCCTCATAACTAATGCTCTTTGGCCAGATTATAAACAGCAAAAGTCTAATATACGACAAGAATAGTTAAAATATAAATCTAGTGCAAATATTTAAAATACAATGCACTGAAAAATAGAAACACTAGAGGAATTGATGAAACACCTATCAAAACTTAGAACCGAGTCTCTAAAATGCCTGGGAGAAAAGTCCTTCCTGGAACCGAAAGGATAACAAAGCATGTACCAGGTGAAGCTCTTCCCTATAGCCACCTGCCTAGCTTCTGTTGGTAGGGCACCTGGAGCAGAGTCTCCAAAGGTGACGTAAGTGTCTAAGGAGGTCCACATGTAAGTTTCTGTTGTTGATCTGTTTTTCAGAGTATGAAAGTTTGCAGGTTTGGGATTGCTCAACTGACCGAGCAATAAATCTGATATTTTTAAAATTAGCATTGTTGTTTTGGAATCAATTTGAGTTTTGCATCTTATTCCTGTTTAAAAATATATTATTGTGGCCCACCTTGTGAGTCAGCCAGATCAAAAGGGAAGTTACACATTTAATAAAATTAGACAAATAAACAAACCAAAAAAACATGAAAAAGAAAAAAAAATGAAATGGTGGTGATACTGGCTATTATCCTTCTAAATAATCTAGGAGTGTGTTTCAGCATTGGAGAGGTTAATTGTTGCCTAGCGAATCACAGGGAAATAGTTTGCAATGTAGAAATCCCAGCTGATCTCCCCCCCACCCCACTAACCCACACCCTGGGCCTGCCCCACTCCCAGCATTTCTAAGCAAGTTCTAAGCAAACTCTGACAAACAGGGGTTTGGAAAGTGGTTATAAAATGTATTATGCCTATTATGTTTCTCTCCCTCCTGTTTTTCTCTTATATTCTGTCTCATGCACACATGAACACATACTTATCCACTGAGTTTGTAAATGCCTGATGTGGAACAAAGCAAAAGTAATACATTTCACAGGGAAAAAAAAATAGAATTGCAAAACCCTGTTCAGGGATTCCTGAAAAGAAAAACAATTCGTGAGGACAAACTCTTAGTGTCCACTTCATCCTGCAGAGCAAATGCAATAGCTGCAGCCTAAGTGCATCTGTTTAAGAAATAAATCAGCCTTAAATGAAATGTCTCTTGTAGACTTCTAGACCAATAAAACCAGAGGCTGCTGTATTATTCTAAAAGCATTTGAATTAGGTAGTGGTACCATAACACGTTAATTGCACATTTGATGTGTGGGACTTTTTCCTGCTTTTGATTCACTGCCATTTAGAGTGCATAGTTAAGCTGGGGAATTTGGTACCACAAGACATAGTGATGGCCACCACTTTGGATGGGAGAGGGTCAAATTCATGGAAGAGAGACTATCCATGCCTCCTCCTCCTGGTGGCATATAAAAACTCCAAATAAATAAATACTACATCTAGTGTGATGGGTAGTGTGCCTGTCAGTCCTGGTGGTGCTCAGGACATCCTTGCAAGCTTCCCAGAGGCCACTGGTTGACCACTGTGTGAACAGGATGGCCTGGTCCAGCACGGCTATTCTTATGTTCTCTGACAAAATAGGTGCAAGGTGGCATCAGAGAGCTCCAAGTCAATTATATGCCTCACAAGTGGTGGATCATGTAGGAATATCGCTCCTGCTGTAGCTACCACCTGATGGTATGTAGTTAAGCAGAAGGACGGCAATCCTTTAACTCAAGACAAATGTGTCTTTCTCTGTCTTTCTCTCTCACTCTCTCTGTAAGGTAGCGTTGTAAACATAGCAAAAAAGCCCACCCAAAAATCCACGGAGGCACGCCCTACCTTTTAGTTCTTAATTGAAATATTATATTTCACTTTTCCACCAAGAAGATCTCCAGGTGGCTAGCTTTGCCAAGAAAATATACACACAATCACAGATGGATGTCTCCGAGCATCCAATAGACAGGGGAACGAATCACTTGTCCCCGGGATTTTAATGTGTCATAAGCTTTGAACTCAGCCCAGAAACAATGCTATTGATAATGACTCTACAGAAATTTCCCCAAGCTTAATAGTGGTTCAGCCCATTAACTGATATATCTATGTCTACATATACAACCATATTAACATAAACTAACTTACCACCACATATTCAGTCCTGAACCCGTCAGGAGCCTTGTGTTTATCCTGTTCTGTTCTGTTTATGCTTCTCCCACTGCAGTGTGGGAACTCTGGTCATTTTGCATTTCAAGTAACCAAGTGTGGACTAGAACTTAAACTGAGTGAAAACTTATGCCAAAAAGCATTAGCGATTAGTCAGTGTGACTCATTAATTTTTTTAAACTGCAGATTCAAATGGATTTCTAATCATATTATTAGAACTGTCCCTTGTAAAAGGTTTATAATTCCCCTGATTCCATCCCAAGTCAGCTAGCTGGTACAATTATGACAAAGGCTAAAATAATTAATTAGTTAGTTACTGTGATCAATTGATTGATTTGCCATAGATTTAAAGTGTGTATTTTTATGTGCGTCAAACCAAACACCTCTCTTACTTGAATGAACACAAAACAAAGGAACACACATATAAATAATAGGTTTTTTAGAAGAGTTATTCCTCATAGATAAAGTATGACTCTGAATAAGGGCCAAAATGTATCAATCTTATAAAAATATTTTATAAGTAAAAAAAATAGTAGCAGATTGGATTTTGCATTGCAGGAGAGTTCTGCTCTTGAAATGGAGCATGTTCAGTCTTTGGTTCCTCCCTGTTTCTTGAAATACCTTACGCCACCAAGAAACTCTGCTTCAGTTAACATGGGGGATCCAAATGTTTGTAGGGTGAAATGCCCAACATTTTCTGATTCCCTTAATGTAGGTGGAAGGCCTCCATTGTATCCAAGATTTTTATGTAGAACTAACATTGCCCAAATCAAGCATCTGACAATACTTCAAGATTCAGCTTCAACTTTTTGGATCCTGAGATTTTGCTTACTTTGAGTAAACACATCATAATCAATGAGGCATGCAGATTTAGGATCAGTCCCATGTTCCTGCAATCTTCCTCTCAAGTTCCTAAGTGCAATGTCATCCGTTGTACATGTACATGTGTGTGCTCATGATAATTTATATTGCATGAAAAGGCATCTACATTACAGCAAGAACATTCAAGCATGCAGAACTTTGCTTTGCAATGTTCGTCCCGAGATTTGTTTCATCTACATTTACCTGGCTGCCTGTGTGGTTTGGTACTGGGGCACTGGATGGGAAAGTAGGATTAGTTCAGTCAGTAATTGAGATAGCAGATAACTCAGGCTCAAATCTTTCTGTCATAATGAAACTTGTGGATGATCTTGAGCGAGCGAGTCCCTATTTCCGAGCTTGACCTTCTTCAGAATGGCATCTTGTAGGCAAAGATCAGCTGAGCAGTCCTGTAGCAATTATTAACAATTGACATTTTCTTATTTATACAGTGGATGGGTAATTTTAAGGCAAATTATATCTTGAGCAGTTTCTTGGAAGCATTGGTAAACCATAAGAATGTAATCCTAGTTCCCTTAGAGCTACACTTTCACTCTTCAAATCCAGACTAATTATTTAATTTTAGGGCTTTCTTTCCTCCATTCTCATTCATTTCCCTGGTTATAATCTTTAATGAAAAATACCCGCTGTGTTTAGTACAAACCATTTGGTGCCCCTGTGTCAGGGGAGGAAAAGAACAACATTCAGTAAAGCTGAAGGTTTTTATTATCACGTCGTAAAGGAACAAATGGCACCTGTCAATACAAAGGAAAGGAAAGGAAGCTTATTGAACTCTGGGTGTGCTGTCGAAGTGACAAAACGGGATTTTATGAACATGCTGGTTATAGGAATTCCCTCTTCAACTGTTTTTATTTTCTTTTGGCTTTCTACAATTTGTTCCATGTGAGGACTACTGTAAAATGCAGGATGACCAAAGCAGCTGTCCGTTGAACTTTTGGACATCTTTGGCTACACAGAGTGGAACAAGCTTTGCCAGCATTTGTGTGTATGCCCTTATATTGTTAAATCACACACTAAGCAGAAGTCTAATTTTAGCCATTGTCAAGATATATCTTTGTTAGGGATTATGCTGCTCCGCCAGCTCTAAGTGCTAAATATCGCCATCATTTTCATATTTAGGCTGTGAACATATTTCATCGCATCGATCCATGGCCACAGGGGTTTACAGGCCCCAAGAGAGGTTCACACCACATGTCGAAAACCCAGAGAAGGTATGTTCACATTAGACTTGGAATTAACTTTTGTACTATACAGGCAGAAGGGGAGGGGTGGCCACTGGGGGAGGGGGGTATTGGTGGTTGGAGTAAACAGCTGTTGGGAAAGACTGTTACTCAAAGCTGTAAAAGCAGACTTTTCAAAAACATTCTTGGTAAAGTGCTTGGTCTTTCTGCCTTCAGCAGGTGTGGCCACAAAAAACCCCAAATATGAAAGAAGAAATTGTACATTCATCCAAGGTAAGCCTAGAAAAGTCCAGGGGAAAATAATTATTTTGCTGTTTTATCAATGTAGAAAAGCCACACATACCCCCTTGCTTGATGGGATTAAAATCCACACCGTGGCAGCCCCGAATTCCTGGCCTCTTTGGACCCCACCCTTATGCAGAAGTCACCACATATACAGTATAATCACTGTGATGGTTTCAGAAGGTTTTACAGATGGATTTTGTGCCTGGAAGCAGCTGTACGGAGATGGAAATTCTTGTAGAACTGAGTCAACTGCATCGGTCTTTTCAAAAGAATTCAGAAGAATTTTTTGGATGAGTTTGTAGGACTGGGCTCTAAAAATTTAATTGGCAAAGTAGTTGCTGCTCCCACTCTGCACCCACACACCTCATTGTGTACCACTTCAGACTTGCTTCCTCTTTTCTTTCAGAATGGTGCATTTGCTCTCAATTTCTGCCCACTGGTAATAATTATTTGGTGCTGAAATAGGATGTCACCTTCAAGTTAGACATATGTTTTGGCAATAGGAAATAGCAGCCAGTGCGTCAGTTCCGATGGCAAGTGCTGCAGATGTCTGGAGTCTTGGCCACAGCGTCCTGCACAGTCTCATGAGTTCTGTAAACAATTGTTTTATTACTGGCTTTCCTGCAACGTTTTTTAAGATCAGATATTATTTTAATGTATTTATATTATAATATGTAACCGTGATTTCTTATATCAGATAATACAGATGTATATTAACTACTTCTATTCCAGTCTAGGAGTTAATTCCGTAAGTTGGACACCACCACCAAAAGGCCCCCGTCCCCAGTTGCCAGCCGCCTCATTTCAGTACAGGGCTGGAGTCAAAGATAAGTGTGGCTGAGCACCTGCCAAAAGCCCTGAACCAGGTAGAGGCCGAGTGACAAGAACCCCCTGGAGTAATTAATCCTCTTCAGTACTGCACCTAACTTGTTCACCTGCCTTTCATTCTGGCTCAGACATTGGTGTTGGTGATGAGAAGAGCAGTAGATGCTACTGCCTACCTGCCCGCTGGCTAGCAGAGAGGACAGGAAGGATGAGGAGTGGTGGCAGCTTGTCACAATGGTGAGAGGTAGATTCACTGAAAGGGGGGGATGCTGTGCATGTGCACTCTGACGAGATGCCCAGGTCCACATGAGAAATGGCCTGTTTTGGTGGGACTGATAGCTCAGACACTGAGGATGATGCGGAGTTGGCTGAACCAGATGAGGCTCAGAGCTCACACTCTGGTAATGGAATTGTTGTTGTAACAGACAGGCCTGCACCTGCAGACTCCCTCCCACAATATCAGTCTGAGCTTGCTCTGGGTGAAAGTAGCTCAAGGACACCCACAGGGCCCAGTCTCCCTCCTCCCTGTGGGAACAGGGAGATGAAGGACAGGAGGGAGGGGATTTGGAAATGGGAAGTCTCTCAGATGGAGAACACCAGCGTCCTGAAGACATGGACCCGAGGGCCTGCTGGCACAGTTGCAGGCTGGACCAATTAGGGGCTCAGAGTGTAGAAAGGAGGTGCGCCTAGTCCCACAGTGCCCCTCCTTCCAGAGACAGGCCCTGAGGAATTCCTAAGCAAAGCTTTGGGTAAAGGGGCGTAGAAAGGGTTCAACACATCTCCTTGTGAATGCTCAGAGGTTTGTGAATGCTTAGAGTCTTACAAGAAGTGGTGGAGAGATTTGCTTGTGAGGGGATGCCTAGCACTTGTGCAAGGGCCCTCAAAAACCTGGAGCCAGAGTCTCTGCTGATGCCCTCAACAAATGGGCTGGTTGATAGAGGAACAGTTCGCAAGCTCAGATATGAGAAATGATGGACCTTTAGATCACCACTGAACTGGGGAAAATGTTGCTGTTTTTCTTCCATACTTCATAATTGTTTCCTCCTTTTCCTACAGTCTTTATGTACATCTGTGGGCTCACTCTCTGAAGCAAATAAAGGCCAAGATGGAGGGCATGTGGACAGATGACCGATCACAGAGTTAATGGTTTAGGACATTACACAAGGGCCAAATTCCATTTCAGAGAAGATCTTGGGGGCCTTATTCTAGTGGTAGCATTGAAGGCAAAAAAGCTGGTATCAAATAAGGAAATATATGAAAATATTTTAGTTTCAAACTCTTATTGGCCAGAATTAAACTTTAGGAGAAACATTTCAACCATCTAGAATGGGGCAAAAACTACAAAAGACAGGATACCACCCAACCAGTTCTTGGAGGAAAGGGGGTGGTACCAAAGGAAGGGATCTCTGAGGGCTGGATTTGGCCTAAGGATTTGGCTTGAGCTTTTATTGGTTAACCCAATGAAACCACAACTTCCCATGCATTCTAACAGTTCATGAAGATTTTCATTCTGATTGTGTTGAGGAGGGCAGAAATGAGTTCCTTCTCTTGCATGCTGTGTTCCACTAGGAATATCCCCCTCCTGCTCCCAGGATTCATTAAGTGTAACATGTAGTTTGGCCCTTGAATAAATTGTGAAGAAACACACTTGGCTTTTATTCAGATTCATTGGACATTTAAACTGTAGATGTAGCCATAGTGCAATATTCCTGATAGTGTGAAATGGCAATTGTAATTCTTTTTGTACTTGAGAACAGAAGTGCCATGAGGAAGTAGCCATGTTTGGATATGTGCCTTTCATCTTCCAACAATCAAAATGCAGGCATACATGTGAAAAACTTGACTGCTGATGAAAAGAGTCAATTGACCCAAAGAGATGTGAGAATACGTTCACATTTGCCATGCACACATGCATCTGAACATGTTCTTCAATGGTCAACAATGTGTCTGCTTTGCTTCAATAGCCATATTTGCAATTGCCAAAGAAAGTGGCTTGGATCAAATAGATGAATGTTTTTCTTCTCATCATCTTGATCTTCAAGAGCAACAATTCTAAACATTGCTGTCCCCACCAGACATAGAGGGAAGTTGTGTGCAAATCCATACGGAAGTACACCAATAAAAAAGAAAGAACAAACCTGTTAATGCTAGAAAAAAGTCACACAGATTCTTTTGCTCTTGCAAAGTACAAAAGAACTTGCAGGGTTCCCATGACATCAAAGCAGGAATTTCAAAAGTTATTGCCACAGCAGTTCCCAGCTTAATATACTGGAATTGTATGAAAACAAGAATGGGGGTTGTTTGGATAAACCAAATGGAGAAAACCAATTTTCTAAAGGGTGGAACTTAACAACAGTTGCATCACGTTAACAGAAAGCTAAAATTCATGTGTCAACTCTTAAAGATAAAAAAACGGTCCTTTTAAAACATAAACAGTTAGTTGCTTTTTATTTTTATTTTAGATGGAATAGGCATGGTAAAGAAAACACTACATTTTACAGCATGTGAAATTTACTGACAGCAGAAAATAAATGCAATTTATTCTGAGTACTACCTGAGTATTAGCTCTGATCACGTTCGATAGTTTGTTATCTTGTGCCCATATTATTCATATGGGAATAATTGGTGTGGAGCAGCAAGGTATCGCAACATGGACATGATGTGGGACTATAACTTTGTAGAGATAAAGCCATTTTTAAAAATAGGAAGAGCAGCTGCTCACTTCCTCTGCATCAATGGCTTCAGTTAGATCACACATTTGCTAACTCCAGTTGAAATCAATGGGATGTAAAAGTACTAGATTCTGGTTGGATTTTGTGCTGCCTGGGGAAGGGGAAGGGGAAGGGGAAGGAGGTTGCAATCCAGAGAGTTTCTCTTACCATGAAGGCGTGCATCCATTTCATTTATTGCCCAGGGATGCTGGAAAGATCCTGCCCATGACAGTTGTACTCTACATATTGCAGGGAAGGAACTGGCATTGACAAAGGAAGCAGCTCTGTAGTTGAGGGCATGATTTTTGTGCCATCACATGAGGCAATGATCAGGTTTCTGGGAAAGAAATTCCTTTCAGTCCTGCCAATCTGGGCCATTTTAGACTCCACTCAAACTCAGGCAGCTTCACTAAGTGATTCAGTGTCCAGTCATTCTTCAGATACTGAGATTTCTGGATGATTTTCTCAATAGCTGTCAGGCAACAGGCTGAGCTTGGAGAATGAAAGCATACCGGTAGTCCAGGCGGATGGTGTTCATCCAGAGGTGAGTAGGTTGAGTGGGGCCTCATCAGTGGTTTTCGGTTGCTCAGGAGGCCTCCTGTGCCATCACTAAGGGTCAGAGCCAGTCATGCTAGTAGTGATGTGGAGTGGCCTGCTTCAGGCGGCACCATGACGAGGGGCACATGCACAGATGAAAGCAAGATTGGGTGTCTGTTTAGGCCAACAATATTTTTAAAGATGATGGTCCTAGCAGGAATAAGTGAAAGATCTCATTTGGGCTTTGCTTCAGGCAACAACAAAATGCCTCAGGCTAACACAGCCAAGGGCTGCGTGTTCAAAAGACACCCTTTGATGCTTTATCTCTGATCGGATGAGCAGAGGGAGGGTCACCTCCTACCCAACTTCTATATTTCACAATGCTCTGAAATTCTTAACTGTATTTTCTGTAAGCTTCCAGGCAGAAGCCCTAGCAATGGATACAGATTAACTAGTTAGTTTGATGCAGCCCTTCCAGGTTGCACAGAACCCCTCAGAGGTAGAATAGATAGACTTGCTATACATTCGTTTAAAAATGTGCCTATGGTTGTACTCCTTCCCTTGATTTGTGGGCATTTATTGGTGTGGGAGTTGAATGACTCTATAAATGCTCTATGACTTCATTTGCTCAGCTATGATTCTCAACTTGTCTGCTATTTAAAGATGTTCAAAAGATTCAATCGTATGCATGCTCAGGAAGAAAAAAATCTCCTACAATACCCTGCTGGCTGGGGAATGCTGGGAGCTGGGGGAAATTTCTGTTTAAATACACATAAGATTGTGTCCTAAAAGGAACTTGGTACCTTTTCACAAAGGTCTGAGCATAGATATTCATTAGGTGTTCCTACTATTTTCTGGAATAGCTCCTATGGAAATTCAAAAGGGACAACCTTTTCCTGGCATGGAAATGAAGAAAAAGTGCCACCTATTGATGGGGATGTTGTTGGAAGTTTCTTAGATGTTTCCCTCAAAACAAGACTTGTGACAAGATTAAAATATGAAAAATACAGAACAGCTAAATCAGCTATCCACAGCATACTAAAATATAACCTCTTGTGAGCTGCTGAATGGCACAGGGGTCCTACATGCATATGGTCAACAGCTTTAAAATGCTTTAATTGATTTGCTTTCTGGCTTTTAACTGTTTAATCAATGAATGTATTTATTAATCAATGCCTGTATCTGACAACCCTATGAATTACTCATAATGCTAGATATAAAAGCAGGGGGTAGGGAATCAAACATTTTATCCAGCTGCCATTTGAAAAGAATTTCCAGAACAAAATAGAGCTACATGATAAAAAAGGAGGATAGAGAGAAATTCACAGTACCTCAAACTCTGACATTACTGCTGCATTGGTCAGAGTCCTGGGTTCGATTAAACAGACCTGTGCTCAAATCTCTGCCCAGTCATGAAGTTCACCGGGGATTTAGATCCCACCACAATCTCTCAGACTAACATACTTCACCATGTTGCGGTGAGCACAGAATAGGATGGAGAGAAAATTAGGTATGCCACTTTGATTTCCTTAAAGGAAAATAAAAATAGATTAACATAAACAAACTAAACTATATTGGCAAATGTTCTGATTTTGAATATAGAAACATAGACACAGAGCGAGTCAGAAGGGGTCTCCTGGGCCATCTAGTCTGACGTCCGGCACCAGCCTTAGATCTGCCTGACATGCTAAGGCACTGTGGCTTGGAAGCCCCTGTGGCTTTGCATGTCATCTGGACTTGGGGATGTATTGCCAGGGTGGCTTAAGTTTGACTGAAAACTCTGTGAAGCCGTGACATGCAGAGTTTGCTTAACTTTCATGTCTTGCCATGTCTTCCAAACCCAGATGATATGACCCATAAGAGTTAAGCCCACAAGCAAGCTGCTTAGCCAATTGCTTAGCGATCACTGTGCCACTCTGGCCAAGCAGCTTCTATTGAGCTAATGACAGCTCCCCACAAAGTACCAGTTGGCACTTACGGGTGGCTGTCTTTGCCTTTCTCAGCACCATGCTAGTGATTGTGTCAACTGGTAGAGAGGAAGAAGAGGTGCATATTCGTGGGTGTATCCAGCAGTAAGACAGGAGATCACGAACCCCTTCCTTTCTGTGGCATTAAGCAATGAGTGTGGAATAAGCCAGTGTCTGATACAGTCTATCCTCTCAAACCCTCTCCTACAACCATGCCCAGGAGAGAATGACTCTTGCTCATTGTGGTGGCAAGTAATGGCTGGGAGATCGGGCCAGGGTCTGCTGCATGCCATCTCCTCAGGTCTCATCCGACACTTGCACTGACAGGCAGCAGAGACAGGGAACTGCTTTCCTCGGTCTTCCAGGGACATGTCGGGCAGCTGCCATCACTGTTTCACTCCCTCCAGTTCTCCTCTGGCGTCCCCTGGGATACTGGCAGGAAGACTGGAGGAGGAAGGAAGGAAGGAAGGAAGGAAGGAAGGAAGGAAGGAAGGAAGGGACGGACAGACCCTGGTTAAGCCTAATCAACTATTGGACCCTGAGTTAAAGAAGCCATACTGCATAGCTTTGTACACAGTGTGATGTGTTGTTTCATGTGAATCCAGCCACTACTTTTAACATAACTACCCATATATTATTAGTACTCCCTCCAGGGTCCCAGAGATGTATTTATCCTTGCAAACATGCAGTGAGGGAAGTCTCGCATGAGGGATGCGGAGACAAAGCAGCTGCTGTGTGTGTCTGTGCGTGTGCAAAAGAGAGAGCGAGTGCTTCCATGCACAGAAGCCGCTGAAAAAGTTAACTACACTTGTCTCCAGTTCTCAAATACTTCTTGCAGACTTTGACACATCAGAATCAACCAGACCTCAAAATGCTTAATTTGGAGCTGGCGGTGTTTCCTGAAAAGAGTTCAATTTGGTAAGATGTGAGAATGGGCAAGGTCCAGCTCAAAGGTTACAAGTGCTTTATAATCTCCTGAGAAAAAAATCTCCTACATAGTTTACACATGAAGATGAATTTCTTTGCTCAGTGGACATTAGGCTCAAGGGAGAACATCGTGAAGAAAGAATAGCTTTTGATGGAGAGTTATGTGTAGGTATTACAGCACAATTTGAGATGGTTGCTTTCTGTACCACACTTGCTAAAGTGGTGTTATTGTTAAAAATTTCAGCTGGTTTCTTTCTTTGTGCCTTGCACTAGCCAGAGTAGCAGTAGTAGTAATAATAATAATAATCTTTCACAAAATAGGGGCCATTATTGAAAGGCAAAGCTACAATCCAAGATCTAGTTAGACATTTTAACCCTATGATCATCATCTGAACGAGAATCTATTGTTGCATTCCATTTATTTTTGTCAATATTGACATCTGACCATGGACACGAAATGTTCTCCCCCTAACTCCTTCCCTGTGCTCTCCCATCCAACTTTGCATTAGGAAAGCAATTGAAAAGCCTAATGCATGGAAAGTGAATCTTTTGTGTTCCTTATAATGCCCAATTTTTCCCCCTCCTTTGGACTTACCAAAGCTGTCTAAACAAGAGCTAGATTTTTTCCCTTTCAGTAGAGAAGAATGGCAACTTTAAATGAAATCAGAAGATTACTTGACCTGGTAGAAACCCAGAAGTAGAAATGAAGTGAGATCCTAGCATAAAGTTTTGTGGGAGCTGCATATATCACACACACACACACACAGGCATTGTGCAAAGTCATATTGTCCATGGTGTTAAACAAAATAGGTCATGACCTTTGATCCGAGAAGAGACTCGTTCAGATTCAATTTTCACATGAATTGTGGTACAGGTTACTAAGGGCATGTCCATGCAGGAGTTTCCTGTACTGTCATCTTACACTATTTTGGGACGACAAGAGGGGAGTTTTAACACACCCATGCACATGCACAAACACACATGCAGCTTCTTGTTTCAGAACACTTGTGTGTATGCCACATAAATTCCTATTTCTCAAGTTCTTATAAGAGATAAAGGGTAGGCACAAAATGCTCTTACAACTACTGGGGACAAGGGTTGGCCTTGAATATATCCATGTTGGACTGGACCGAGTGAGGCCCCTGAAGGAGAGGTTACTCTCAAAAAAGCAGGAACGGAGTTGTGCAAGGGGTGTGTGTGTTTGGGAAAGAATGATCTTCTGGCTGCTATTGGGGAGGTGCAGAAGACTGGTATGCTGTGTGGGTGATATAGGCAGTGTTTCTTGGCAAAAGATGGGAAAGTTATAGCAGACTCTCCACATGAATGTCACTCCATGGTTAAAAACCAGCACGTTAGTATGTTACACTGGATAGTCTCAGAAACAAGATCTGTTTTTTCCCCCAACTAGTCTCTCTCACAGTATTGTTTGGTTAACAAAGGAAACTAGAAGAATGGGATTCAAATATGAGGAAAATATAAATGAGTATGAACCAATCCATAAGCTATGGATTATGATGAACAAACATTCCATGGTTAATAAACTATAGGTTGTTTGTAAGCTTGAGTGAGCTAGGCTGTTGGCTTCTGCCTGCTCACACACTTCTCAGAACAACCCAACAATGACATTCCTGGATTGTTTCTTTGAGATGAAGATCTGTCATTTTGGGTTGTTTAGGATTTACAGCCCAGAGCTTTACCTCATAGGTTGTTGCCACTGCCATATGACAGCTGCTCACAGAAAGTTTGGGCTATTGGGCAGCATAAACTGAAATAAATAAATATGATCATAATTGTTGGTGTTGGTGTTGTTAGTTGCGAAGTCACGTCCAACCCATCGCGACCCCATGGACAACATTCCCCCAGGCCTTCCTGTCCTCCACCATCTCCCAGAGTCCACTTAAGCTCACTGCGACTGCTTCAGTGACTCCATGTAGCCACCTCATTCTCTGCCGTCCTCTTCTTCTTTCGCCGTCAATTGTTCCCTGCATTAGGCTCTTCTCCAGGGAGTCCTTCCTTCTCATTAGGTGGCCAAAGTATTTGAGTTTCATCTTCAGGATCTGGCCTTCTAAAGAGCAGTCAGGGTTGATCTCCTCTAGGACTGATTGGTTTGATCTCCTTGCGGTCCAAGGGACTCGCAGGAGCCTCCTCCAGCACCACAATTCAAAGGCCTCAATTCTTCCATGCTCAGCCTTCCTTATGGTCCAGCTTTCACAGCCATGCATCACAATTGACTATGGCTTAAACAACACAATGAGTGACCCTGTTGCTATGAAATGACTAACGGTGGGTTGAACTACCTGTAGTTAGCCATTATATACAAAGAACTAACTCGGTTAACACAATCACTGCAGCTTATCATGGCTTATTGAAGTCATGGTGGGCTGACAGTCTGTGCTGGTACAAACTAAGTGTTTTTGAAATATTCAAGCCATGGCTGAAGCTTAGCATGCCCTCTGAACACAGGCCATGTTTGTTGTTGGAGGGTAAAACAACCGTTGCATAACCCTAGAATTGGCTATGAGCTATGCAAAGGTTGTTTAATTCTCACACAATCCACCTTGCCAGGGTTTCAGTGAAACCAGCCTGCCTGAGATCTTTATGTTCCAACTTGGTAGAAGTGAATTGCTGGGAATGAGAGAGAGGAATTTCTCAGTGGCCCTGCATATTGTAGGATTATCTGTGCTCAGAACTTAGGTGGCCACCCTCTTAACAGTTCACTGCATGGCAAAACCCTTCCAGTTCAAGCAGGTGTTAGTTTTATCAGATGGGCCAGTTTTTACCAGTATTTTTGTTTTATCTACTGCATCTGTTCTATTATGTAATTACGTTAGACTTCTATCATATTTTGTTAGGGCACAATCCTGTGTCAGTTAAACAGAAAAAAACCATTCCTGCATTTCCCAACATGCCCGAGACATTATGACTGGCTGAGGAATGCTGGGAGGTCTTGGCCTCCTTTCTGTCTGAATTTGCATTGGACTGCATCTTTTGGCTGTAGCTATTGTCAGCTGCTCCAGGTGGTATGTTATGTTATCACTGGAAGGGTAGGACATGTGAAGTATCACCACCAACATACTCATCCAACCAGTGCACAGAAATGCTATTTTATTGATTGATTTCCCAGTATTTTTTTCAGTGTTGAAGCAGGGAATTTTGATTGGTTTCTGTCATATTTCCTTTTTAATCTGCTTGCTATTGAATTGCTCTGCTTGCTATTGCTCTGCTTTTAATCTGCTTGCTATAGAAAAATAGATAAAAAGCACATTCATACACACACACACACACATCTATAAAACTTAGTTTTAAATGTTGCTACCTGTATTGGATATTTTTATGGGAAGGCAGAAAATCAGTGTTTTAAACAAACAAACAAACAAACAAACAAACAAAATCACTCAGGTAGTGATCAAAATAATGCCATTATCATGGTTGGTGGTTAACATATATATTTTTTTCTTTCTTCTGTTCTTTTAGACCAACATGGGCCATTTCCTCTTCTTTCCTGACTTGGGTTTCTTATGTTGACAGTGCCCAGGATTACCAGACAGGTTTGTCACTTATATCATGGGTTTTATCATTCCTTTGAACCTTGCATAAAAAGTAGTTTTTCTTAATAAGTAGCTGTTTGCCCTTTGATATGCACATCTGGATGGGCTTGTTATCTCCAGCATGTTAATGCTGCTTCCTGACCATAGTGATAAAAGAACAACTGTAAATAACAAAAAGCAGAAAGAGACCCCAGATTTGTGTGTGTGAAAAATAGAAAGAGATCACAAAATGTTTCTCACTTTCTCTTTTCGTTGCTCTGGCCTTGTCAACCTGATTTTGCCAGCTAAGAGGAAGCAAAGAGTTTATAACTGGACCAATTTTGTAAGAAAAATGAAACACTCTGGATCTCTGTTTCAGGGAGGAACTAGGCTCAGGCCAAAGCTGGAGCAATGGGTTTGGGAAAGAGTGGCAAGTACCAGAACTGGTGGTGCAGTTAGGCAATTTTAGATTGCACCTCTCTTCCTGAATGACTTCCAAAGTCAGCCCTGCTGCATTTGAGATCCTTCTTCTGCTGCACCGGGCCCAGGGCTGCATTCAGCCAGCAAGGTAGCCCAGAATTCTCATGACTCAGAGCCTCTAGTCAGTGCCTGCTCCAGGTCTTCTGGAAGCTCTTGGGGAAGGCTCCCTCAATGGGCTCAATGCCCAAATCCAGTTTCACAGCTAGATTGTATGTCTGCAGGCATCCCTGGTTTCTTTACTTGGTCCAGTTCCATTTTGGGTGATGTCCACCTTGTTGGGTTCTTCTTTCATGGTTGAGCTTCCATGCATTCTGCGCTGCTTGGATGTATTCACAAAGGAAATGGATTTCTCATCCTAGTTGCATGATTTTCAACATCCCCCTTGTCTGGTGCACTCAGTGTACATTGTGCTTTCTGTTGGGCAAATAAAAAGGCAGGTCTCTGAGCTCACCATTCAAATGTATTTAGCAATGTTTATGAATTGTTTTCATTGAATTTCTAATATACCCAGACAAGTCCTTATGGGTATGCCTGTTGGAAAAGGGCAGTACACTTTCTTAATTTGTAGGCAGTGCAGACAGGAAGGTGACGACATCATGCAGAAGAAGGAAGGGAAACAAGAGTGAGGAAATAAGACTGGAGCAAACCAATGAATTTACTCAGACATCAACTGCTGCCAGACAGGTGGCTCCTGGTGCTAACAAGCATGGTGGTAGCTCACTTTTCCTGCATATTCATCTCATTATGTTCTGTCCACAACAGTGGCATTACAAAATTGCTGTGGGTAGGGAAACACAAATTAATCCATGCAGTCATTTGAAGAACATAGAGTACAAAAATGGCCGTGGATGCCATTTTATCAGCCTGTTTAATTTTACTTTAAACCCATCTTTCAATTAGTTCTGAAAGACTTTCTCAATTCTCCCTCTCTGTATAAAATGAAAATGTTACAAGTACTTTCTAACCCACCTTTCTTCCTATAAAAACCCTTGGTAAAGACAAGGAACCTAAGGTTTACAAGGGTCACCTCCTCTCCATTCTAGCTTCATAACCACAACCCTGTGATGTAGGTTGGACTGGGAGCCTGTAACTGTGGGAGCCAGTGTGGTGTAGTGGTTAAGAGCATGGGACTGGGACTCAGGTGATCCGGGTTCGAGTCCCCGCTCGGCCATGGAGCCCACTGGGTGACTTTGGGCCAGTCACAGACTCTCAGCCCAACCTACCTCACAGGGTTGTTGTTGTGGGGATAAGATGGAGGAGGAGGATGATGTAAGCTGCCTTGAGCCCTTTGTAGGAAAAAGGCAGGATATAAATTGCAATATAAATAAATAAAATAAACTGGCCCAAAGTCACCCAGAGTGGGGGCTGAATCTCTCAAGTCCCAGTCCAAAACTCTAATCACTATACTATATGAGCTCTCAATGTATCCATGGAATACCACTTAATGAAAGGCTGTTGTAGCGGTATAGCATTATAGAGCCATCAAAAATAAACAGAGCAATGAAATAACCCTTTCCTGTCACTCCATTATGATGACAGTTGTCTGAAAACTTTTCTTAAAATAGTATTATAGAGTTATAGTCCTATAACGCAACTATCATAGGTAAGTGATAGTTCCTTAATGTTTTAATATTAAAAATAATTATAACTGGAAGTGTGGAATTAAGTGTGGAATTCTCTGTGGTGGTGCCCCATCTATGGAATACTCTCCCCAGAGAGGTCTGCCTGGCGCCGTTGTTATTTGTTTTCCGGCACCAGATTAAGACCTTTTTATTCCAGCAATATTTTAATAAGTTTTAATATTGTCTTTCCTATGTTTTTAATTGTAGCCAGTGTGGGTTGAGAATTTATTTATGTTATATTTTATGTTGTAGGCCTTCCTGAGGCTTTTTGCGACAGGACGGCATATACATATTTTAAATAAATAAATTAAAGGAATGGGCGGGTGATAAAAATTGCACCTCCACAGAGGTTTCCACTCAAGGGTGGGTGGGTTGAAGCGCAGACCTGCAAGCCAAGTCTGGCCCATCCAGGGCCCCATTTGGTCTTGCAGGGCCATACTTCTTCCCTGGATGCTACCCTCTTTCCCTCAACAGCAAAGACTCAATTGGTGTCCCCCCAGTGTTCTGCACGAAGCTTGAACAGCACTTGTGGTGTTGTAAACCCCCCAGAAGGCCTTGGTTATTGCTTGGTTTAGACATTCCACAAACAAGCAAGCAATCTCCGCTAAGGCTCAGTTAGTGGCAATAGGAGCTTTAAGCTAAAATATGTTGGGTTTTCTGGTCTTTTTGGTTCTGGTTTTGCCATCACTGAAAGGGCCTCCTGAGAGCATCTCTGAAATGAAATAAAAGCCTCAGGCGAATGGTTTGTTACAGTGAACCATGTGATCTGTGATAGGTTCGCCTTCCTAAAAGATCACGGAGTGTATCAAAATGCTGTCTATTTAACAAGGCAGATGAGTAACATGAAGGTACCTACATCTGTGGAGATTGTGCTATACCATAGTTCATCTATGTTTAAAAATCTGAATTTCTGAGTTCTAAAAGGAGGGACAGAACGCATAGGATGACAGTAGCTACCTCATGGCCTTGAATAAGTATTCCGTAAAAATTATTAAGCGAAACATGGCAATTCCACACTAAATGCCAAGTGCAGAAGCACCCATTGCTTCAGTTGGGAATAAAAACTCTGGGGTTTGTCAGTGGTTTTGCAGAAAAACTGGACTTTGAAAAGAGAGAGAAAGGGGGCAGTTCCATTCTTTTTTCGAGGCTATTGGGAGCACTTCTGTAAAAAAAAAAAAAAAAAAAGTTACTGTGGATGTGATGCAATTCTGTTTTTCTTATTTCTTTTTGGACATCACAATTCTAATCTTCAGTTAGTAAACTCGGCAATCAATTATGCAAGAAACAGGTTTCCACCCCTTGTTAACAGTGCAGATAGTTGCCTTTCAACTCATTTGAAACTTCCATTACACATAAAAATTGTGAGGTGGTGCCTTGCTGGAATTTGGGGTGAATGGCAAGCATTCTGCATTGTGATTCCAATCAGATTGTAGCCAGTCGGGGGACCCTTCTTAGCCTTGTACAGATAACATTGGTGAATTGATCCCTCATCAGTATGCAGCAGGCATGGGAAAATGATAAACTCCTATTAACACTGTCATGGCAACTGAAAAAAAATGGCTGGTTTGGAAGAAAAGCCATGGGCCTCTTTCCTTTCTTCTGTTTGACATCTGCTGTTTAACATACAAAATTGTATTATGGTGACGCACACTGGTGCCGTGAGAGAGAGAAACCGAGTGAGTTAAGGGCCTGGCCTGGCAGTGGTTTCTTATCAAACGTGCCTGATTGCAGGCGCACCTCCGAAGCTACATCTTGGGCTGCAACTTGTCATAAGAAGAAGGAAATTTATTATACTGCTTAGAATCAAAAGAAAGCTCCTCAGAATCAGCTTGTCTTTAAGACAGTAGTTCAAATAAGCAAAGAAGAAGCAAAAGAAAAGAAGTAATTTGGGATCCTTTACTTTTTTTCTATTCCAAAACCTTATTCACTTGTTCTAGATAAGAGTGCAAAGATTTGAATGTGTAAAAACTAATTTTTGCAATTGTTATTTTAGCCTTTGTTGTTATTTAAAAGATTAGTGCCACAAATATTAATATTATTCATGTGGCTATCAAGAAAAGCAGGTAATAAATATGGAAGATTGAAAAGCAGAGCAACAGACTAATACCTGTTTTCCAAATCTTAAAAAAAAGTCTGGGATTGTTTTGTTTTTGTTTTTTAGAAAGGTCTTTGTCATGTGCTTGAAAACAATTAACATTTTGGGTCAGCAAACACACCTTGCGAGAACAGTCTATAAGTGGAGAATACAGGGGAGAATCAAAGTTTCCAACTGGTTTAATTCCCTGTTGCCTTCCCCAGGAATTAGGATTTTTTTCTTCAAATAGACTAGCCTGGAGGGCCAATTTGGTCTGAGGGCTGTCCGAAGGCATGGACAACATGTAGAAAAAGACAGTCCTTGAGCTACCAGGTCCCAAATTGCAGGGAACATGAGGGTAAGCATCAGCAGCCTGAATGTTGCAGGGAAACAGACAGTGGATCAGTTTACATGTTTTAGAGTCAACACAACTTGTTCTATAATACTGGTCCCAGTTATGGAGTGATCTGCAAGGCTGGGGAAAAGTGCTTTGCAAAAGGCTACCCAGTAGACATATCTGGGCAGGAATTTGGAATCAGGTGCCATCCCCATCTGCCACCAGGGGCTTCAGGCCAGCATGGAGTCTCTTCCCTATACTTGCGTGCAAAAATGTATTATCAGATCAAGACATCAATAAAACCCTGCATTGCTCATACAAAGTAGTAAGTCCTTGTTCTGTAATGCTGCAGCAGTCCTGCAGTTAACATTTATGCAGCAGTGTATTTAACATGTGACAAAAAACTGACCTATGAAGCAATTATGAGCATACTACCCAGGTCTCTTGTGACAGACTGCTCACCACAGATTTCTACTGTTGCTCAAATGAACGTTAAGATTAATTTCAAATGGAACACCATTTTTCTTGCTAGGATTTGTTAACGCCTTACTTACTTACTTATTTATTGCCATGAGAAATTCTTTTCATGAAACCCATTCAACACACACTCAGATACACATGTACACAGATACACACCTCTAGTGGCAATTAGCCAGCTTCATGCTTTCCAGGCAGTGCCGAATTTTCCAGTGCTACCACTTCACTCCATCACAGCAGAAAGTAGAAATGGAATGGAATTCACTGGAATTTAGGTGATGTGATATGAAAGGTGGCTAGGGAGACTTTTTTCCTTCTTTCGTATAGTATTAGATCGCTGGGGGGTCATCCCATGAAGCTGGTTGGAAGGAGATTCAGAACAGGTAAAAGGAAGGCATTCTTCACATAGTTCATGGTTAAACTATGTAATTCACTACCACAAGGTGTATTCCAGGCTATCAGTTTGGATGGTTTTAAAAGGGGATTGAAGAAATCCCTGGAGGAGAAGGCTACTACTGACTACTAGTCTTGATGGTTATATACTGCTTTCCATATCAGCAGGACTTTGTAACACTAGTTTCTTGGGCAATGTGAGGACCGTTCCCTGAAAGAACAGCACAAGATCCAAAACTGGAATTGAATCAAGTAAAGGAATCAGAGACACTTGCCTATAGCATAGCCCTGAGATTGGTTTTATCCCTCAGCTCTGTGATGACCCCCTTTTGAAAACACTGCAGTGCCTACGGGGAATGGGTAGTGTCCACCATTATCCAAAATCCTGCATGGATATTCTTATGGAATGATGGAAATGCTGGGAAATACACTTCATAGAAGAATAATTTGCAGGAGGCAGATTTCTCTGTAGTTGTCTAGCACAATGCAAATGGATGGATTATCTATAGTAATCATGGGATACTGGGACCCACTAAAGCAGAACTCAGGATTGTAGAAAAAGAAAGGAGAGTTGCAGAGGGATACAAGCCCCGGTGAACTAATTGACTAGGAATTCTGGTGGATGAGAGAGTTAGATTTTTTTTAGTTATAAAACTTTTGTTGTTGGTATGAAATTTTCCACTCTGGTTTTCTTTCTTTCTTTTTTTATTTGAGCTAACCCAGCAGTCTCAAAGAGCAGGGATAAAAACAAGCTTATCTGAATCAAAAGCAAACCTGTAGAAACTCACCCAATGCTGGCTTATGCACATTTTCTCTAGAATTACACAATGTTGCCTTTATGGAGTTTGTGAAGGATACAGTATCTTAATGACCCAATTTCAGCCAACAGGAGCCAAGCAAGTTGTGCAACAAGAAGAGTTTTCGGCGACATGTCAACCTTTTGGAGTAATAGTTCCAGAATGTAAAGTATGCCGTGACTTCTTTATTTTTTGCTGAGCAAATAATTTGTTATGTGAATCCTGCTGACAGCAGGAGCAGAACGCAATGCATTTGTTCTTTATTCTCCAGATAAATAAACTAAGTGCATTTGCATTCAGATTAAATGATAGTCTTGGAAGATCATCCAGGCATATAAACTCTTCTTGGTATGCGTCCAGGTAAATGTAATTCATGATAAAAAGTATTTTGGTTCTAAAAGCAAAACAAATCTCAAGTAAATAACATAATTCAGAACCAGCTGGGGGAAAATCCTCATAATCATATGTGAGAAACTTTGTTTTTTTAATTTTTAGTGTAAGTCAATTGGGTTGGTCCTTGACTGGGAGGCACCCAAACTTCCAGAGGGATCACTGTAGTTTTAGAACCATCAGCTAAGAAGTCCACAGTTCAGTGTAGATTGCAAGGCGGCTGGTGGGCTGCGTTTGCCTTGCTAAGTCTACATCCATGCCTTCTCTGCAAACCCCAAGGCATCATGCATTAGGTTCTCAGGAGTTCTCATCCATCCATACCCTCATGAGACCCAGACCTTGAGGAAGGAAGGCTGATCTGGGGTAGTGCAGTGTTTTACTGTTGGCTATTATCTACATTTATTTTAGAAGATTTTAACTTGCAAGCTATGATACACAATATTCAAACCAGCATGAAAATACAATTAGAAATTTGAAGCAACAAGCAAAAACCCAACAGCAGAACTTTGTTTTCAAGTACAACCAAAGCATGGAATAATGTTTCTTCAAAGGATTTAAAATGCAAAATAGAAAGCAGTAGCAATCACAGAATTACATAATCATAGAATAGCAGGGTCAGGGGCGGGGGGTCTGTTTCAGCACTGATGTCTGTGTACGGAAGGAGCCAATGACCTCAGGAGCAAGCTCCCAGTTTTTTAAAGCTCCTCAGAAGCAAGGGCTTTCTCCTGGATCATGATAATAAACCATGTCATGAGAGTACCTGCGTCTATTGTGTGTTGTCTGGAGAGCAGTCCAGGTCACACTCCTGCCCCCAGGATTAACATGCAGAAGTGAAGGGAGCTAAGCTGTTTAACACAGGGAGAAATTTAACTTCTCTGTCATGACTGGAACATTCATTATCCAGTCAACATGGGGTGGATGAGAGGCAGTCACCTACTACTACAAGCTTTTCTTGTTTGGATGCCTCCAAGTTTCCAGTTTTCATCTTAAGTCCTCCCTGGAGTGGAAATAGCGACACTCAGTTACTTTCAGAAGCTGCTACTGTCACCAACGGCACTGCTGAGGATGGGACTGCCCTTTTTAAGGTTTCTAGTCCACTTGATTAGCCATGCCCCTAAATGAACTGAGCTAACCACCTCCAGTATGCCCTTCCCCAGCCTTCCTAAAGAGTGTTTTTATTTATTACATTTATATCCCACTCCATTAGCCAGAAAGTCTTGTAACTTGAAATAACAGCACCCCACTGGTTTGTTCCACTCCATCCAGTACCTGTTATATCTAGGTACACCTTTTAAAGACAGACATCCCAACTCCTGTGTTGATGTATTTCTTGTGTGAAGTGTAGCTAGAATACTTTTCCAGATCACTGCTGACTCATTCCCAAGATATTCTGCCAGTTTTGTACGCTTTCAAATGCAATAGAATATGCTCTGAGCAACAAAGCATATGAAGACACGCAAGGAAATTGCACAGATATGTTGCAGTAGGGACATGTTCTGCACACAAATTAGAATTACACACCACTGTGCAGTTTTTCAGCCCCTGCCTCCAGAAACAATCCTGTGGGTGTCCATGGTTTACTCCAGAATAAAAATGTAAACGTATGTAGCTGCTAGATATGGATTTTAAAGTCATGCCTGTTTCGGTTTAATCTAAGGCTTGCTTAGCATGAGAACTGCTGTAGGGCAAGGTTGCTATCTAGTTCTAAATGCAGTGTTAAACACAGGCTGGAAATGAAGCGGGCTGTGCAGTTCTATGGGTCTTCATCCCACAGGGGAGGAGCCGCTTGTTCAAGCGCCATCATGTGCGACATTCATTGTTGCCCATTTCTCTTGTACAGCCAAAGCTTCTGTTTGCAGAGATGCATAGCAAACTGTCTGTGCACATGAGTCTTTAGCTTAATCCAGCAGCCAGGGTGAAGAAGCCGCTTGGGAAGGGAAAACGGCACTCCCTTCCTCCACAGTCAGTGTTTGGAGTTGGTCCACTGGGGTTGGTGCTCCAGAGCTCTCATCTGGAGCCCCAAATCGCCAAGAGGTCACACACCCCACTGTCCTGTTGACCATGGACACTTAAGGAAATAAAACTACAGGGGCCCTGGTGATCTCTTACCTCCGCCTGCCCAGGATTAGCTAGCTTTTGTCCTACATGTGCTCCACCTCCTAGAACCTTTCTGCCTGCGTTTTTATTGTGAAATCAAGTGCCCTCCATTCTCCCCTGTCCATATATCTCCTTTTACAAATGGGGTGTCCTTAGAAGACAGAGTCCTTTAAAGATACACACACACACACACACACACACACACACGAGAGAGAGAGAGAGAGAGAGAGAGAGAGAGAGAGAGAGAGAGAGAGAGAGAGAGAGAGTTTAGAGCCTATATAGATGAGTGCATTTTTCTTTTACTCCTGAGCCTTGGACCTTCTTGTCACCTAACTCTGCCTTCGCCTTCCACACCAGTGACCTGATTCGCATTTCTTTCACTTATACATCTAAAAGCCTGGCTGTTCTCCTTTCCATTGGATCAAGACCATTGAAATCCAATGGTTCGAGCATACTTAACTCTGTGCTGGGCTACTCACCTACTTCTTATGATTTATGCATATTTTCCAGCAAACTTTGCACTTTAGAGTGCATTTCAAGACAGACTTGTTGAAACATCATTTCAACCCCCCTGCCTCTTGCCTAACAACGAAAAATCTCCCCCTTGTTATGACAGTTTTACAAGCACTGAAGTGCATTACAAATAGCTAGGTGTATGCCTTCCTGAACAATTAATTTATTACAGTACTGCAGAGTTGATCATAACTGCTTCCCTTGCATATTTCAGAGCCACCTTTTTAATTACATAAATTTCTTTTTGTGTTTCTCGAACTGGATGCAGACAAAGGAGTCATACTGTTGATTGCATTAGAGCCATTCAAACTGCTGAGCATGCTGCTTCAATTACTCTCTGAGCCTCTTTTCTTTTCTTTTAAAGAGTGTACAAATCTCTGGACTCCAACTTAATCACTTCATCACATCCTGGGAGGAAGACAGACATAACAGAGTACTCACAGGGGCTCTGATATCCCGAGGGTGATCCTAGCCTCTTCCTCTTCCCAACTGAAAGGAGAGGTGTGGATATCAGTGAATTGAATAAGACTGTAAGAAGAGCCATGATGGATCAGACCAGGGGCCTGGCTTATCCGGCTGTCTGTTTGCACCATGTTTGCAGAGCAACCCTATATGTGAGGAGATAGGGGTGTGTGGCAGGGGAAATGCATTGCCTAGGCCAGAAACTTGGACAGATGCTTATATTTATGATTGACAAGGTTCATATACTGCTTCATATTCCACTGCAGAGATTCTGGAGACGCAAGCAGTAACAACTACAGAATAAAACAATGTGTTAAAAACAAAATCAATACCACTGTTGCTAATTTGTTCAGGAAGGTTTCCTGAAATATGACACTGAAAACACGGGGCTGGTGCCTTGCTGACTTCCAGAGGCAGGGAGTTCCACAGGGATGGAGTCACCACATTGTAGGCTCTTCTGTGGGTGGACTCTGGTAGGGCCATCTGCCGATGCTGAGCCACCGGGAGCTTGCAAGCCAGTGGCCTCAGCGACCGGACAGGTTGGTAAGGGAGAAAGCACTCCTTCAAGTAGCCTGGCCTCACATTATTTTGCCTTTCTACGCCAGTACTAAAAATTTAATCCTGGCCCCATAGTGAATAGACAGCCAGTGTCGTTTTCTCAGGAAAGAAGGTGCGTGCCAAAAAAGGGGAGCTGCTAACATCAGCTGAGCTGTTGCATTCTGGACTAACTCCAGTTTCTGTACCAGCCTGAAGGACAGCCCCATGTGGATATCTTGCAACCCACATTATGTCTTTTTGGAATTCAGGTAAAGAGCTGGTTCACATGAAACAGCAGCAAATGATGGGCTAATGAATGATTAAATTGCTAGGTCACATGATACATGTGTGCCAGTAATTGTTGGTTAACTTTGGTTGTTCTACCCATGAACAACTCAAAGTACCCAGGTTTGCACATCGTGGGGGTGCGTATGATGAGGCCAGTTGGAGGCTGCATGTTCAGAGCAGCAGCAGCATATGTGCAGAATGCAAGCTTGGGAATTGTGTGTCGATTAACCCACAGCTCACCTCTGTGACATGCAAACTGAGTCACAACAATAGTATTTGAGCTTGTGGTGGGAATCTGTAGCAGGAGAGTCACCACAACTGGAGGCAGCTGGAAAAAACAGAAGGGAAGATGAATTTTCCTTTCCTCGCCATCCCATTTAATATCCCCCATTCCAATGACACCAGTGCGAGTGGAAACTGCTGCACCAGCTACAGAGGAATGTACCTTTTCTCCTTTATTGTGGATATGTTGCAGTGAGGGGCCTTGGATTCTGTGGTTTATCTTTTTCTGCTCTTGACACAGCCTCAAGACAAACCTTCCCTTCTACAATTTATTAAATACCACTAGCAATAAAGGGAGAGTGCAGAACACAGTGGTAATTGCATCCATGCAGAAAGTCCAGGATTCAATCCTCAGTCCTTGGCATCCCCAGGTAGGAAAGGAGAGAATCCTGCCTGAAATGTTGGAGAACTGTTGCCCACCAGTGCCTGGAATCACGGAATGATAGCCCACACTCAAGGGTCAAGTATGGATTGAATATGGGCTGGTGTGTGTTATTGTTGAACTGTGGCCCATTGATGATGTCAGAAACCAGGTGTGTTAACAAACCATGGCTTGTTAAGTACAGATAGCCCATGAAGAGAACTCATGGTCTATTGCTGTATTGTGAACTGTGGATTGTTCATCATGGCTTCTTCTCTCAGCTGGGTTCAGACAACATGATAACCTGTGTTTCAACCACAGTTCAGTGACAACTCATACTCAACCCTATTGGCAATGCTGGGCTAGATGGACCAACAGGCCAACTCAGTATAGGACCACTTCCTATGTTTTTGAATCTATGCTGCTGGAGTTTTCTACTGGGACTTTCTTGGGGGTTGTGAGTGCCACCCTGTTGTGATGCTGCACTCCATCAGTAGGGTAGTCCTTCCAAGCATCCAGCAGCCCATGAATGGCCAATAGATAGGTTGACAGATTGCAGTACTTATGGCATTTTAAAGCTTCTCAGGTTAAAGTTTCTCAGAGATTGGACTTCTACTATTTTTATTATGGGGAAATCATCATGTTTGAATTAAGCAATATTTTCTTTCAATTATAAATTCAGCAGCTTGCTAGTGTTTGTTTATATACCCCCCCTCTATCTATCAATCTATGGAAGAAAATTTAATATTTTATATACCACCTGAAAACAACCATTTTATAGCAGGACATATTGAATAGGGCTTTAACAGAACCTAAACATTTACAAAGAGTCCACAGGAAGTAGAAAAGGGAGACAAATTCAAACTAGGGAAATTCACCTACCTGATGAAAGTACTGCCTTTGTATGGATTAAAAAAAGTTTAACATAGCTACCTTTGCTTTTCATTTAACTGGGAAACTACCCAGTATAGCCATTTAATATGACTACCCTGAGAATTACACACTCCTTGATTTAGTTTGCATATACTAACACCCTGCTTTAAAGACTGAGGGATGGACAGGGACACATTATGGTTTAGGAGCAAAATGGTTAAACCATAGTTTGTTGTTGAGTTAACCACGGGGTTGTTTAGTGTTTAAACCACCCAGCAGCCCAGATTAAACCATCATGATGCATGATCTGCAAAGAAGTTCAGTGCGTGCTAAAGAAGTGGACACACCCCTAACAACTGATGGTTTGTTGACACATGCAAACAGCTTCCAAGTACTAGGAAAAGCTCTTCAGTTCAGCTGTTATTGACTCTTTTTAACCTACTGTATTGCCTCTAGTTATTTTCATGTAAAAACTGATGAGTTACTCACTGCTCTATCTTCCTCCTGCCCATGAACATTGTGCCTTTTGCCTAAGGATGGAGAGAGATCCCTGCAACAGCTGGATTTTGTCCTTTCCAAAAAGAGGAACCAACTCTTGTTTATTTCTTCATCCTGCAATCCTAGGGGCAATCCAAGGTGCAACCTGAAGCCATTATAGCAGCTAGTAGAACCTAATTTGAATGTCTCCTACCTCTTCCCACATTCCATCAAAAGTGACTAAGGCAGACTTGCTCCCACCCCTCTGCTTGTTTACTATCTATCATGGCAAACAACTTGAAAGTCTGCATGTTCTTTTGTGACATTTTTGTTGGTCTAATAAACTTTTGCCCTAATATGGATTTTGGAATTTTTGTTACGGCCAACATGATTGCACCTTTGCTTTTTGTCTAAACGAAGAGGATTTCCCCCCTCTTATTAATTGTGTCCTTGAAGGTGGTTAACAACTGAGATAAGATATTTGGTTACATCGATGTAAATGTACTTTTACCTTTATCATTATGCAAACACTCTCCTAATCTATTTCTCTCCTTCACATTCTATTTACAGGATTTTTTTGTCTTTGAAGATTGCCTTTGAGCTTAGTGCCTAACAACACAACCAGATTCCAAGAGTAAATAACATATTTTGCATGCGTTGGGTGTTGATTCATTTGGGCTGTATAAGACAGTAGTCTGTATTGAACTTTGTTGATTGGTAGCATGCTTATGGCATGAGTAACTGAAGAAATGAACAAACATTTAAAAGATCCATCTGGTTTGATTTTTGTATCCATTTAAAAATGAGATCTGTGCAAACATAGATTTCTGCTGTCATTAAAATATTATTCAGAAATAGCAGTTCAATACTGAACTGAACTTCATTTAACTTACCCACCTCCACAGTAATATGTAGATCTCTCGCATCTTTCAACAAACTAGGAACTTTTATTTATTTTCTTATACTTCACTAGAATATTCTTATTATTACTTTATCCTAAAAGTTTAAGGTAGGTACCTCATTTTGTAAGTGGGTTAGGCAACTGTGACTTCCCCCAAAGAATGCTGGGAATTGTAGTGCGGTAAAGTTGCTGACAGTTCATTGTCAGTAATGAATAATTTCTCAGGATTCCCTACCAAATGAACTCTGCTCTGTACCAAAGCTATCTTTTGTTCTGCCCCACAGCACATTCCTGTAGGATATTACAAACACTCCAAATTGGGACCAAAAGAACTAGATGAGATAAGCGTGCAATTATTTAATTGCTACTTAATGAGGTGTATTTTAAATTAAATTTTAACTGAAGCTATCCCCTGCTAAAGGTATTTTATTACTGATTTCATGGGTGAATCAGCACATCCAACAGCTAGTGTTGGAAGTGCATGAGTGAAACATTTCGTCTCTTGCACACTACTGCATTGATTTTATTTGCTATTGTCACTAGTTTCATCTGGGACTTAGACTGGGTTCCTTCCTTACATGTAGGAGCTCTCTGTACACATGTGCTTACTCCCAGGAAGAACCCAGCAGGCATCTGTCATGGAGGAGAGCTTTGGAGACCCTGTAAAAGACACCTCACAGGGGCAAACTTTGTTCTTGCGTTTCTGCCCACATTCCTGAATTGGACATTATAGTCACTGTATAAATGCCACTGACTTATATTGAAGATATGGATATAGATACTCCGTTCACAGAACTTTCACCTTACAAATAGCTAACAAGCAGTGAATTGTGATAAGTGCCAGCTTCCATGGCCCCCTTTCAGGACGTTTGGAGTCAGAATAGTCAGAGCGACCCTTTTCAGAACCTTTCATTTGCTTAAATAACTCCTTCAAGATATTACATTTTGCAATGGTGCAGCCTAAAATCTGATAGGCTCCTGTAGCGATGACCTTCTGGTTTACTCTGGTCTACTTATGCCCTGCGCCCCATGGACCACCAAAGGTTTGTTGACTATTCTTCTCCCACATGATGCCTTCTAGACTTCTAGATTGCAAGTCCTTCTGTTTCTCTCCTTTGCACCCATTCTTCATTTATCAAACTAGCAAATGGCTTGTCCTTGTACCTTCTTGGGTTCTTCTTATTCCCTGTCTATGCTCTGGCCAGCCTATCTGTCAGGCTTGTGCCACAGCCGTGCTCTTCTCTGCCAGGGTTTTGTGCTGGACTAAGAGTTGCATGCTAGCCAATGGGGTGGCTTTGGGCCAATCAGAGACTCTCAGCTGAACCTGCTTCACAGGGTTGTTGTGATGATAAGACTGAGAGGAGGAGAGGAATGAGGTAAGCTGCCTTGAGTCCCTTGAAAGGAAAAAAAGGCAAGATAGAAGTGCAATCAATCAATCGATCGATCAATCAACTGAGTCACAGAAAATAAATGTTTATGACTGTATTTGTACAAGCGCTTTTAGCATCTCCACTCTGCTTCCGACATGGGGGAGGGAAGCAGTGCACAGTTTGGTGTGGGGCAGGATGTGCCTGCTTGGCGCCCAGGATTTCATTGCATGTGTGGAAGGGGTCCTGTGCATCCTACTTAGGTTTTGTCTACACACAGACTCTTGCATCTCAGATAAGGTCCGTATGTTTGCTCTTCCCACACATGTCTACCAAATATGTATATGAGGTGGGTAGGAAGGACTCGGGATTGTGGCCCCTGGCCATGCTTTCAGACACTAACACAGCACTCAGGTGGCCAGGTGTATGGAATTCACGCAGATGGGTCATCCCCGGGCACAGGTGGGCATACACACACGTGGTCCCTCCTCAGTAATGCTGTATGTGCATCTGCCAGAAAGACACGAGCGGTAGGTGGGGTCCAGTCCCTCTTATGTGTGCAGGGTATGCTTACGGGGAGCATACACACGCCTGTGCTCAGTCATATTCTGACGGGGCTATCCGTAAAGGACATCACAGTCCGAAAGGGAAGAACGGATTGCAAGTAGCGGCAAAGGAGATATTAGGAAAGGCTGAAGTGGGGCTCCATGTGAAAAGGCAGGGTGGTGGAGTGGGGGGGGGAGGTTAGTAAAACATGCCTTAAAAAGTGCGGCAAGCATAGAAATGATCTCAGAGCTTCATCATCCTTCCATAGGATCTTATTCTTCCTGTTTAAATTAGAAGTGGAGAACTTTGTGTTTACATAGCAGTAGATGAGAATTTCATTCCACTGAGAATGTTGTGTGAATACACCAAATCTCCTATGCCAATAAGAGATCTGAGCTAAGTGTTGCATATGGAAACCTACATCTGCCAGAACTGGCAGTGTGGCATACAACATGCACATCTCAGTGGCAAGTGCAAGCAAAATATGTATCTTAGGAGAAAGTGCAGAGAATTCTATCAGTGGAAGCTATCTGGACAAAAGAAAATATATTTAAAAATGCATGTATTTTGGGAGAAAGGCTACATACACACCCAAAATAGATTTCTATGCAGCCTTTCAAAAACGTCTCAGATATTGTTGGGCATGCAATAGAATGAGCTTCAGCCTAAAAACCTGATTCCATCCCTGTTCAGCAGTGATGCATCCTTTTCACAGAAATATTAGATATTTTATTTTCATCTTACATGGAACTCAAGTCAAGAAACATTTTATCCTCACAACAACCTTGTGGGTAGGCTAGGCTGAAAGATGATGGTTTGCTCAAGGATACTCAATAGGCTTTATGACCAGTGGCGATTTGAACCTGTCTCTTTCTAGTCTCACATTCTAAGCCAGGTTTCCTCATCTTGGTGTCCTTCAAATGTGTTGAGCTACAGCTCTTATCATCTGGAAGGCACCGGGCTAGGGGAATCCTACTGAAGCGCTACTCCATACTGACCTCCCATTATCTAACGCGCCTGTGTCTCTAATTTTTGCTTGCACTTTAGTTGGGAAGTGGGAGAAAGAGGCAAAGAAAAATCTTATGCCTCTAAAAGAGAGGTTTGCTGTCTCTCCCCCAGATTTCAACCTTTGCTTCTAAGAAAACATCCATTTATTCTGGCCTTGAGAGATGATCCACTGCCTCTTATTAAATAGGAATTACAGGTATAGAGAGAATTCTGTATTAGTTATATGGTATGTTTGGCCTGGTTCATTTCTTTCTTCAGCTGTTTCATGCAGTCACTAGTTAGTGGAGGCGTGGGCATCCTTTTCCCTGGTTTTGTCTTTCCTTTCTTTGTTTCTAATACTACCCTCTATTTCACAATCAAGGTCTTCTCTCTTCTCTTCTCTTCTCTTCTCTTCTCTTCTCTTCTCTTCTCTTCTCTTCTCAACAAGCAGGCTTGCATGTATGAAGAAACATGGCAAGCTATTGCTTTGTCTGACACAAACAAGGTATTTTATGCAGGAGTTCCTCAAACTTAGATTAGTTTTTTTAAAAAATATTCCTCCATCTGCACATTCACTTAGTCTGCAGGGGTGACTTATCTGGTGCAATGACTTGCCTGAACTGTACCATCAGTACCACTATGCACTGCACAACATATAAAGCTTTTCTGCACAAAACACTTATAGTGCTCTCATTATTCCTTACTCATGGTTATTTATGGCTTCTTTAGATAACATCATGACCCTTCTTTTCACTTCTGTTTTTAAACAGCACTTTCAGCAAGTTTTTTTTTTTTTTTTTTTTTTTGAGTGGGAGAGTAGGAATGTGGAACTGTGCTTTTCTACCCAAGGTTTCTAGCCTGCCATATCTACTTTTTGCTAGGTCATAAAATTGGGATTTGCCAGAGCAGCACATGAAGAGCTTCTCATTTCCTGTTTTTTTCTGTAAGACCTCTAGGTGACAGTATGACATAGCAGAGTAGTACAAATACACAAGTTGAAAACAGATTTTCTTCTGCTTTTAAGAATAATACATCATTTTTATGAAGAATTCTGCCTGGGTATTCTGCCAGGGAGCTTCCTCAATAAATTCGTCAGGCTCATATATGTCCCATCATGCACTAGGCATCCTGATGAGGAACGCATTTGTCTCCATAAGAATATTGTGGCATGCAATTGTGGCCTCAGTCATCCTTAGCCTGGTGAAGAGAGCATATGAGCACTTCATCAATGCACCCCATCTCCAGTAATGGTGCCAGATTTAAACCGGCCCTCATTTCACCTATAGCTTGGCCACACTCTTCTGCATTTGTGGCAATCAGATCCCCTGCAGTCATGGAAATGCTGTTCCTACTTCCTTTCCATGCCATGAATCAACACATGGAAGAGCAGGAATAGAATTGGGCCAACGGGTTGCACCTTGGTCTGCAAGGAAGAAGGGTTGGTGCTCACAGACAGTCTGAGCCAGGGCTTCCAGGTTGTCAGAATGCAGAATGAGGTCATCTGTAATGGCATAGTGGTTAGAGTGCTGGACTGCAGTTTGGTGGACCTGGGCTGTAATCTTCACTCAGCTCACTGGGTGACTTTGGGCCTGACCTACCTCACAGGCTTGATGTTGTGAGGACAAAATGGGAGGAGGAGAAACTTATAAACTACTTTGGATTCCTTGCAAGAAGAAAGAAGGTGGGATACAAATGTAATGCCGTAATAGGAATCAGATGGCAAGCTTCTGTTGATTCCCCACAAACCTGTGGCCTGATTGGGGTCCACATGGAGAAGAAGCTTCTGTGTAGCACATCCATTTCTGTGGAACTCCTAGACTCTGGAAGTCACACAGGCACCAACATTATGTGCCAGTGCCAGAGCCAGTGTGGTGTAGTGGTTAAGAGCCTGGGACTGGGACTCAGATGACCTGGGTTAGAGTCCCCGCTCGGCCATGGAGCCAACTGGGTGACTTTGGGCCAGTCACAGACTCTCAGCCCAACCTACCTCACAGGGTTGTTGTTGTGGGAATAAGATGGAGGAGGAGATGTAAGCTGCCTTGAGCCCTTTGTAGGAAAAAGGCAGGATAGAAATCCATAAATAAATAAATAAATAAATAAATAAAAATGTTGCTTCCAGTCCCTCCCGAAAGCATCTTCATTTCAGAAGGCTTTCCTTGGTCGACTCCTGTTTCCATGAGCTTCTTTTTGCCTTTGTAATCATTTCTTGTTTTGAATTGATGACTTTTCAGCAGTTAAGGCAGCATAGAAATGTTAATAAATAGTAAAGTTAGGGGCAGGACTGGAGTTTCATCCGTGCATGGAAGAGATGGTAAGAATATGGCTAGAACAGGAATTTCTGCCATTGGATGTGCTGGTCTACGGATCCCATTATCCTTGGCCCGCAAGATCATATGTCCAATGATAGGAATATTGGGATCTAAAAGATACCAAATTGAGGAAGGAAAGACTAGAGAGTTATTTTTCCATCTCATCTTGATTTTAACCTGTAAGTGTAATCCTTGCTTTGTACATTGTGATTGTATTACTGCTCAAACGGAGAGAAATGAAAGAAAAGTAAAATATTTGAATAATGTTTTTTTACTGTCTTGCATTTGCAGTCTGCAGGTTGTCAGGGGTGGAATGTCTGAGGCCAAATTGCAAAGCAACTTGTGCTGGAACCATTTTTGAATGCATAAACTCACACAGGCATTTGCATCTGAATGGAATCCGTGCTCTTTTAGGCAGAGAAACTGAACATGTCATGTGGCTTATCTCAACAAACACAATTAACCAGCCCTGCTTAAAGGAGGACTAGCAAGGAACATTCCTGGTAATGAGATCTCTATCACTCCAGTAAACATATCTAGATTTTTAATAAAATCAGTGTAAGCATGCAGATAATCCAGGCATTGTTATTCTGAAGTTGAACAGAAATAAGATCAGGATTTTATTCTTCTTTCTAACCTGGGAATCTTTTCAGATTGAAGTGGAAGAGTGTAGAGATTTCCATGGAGAGGACCTTGGGTGGGGAACGAGATTCACATCAAAGATAAAAGGCCTTCCCTTGGAAATATTCAAGATTAAATTGCAAAAGAAAAAAAAGAAAAAAAGCAGTCCATCTTAAACACTTTGTTGTGGTTACTTTTCCACTGGGGATCAGCACAGGGCATACCCTACCTGGCTCTTTTCTCCCACCCTGTTGCTTTGCTTTGAAGCAAGGGAATATATCCCTTTGTCATGCAGAGCATTGAACTGCTTGGGACAATAGACACTTGGGGGCAAGATCCTTCTTAGAAACATAGAAACAGGAGTCAGAAGGGGCCTCCCGGGCCATCTAGTCTGACCTCCGGCACCAGCCGGCTCCGCTTCTTCAGGAGGGCAAGGTATCTGCATGCAGAAGGTTCTCCCCGGGGTTTAGTGGAGCCCCATAGCCTGCACCCCTCACTCTTCCGTGCACATGCATACAAGGAACATACCTTGACAAGAGGGGAGAAAGGAGTGCTACACACCCAGGGCTGGCCTCTATCCAGCCCTCTCCCCAAGCAGATATGCCTGTTATGAAAGGGTGAAAGATGGGGGCTTCCCTGCCTGGGAAAGGCTCCCTCTTCTGAGAGCAAGTCCCTACTCTTCTGAGAACATGATCCTACTTGGCGCGGCAGCATCCTTCCCCATGCGCTGAGTTGCTAGGCTTTGATTTCTCACAATTCCCTGCAGCAGCATTAGGATGGGCATGGGTGAATCCCAGAAAAAGGACAAAGAAGGCCCAGATTTACACATGCTAATTTATAGGTACAAATCCCAAAGTAGAAATGAAAGTTATCATTTATTTGCATGGGGATAGCCTAGCATCAATAGTTTGTGCTCTGGTAACCTCTAGGTTAATTACTGTACTCTGCTTATATGTTCTGTTTACATGTATGATGATTAAGACAATACATTATTGACATTATTATCATCATCACATTGCATGTAAATCCCATCCTTTTTCCTCCTCTGAGAAACCCAAGGCAAATTACATATCACCATTTTCTCCTCACAACAACAACCCTCTGAGGTAGGTTGGGCTAAGAGTCTGTGACTGGCCTAATTCACCCAGCGAGCTTTATGGCTGAGCGGGGACTAGAATCCAGATCTCCTGGGTCCCCACCCCCACAACACGCGGACTCCTATATTAAATTCCCCACATACAGAACCTCCATTTCCTTCCAACCATTAGCATTTTTAAATAGCATCCTCCCCCTGCAAATAAGTAATGCAATGTAGGTGGGTCATGAGACAACTAGGGCTGCTCTCAGCACATGCTCAGGCTCACTGTTGGTTGTTCCTCCTCCCACCTTGTCAGTCTCTTGCAGTATTCTTGGGGAATTGGTGGCTCAAGCCACATTCTCCTCTCCCCAGTACTTCTCACCCCCTGTTTGGTTGCCACCATGCCACCCCCTATTCTCCTTCTGTAATCTTTTCAAAATCTCCATCAGTACCCAAGTGGCTGCCACTTGTTCACCATTTTTTCTTTGAGCATTAATTTAGGTGCTAGAAACATGCACAAATATGTCTGTATGTTTTGCATTATTCTTATTTTTGGCCAGTATGCACATCAAAGTACTGAGATAAGGAAAATGAAAAGATTTTCTTGCTCAATGTCTTGATAAGTGCCCATTGTCAAAGTGCAGTCACTACCAGTCCTTGACATTGACAAAGCAAGGCTGCAAATGTACTTCTTTGTTTCTCATTAGACAGCAGTCAAATAGCAAGCAGTCAAGTGACTAACCAAGCCACAAAACAATCTTTACTTGTGAAAGAATATGGTGACTGTGCCACCCCTTCACAGCAAAATTCTCTTCAAAATTCTCTTCACATCCAGACTTCTCTCAAAAGTCTGGATGTGGCAGTTCTCCGTGTCTGCCAACTTTTCTACTGTCTGCTAAGACTTAAGGAGCTTGGAAAAGGGGAAAGGTTCTCCTATCCTATTTACAAGAGCACAGCATTTTGAAAGGTGTCAGAATAAAGGGTTTCCTTTAAAGCAGGTCTTTCCCAGGCTAAGCAGAATTTTCCGGCAGATTCTCCTGGTGTTTGGGCACTTTGAAAGTAGCTTTTATGGGCAGACACAACCAAAGCAAGCAAGCAAGAAAGAAAAAGAAAGAAATAGGGAGGAAAGCTCTGGCAGCCCCTGAAAAGGGGTGGCCAGTAGAGCTGGAGGACAGCGCTTGCTCCTGGAATGGCTGTCACTGGGGTAGCCTGGGCAAGTTCAGCAAGCCTAGCAGTGGTTTTCGCCACTCTTACTGAGTGTGCACACTGCTTCCTACAACCCGTGGTGAGGTTGGTCCGTCAGACTACACAGCAACCCATCAATGGCTAAAGCAAGCCATGGCTTGTCAGGGTGATTTGTTTCCCGAACAAGCTGACCTGCAGGAAGTGCTTCTGGTTTTCATGACAGCACCATGTCTGCATGCCCACAGTGGGTTGCTGTGTCATGCAGAACCAGTCGCGATGGACAGGCTGTGCTACGTAATCAGGTGGTAAGAAATTCCGTGATGTCCATAGGCAGAGCACAGCTACTGGTAGGCTCAGTGTGGCGTCCAACTGTATATAGACTGCACCTTGGTTAAAACAGCGGCACTGCCTGCCTCTTAGCTGCCTAGCCATGTTGTGAGGTCTGTTGCTGACATACAAAGCCCTAAAACTGGGTTCCCAAAGGCCTAGTGGACCAGCATTTCATCTACACACCCAGCACGACCCTAAAACCTTTAGAGGAGGCTCGATTGGCCAGTCCACAACCAACATAAAGTCATTACATAGCATCTTGAAAGTAAACCTTTCTGCAGTAGCATCCACTCCATGCATTTCTGGATGCAGGAAACATAATGTATTTCAAACAAATCCTGAAACTGAACTTGTTCATATAAACTTTTCCTGGTTTAGGACTGAACGCCATGGTGCTACCCCATTTTGGAGTCTCTTTTTAACATATCCTTTTATCTTTGGTGTTGTAAATTGAAATATTTAGTGTTGCATTTTATTACATTGCATTGTTTCGTTTTGTTTTTCTCTTGCAAGGAACCCAAACCCAAGGCAGCTTGCAAGGTCCTCCTCCTTTCCACTTTATCTTCCCAACAACAACCTTTCAAGGAACTCAAGACAATATATAATTCTCTTCTCCCTCCTCCTCTCAATCTCATTGCCACAACAACAACGCTGTGAGGTGGGTTGGGCTGAGGATCTGTGACTGGCCCCAGGTCACTCAGTGAAGTTCATGGCTGAGTGGCAACAACAACCCAGATTTCCTGAGCTTCTGGAGTCTCAGTCCAGCTGTCTAAGAACTACACCCTACTGGCTCTGACATATGCATTTCCCCACCGTTTTATATGTGTATTCTTAGTGCATTTCAGTGTTATAGATGTATTTTATATACATGCTTAATAGTTTGTGTGTATACTTCTTAGATATTTTATTATACCAAACAGTATACAAGTATCACTTGTAAATAAAGAAATAAAGGAGGAACCATCTTTATTTTTAATTTATTTTGTATATTTATTTTATTAATTTATTAATTATTATATATGTTATTATCGCCTGCATTTTTTACTTCAAGGAACTCAAGGTGGCTTACATAACCCTCACAACAATCCTGCAATGTAGGTTAGGCTGAGAGTCAGTGACTTGACTGGAGTCATCCAGTAGCTTTGTAGCCAAGTGGGAACTGGAATCCAGAACTTTGAGATACCAGTTCAACACTCTAACCACTATGCAACACTATTGAGGAGGAAAATCTAACACAAACACCATGTGCGAGATACTATGGTTGTGTAAACCGATAGATATTTATCAAGCTCTTTTCCTCCGCTCACCCTTTTTGCCTCCAACCCTTCAGTATCCAGGTGTCTATAACTTCTCACATGAATCAGTCATGAAAAGATGAATAAACACATCATTTCTAAGTTAAACAGAGTGCGCATGTTTTCATTTGGATGGGGCCGTGGCTCTTACGGAAAGCTCTGCTCTAAACTAGGCAGTCTATGGGTCAGTAGCATTCCAAATGTCTCTGGTCAGTAAGGCAGACCGGTGGCCTCCTGCAAATGCAGATATGCATATTTTATGTCCTTGTTAGACACAGAGTTTATTTTCAGACCTGAGGCTTAAAGGGTTGCAATGTCTTCATGGATGGGGAGAATGCTGGGGGGGAGGGGAGGGGGGAGAGTGAAAGATACCCCTTTTTATTGCACTGTATGATGACAAACACCTGGCTTTAGTAACAGTTTTGTAAAACTCGCTTATCCTCTTGCTTGACAAAAGGGCACAGTTACAGCCCCCCCCCTTCAACTTTTCATCATGACCTTTGCTTTCTGAAATGAATTAAGGGTTTATGTGTAGGAATGTGGCGAACAGGAAGACAAGAAATAGCTTGGGAAATGACTTTCCTGTCCCATTTTACTGGCTTACATACTGTAACGTCAGAGCCTGAGAGTTTATGGTGCCTTAGTCACTGGGGCACTGCATCATCACATGAAGAAAAGCAGTCAAAGCACAAATTAATAACATCTTGTTGTGATGCATTCACTAATTAAGGTTTTTTTTACTACACTGTTCTATGCGTCTCTGCCCAGAGGTAATCCCCATTGGGTTCAATGGAAATTACGGCTAGGAAATGCTTATAGCCTGGGAGTGAGCCCCATTGAAAGCAGTTAAGGTGTATAAGATTACACTTATGCCCTGCCGCACGGGCCATAGTAATTCTATGTGGGGATTTTGTGGAGGAGGTCATGTGGGCAAAATCCAATAGTCATTGGACTCAGTGATTCAGTTCAATAATCCCTCTCTGTGCATATGGGCACAGAGATTCCTCTGAAGATTTGCCTGCACAACTGGCCCATGAATGGAGCTCGATTCCACTTGCACAAGCTCCACTTGCACACCTCACTTCCGCTTTGCGCTACAGCCTGTTCTGGTCTAGCATGTGGGTTTCTGTGGAAAGAATTCTCTGATGCTCTTGGGCAGTTTCCTCCACATGAACGGCTTCCTTCACTTTTCAGATTTGTGTGAGAGCAAACTACCAACATATTTCTAAACCACCAATCACAAGAGTTGTAATAGGAACTATACTGTTCAACGTTCCAACTGCAGATCCTCCAAACCAGAGTTTCAGGCTTAGAAGAATGGGAATGAACTATCTGGGTATACATCCCACTTCCCTATGACACTCAGCTTGAGGCACAATTCTACCTTGATTTATACAGGAAAAAAGGCCTAAAGATTCCATGGCTGGATGGAGAAAGCTGGGATTTTTTTTTTGTCTAAATATGCATAGGTTTACACATTTGATTCCTACAACTTAATAGAACATGTTCTAGTTTGTTAAACTATGGATTGATGTGAGGTCAGATCATCCGAGCACTCACTGGAGGTTGTCCATATCTTACGGAGAGGCTTCTCAAAAGGCACAGATGTGGTTTGAAGACATCTTTAACAGGAATGCACGGAAGTTCCACCTGTAGAGCTTGGCTCTCTATTACTCACTTATGGGGTATTACAATTCTGAGGATGCATCCATGTCCTAGAATGCTGACTGACAGGGTACATTTTGAGCAGCCTTTAGAAAACCAGCTTAAACATAAGCTTGAGAGAGAAGTTGGCCTTCTCTAATATTAGGCCATCTTATTAGGCATCACAGTTGGCAGTGACCACAGAAAAGTTTGTATTAAAGAAAAACACTCGCTGATCAGGAAGAATTTGATCATCTTCCCAAATGTTTGATGGTATCATGATCAAAGGAGGGAAGTAGTTACTTCTAGTTTTCCTTAAACCTCTCTGGTTTATACTGAGTAGCTCTACCAAGTTGTTCAGGGCACTGACCATGTCTTACCAATCTTTCCAAATAGTTTGCTGATGCTTCAGGATGTAAGCTATATAATTCAGGGTGAAAAACCCTTTCCACCTTTTTATTATTTCCCTCCACTCTCCATATAAGTGAGAACTGTGCATGGTTTGTTGCAATTCATGGGTGGTTCATGGTTTGTTCTTGAGTAAAAACTTTGGGTTGTTCAACCCTGAACCATCATGAGTGCCAGGTTCACACATTATGACAAGAACCCAGAGCATTCCTTGGCTGTTTACAAAGCTGTATATAAAGCAGAAATGACCAGCACCAGGGTACAGAGAGCTCTCCTGCTCCAGTGCAGCTATGCATTATGGGAATGCTGGGAATTATAGGACTTTTTTCCTGTGCAAATATACAAAGGATTGTGTTCTTTGGCGCAGACCAAAAGGAATACCCATAAGCCTCTAGATTTGGGGAGGGGCAAAGGTGATCCTTGCTCTTGCTCCTTCCACCCAGCAAGTCAGCTAGCTAGTCAATTTTGGACAAGAGGGAAGGTGGCTGAAGCATCACCAAGATACCTCTTCCCCTCTGTGTCCCCTTCCCACCCCCTTTGCCCCTTCTCTGAGGTCCTTCTTATGACCTCACCAGAGAAGACAATAATGTTGGGGAAGGTCAAAGACAGAAGAAGAGGAAGTCCAAATATAAGATGGATTGATCCCATAAAGGAAGCCAAAGCGTTGAGTTTACAGAGCTGAGCAGGGCTGTCAAGGAGATGACATTCCAGAGGGCATTGATTCATAGGGTGGTCCTAAATTGGGGATTACTAAATAGCATATAACAACAAAAATACCACATTTGGACTGTGGTGCTCTTAAATATATTAATGTATTATAGGAAGTTAAAAGAAGAGTTACACCCAAAAGGAGTAAATAAAATATGGACTTTATCATTTATAGCATGCTGCATGGGTAAATTTTGGAATGATCAACTACACTATAGATTATGTTCTCTTTTCTACATATGTTCATTGCTTGTCCATTCTCCTTGATTAATATAATAAAACATTGCAATTAAAACTGCATGTTAGTACAGATTAATTTTAAGATTACCTATCAAATTTAATACTTTCATGGCTTGTTTCCATTCTGCAAAAAATGATCCTATCCCAACAGCATCCATAAGGGGGACTCTTGATTAAAAATCAAACCGTGCGATATAAATATGAAGTTTACAAGGAAATTTTTGTTAGATTTTTTTCTTTAAAATTGCCCCAAATTAGTTTCAGTTCTATCTTAAACCTCTAATTGTTACCAGGCAGGGAAAAGTAGGGCATTAAGAGATAACATAACTAGTCCAACCTGACCTCAAAAGGTCAAAAGAGAACTAAACAATTTTGTCACAGCACTTGCTTATTTAAGGCGGTGCGAGCTCAGTTTTCTTCTGTTTTCCATGGTATGTTATACTGTCCAGTATTACCCTTGCTTGACAATAAAATACACACAGTGCTAGTTGCCTGAAGTATAATTATTCAAAAAGGCAAGGGCAAAATAAATAAAATACATCCAAAGTATTTGGCAAACAGGATGAAAACCAATTAAATCCAAATGCCATCTATAAAGCACTACACTAAAATGCCCCACACATTATATTAATTTCTAGCCAGATTTATGGAGGTCACTGCCTATTGAAAAATGCAAGTCAATGATGCGGAGTTGGGACTGGTGGGGGGAAGCTTCCCCCACTTTGAGGCATCTTTTAACCCCTTTCCTGCTGGATGACTTCAGCTATTAAATATATCTAACTTTAAATGGACAGGTCTGGCTATGTTAAACGAACTTGCATCTCATGAGAAAACAATAGCTAGGAATTATTATTTGCAGTTCAGCTTCTTCTCCCTTCGACAGTGAGGAGACCCCTGCCCCTTAAGTTGTAATTCAACTTAAGGTTAGAATTACATCTTAGAGAGGGGGTGAGCAAGGATTCCCCACCAGGGTAGAACAAAGCTTACTTGGTGGTTGTAGTTCTTGCCTGTTTTGACAATAAGTTCTGCTTAATCTTTTAAAAAATACCAAACTCGCTTATAAATGTAAAAGAAAGTGGGGGTTGGGTTTGGGGAGTGTCCATGTCTGTGTGTATGGAAGGAGATATGATTCTAAAAATCACTTAAAAGCTCAGGGGGAATGATGCTTTAGTGACAAAACAAATTTGCCACAAATCATTTTACAAAAGAACAGCAGGACTTTGGACTAAACTGGGGGACTGTTCCTATTCATCATTCATTTGCTTTGGAAGCTCCACCTTCTGCCTGACATGTTCAATATCTAATTGGCATTCTGACACTTGGGATAAGTAAGCATCTGCTGCATAGATGCTTTTTGGGAGGCTTTTGTTCTGCAAAAAAAGTTGGAGTTCAAGGGATTCAACTTAGCCAATGCACGAGATTCATGCTATTGTTAGAACAGTTCCTCTTTGCTGCAGTGGGGTGAGAGGGAGGGGGAATACTGCTTGAAAAGATCTATTTTTCCTCTCTTTTTGCTCAAATAACAGAGAATTGTTTGCTCCGAGCTCTTTCCACTTTTTCCAATTGCCAAAGCATCTTTTCTTCATGCCAGAAACAAATCTGTTTAAAAACTGGTGAAAGCTGCATGCAGGATGGTAGGATTTTTTTAAAAGGAGATTATCTTAGGGACAATCCTATGGCCTCCCAATATGATTGGGTGGAGGGTGCATAGGACAGGTTGGCATCTCAGCTGCCATCTTGGAATAACACCCTGAGGTTGGTGCTGCAACTTCAACCTCAGCCCTCCTGGCTTGCATGGCTTTCTGCACTGACTGGCTGCCAAGACTGATTTTGGAGCCACTAAGGAAGGGGTGAGAAGGGGAGAAGCAAGGGACCCTGTTGTTTTCCAAGGAATCCTGGTGATGACTCAGCCTCTTTTCATCACGAGAAAGGGAAAGACATTCAGCTGGCAGAAATCAGGCATTCAAATGCTTTGGAGGGCAAGGGGAGCACAGAGGCAAACTTTCCTTTTGCACTTTTGCTGCCCTCCATTGGATGCCCACAATATTTGAGTTTAGAGGATTTCGGGCATCTACTTTGGATGGTGCCTTATAATGCAATCATGTGCATGACTAGCAGGAGTAAGCCTCACCGAATTCACTAGGCCTTACTGCCAGTTAGGTGTGGATAGGATTGGAAACTCGGAGTGAAAGCCCCTGGCACCCGTTCTATAACTACTATCTTTCTGGTGCCAAGTTAAGATTGTGCTCTGCTCTCAGGCATTTGGCAGTGTATGGAGGAGTATTTACTTGAGGGGTGTGTGTGTTTATATCAGGTCCAATATCTTACTGTAAGTGCTTGAGATGTTTAAGTGGGGATTTTTATACTTTGCATCTTAAAGACTTTATATTATATTTTCATTGTTCTTATATTTGAGGTTTGTAATTTATGGTGAACTATTCAGAGAACTTCAGCTATTGCATGTTGTAAAAATGCAATAAATTAAGAAGTACTACCCAGTACTCATTTCCACTGCTGTCAATGCAGCTTACTCTCAGGTATGCAACTATATGATTCCAATGGATAAGAACATGATTCTATGCATGTTCAGATAGGAAAAAAGAAATCCTACAACTCTAAGCATGATCCAGCTAGCCTAGTTAGTTGGGGAATTCTGGGAGTTGTGTTTTTTTCTGTCTAAACATGCATAGGATTGCTTCCTTAATTGTGCATTAGTTTTGCAGAAAAGATACTCTCAAAGATGGGTGAGGTAGTAGGTGATTCATCAACAGCATCAGAAAAAAGACAAAGTCTGCATTGAACATAATCTATTGAGACCAGACAAAAGAGCATTGTTTTCTGATCCACAAATCAATTAAATGGTAAACTTAGATATGTCCCAGCATTGTCCTGCTGGTTATGATAGCTTCAAAGAGTTTTCTTCTCCCCACCCTGCTGATTTTCTGAAAATTGGTAAACTGAATGGGTATGTACAGGCAGGCACTGGCTTGCTTTCTTTATTAGATTTATATCCTACCTTTTCTTTTTTAAAGAATCTTCTTTAGCCTCCATGCATTGATGAACTCTATGTGTAGATGTATGCATTAACTGAGCCCCTACATTTTTTGGGTTAACACCAGAACACCTGGAGAGAACCTATGGGCAGTTAATTCACACTCAATTAGGCTCGGAACAAACTCTGTGTGTCCTACATCCGACATGTGAAACACTTTTATTTGACTCCCGAGGTATGTTCTGTTTGCAAGATTTCTAATAACAGCAGCAAGAAAATGATCAGTTTTGCCTGTAGTGACCAACCACAGATTAATTAAACCATAACTGGTTGTGGCCTTGCAGAGGCAAATTGCTTTCTGCCTACTCACCATTTCCCATTTTTGGGTTGTTCTGATGATGTGTGAACTGGCAACTCTGGACTGTTAAAAGGGAAACAGAATTTTCATTCAATGACAAGCCATGACTTGATTAATATGTTTCATGGATTTCATTGTCTCACCTCTGCATCTGGATTCAACTCAATATATGTGAAGCACTTTGTACTCTCAAAAGTTGTCTATGAAGGACACCCAATTCTGGCTGCCAACAATCCCTTTCTGCCCTGTCACCTCTTTGTCTCCTTCCAAATCTGTGCTAGAATACTGGGGGACTCTGTAAGAAAGATTTTGAAAATATACAAAGTATTGCAGGATGACATGAGGACAGGACATTTCCTCACATGCAGTGTTGAAGGTAGTCCTTTTAATGCTTCTCACCATCCTTATTATCATGCAAGTTAATAACCTGACACCCCTTTTTTTTAAAAGCAAAGGTATTTGTGCCTTTGACATGTATACATAATGCATCAGCCCATTGAAAGTCAAAACTTTTTTCAAAGTGTGCAACTGCTAAGTCAGGCAGGAAAGTAGATCTTGAAGGAGAAGGAGAAGGAGAAGGAGAAGGAGAAGGAGAAGGAGAAGGAGAGATCCGAAGTACGAATGCTGCATGGAGATGAGGCTGTCCTAAAAGGAATCCCTGTCATGGGTAGATATGCATGCGAACATCTAGAACATGATTGCAGTGGTGAAAGGCAAGGGAAGCTGGGAGGACTGTGTGTCGAGAAACAGAATTTTCACTAGAACTTCTGTTCAATCCCACTCAACTTTAGCAGGAATGCAAATACCAGCTCTCAGGATCTACCTTGTCTTTCCAAAGCATTACGAATGCTTCCTTAAGGATTGTAAAGGAGTGTATGCCTGTCACTGATATTTTTCCATGCTATATTTCTGAGAGGGAAAAAATGAGTAGATTTCATATGAATGCTTCCATCTTAAGCATATTTTTTCCTGAAGTGGGTTCCACTGGTTTGGATGGAGTAGCCTCTCAAGGAAGCCAGTTTATGATACAAAACTTTTTACTTCTATTTTGTGATTCATTTATAATCTGTATGTGAAAAGTACCTTTTCTTCAGGTGACCACAGGAGTCCCACAATGGAAGAGGGCAGGGGAGGCCAAGCTACTCATCTGGTGGCTACCCCGTTTTCCCTCTTCTAGTGCACCTGATGGCTGCAGCCCAAATTGCAGCTTTCTTTGTGGAAGGAAGTGGAAAATGAGGTTCATAGATAGCATAAGAGAAAAGTTTAAAGCTGTAATGACTATGTCAAGATTTTGCCAAGTGCTGTTATTCTAGTAAAAATCAGCTACTGTCCTGGCATGGATGCTTTGAATTGTGGGGTGGGGATAATAGTTGGGGGACAGCCTGCCCCAGCCTGGTGTCTTCCAGTTGTGTTGGGCAGCTCCCATGATCATGCATGGGGATGATGGGAACTGTAGGTCAACAAATCAGATTGGAGTTGAAAGAGGTGGAAACCATACTGTCTTTTTTCAGTCTGTCAGTGGCTCCAGCACAGTGAAGCAATGTGGCGTTCATAATCAAGGAGTTACATTTTCTAGATCCCAAATGCAGCATATTTTTTCTTGCCTTGAAAGAATAAGAGATGCATAAAGGGCATGAAAGAAAAGGAAATGACACCCTGCTCCTTTCCCCGATTGATGATACAGGGATTGTCACTGCTACTGCTTTTCTTCTCCCTTGCTGAATGATGATGTATATCCAGGGTGGGTGTGAGTCATGGGCGATCGGCTGCTGTGACAAACACAAAAGGGAGACAGGAACAAAGGAAGAACTGAGGGATTTTCCTCCTTTTATGGTTTGAAGGAGAATGACAGAATGCATGTCATAGAGGAGCTTCTGCTAAGACTTCCTGTAAAAATACACTCAGATTGTAGATCGTTCAAGAGATAGAAGATCAAATGATTTTCACTAGGTTTGGCACATTATTTCTGTTTTAAGATCTACTTAATCTATGGCAGAGATTGGAAACAATTGAAATACTGGCCTGGACCCACCTCATATTAATTAATCCACGATATTGATATTAATTAATTTTGGTATTAAGATCACCAATCATTAATAATTAATTAATAATTAATATTAATTAATTAACAAAATTAATTTCAGCAATATTTACTATACTGTAAAATGTATGCCACTACTTTTTAGTTGTGGGGTGGGGTGCCTAGGGTTTTATATAATTTCTAAATTCTCAAGCAACCAGTTGGGAGAAAAACTGTATATATAAAAGCCACCGAAATTTAAACATTTTACTGTTTAGAGAGCGGGGTGCGGGGAGGGAGGGAACTGTTCGTGCTAACAATCAAAATAATTTTGGGGGAAAACACTGGATGGTTACAAGTGAAGGTGTGATTGATTATTATTGTTATTGATTGTACATCCTCCCCATCTGATTAAATTCAATTTTTGAACTAGGATTAATCAAAAAGACTTTTCCAGATGAGACTTTTATTGTGCAATTGCCCTGCCTCATTCATAGAATTTTAGAAGCCTCCTGTAAACACCACCAGTTTGAAAAATCTCCCATCCCCCTTGAATTTCTTCTGTCTTTTTTTAACCTGGAAAAAAATCTTTTAAGGAGGAAAAAAATATTTTAAGGAGGAGAATATAAAATAATTGCACAATACTTTTTATGACCACTAGCATAAGAACTGTCTGTCTGGAAGCATTCTGATAAATAAATTGACTCAGTATAACAAAATAAATTGGTACAAAGATTTTTTGGTGTTGAAAAAATTATGTATAAGCAGCAAATTCTACATTAAATCATTCAGTGCTGTGCTGCTCACATTAAGTACTTAAAAATACCATTTGCAATGTATTCTGAAGGTCATTACAGCAGACCTCTTGTGGAAGAGAGTTCCACAACATGGAGAGAAAGTTGTGCTCTGCAACATGATTTATTTCACTAGACTAACGTGTACCATCTATAGATGTGAACATATAATTACAAATTATAATAAATATAACCAATACGATTAACATCCACCTAAGAGCCACCATCAGAGACTCCATTTCAACATAGCATCCGTTTCATGGTCATGTGATGAATTCCACAAAAGTAGTTGCTGATTTAATTCTGTAGCTGAAGGGTGATTGTGTCAATTGTGTCAATTTGGATATTATATGCATTTGGGTGTGCATGATTTTAAATATAAAACACCTTTTTATATTAGTACAATAGACATATCACTTATATATAATTGAGTATTTGTGCTTCTGGTGTTTATTATTGTGGGAAGGCCTTACAGTGTGTATTGATATCCCATACAGCCACCACAACATTGAGTTAGGTAGACCAAGAATTCCAGAGATAATCAAACTTTCAAATACAAATTAGCAGAATTCCAGTGGTTAGCCTTCAAACAGATGGCATGCAGCACTGGAAATATCATGATGAACAAAGCCCTGCTGTTTAATGTATTTTTTAAGCAAAAGGTCCTTCTGATATCTAGTACAATCTGTGGGATAAAACAGAATGTGATGGTGAGACCATACTCAAATACATGTTCTTCCTCATGGACACAACCATATTTGAGGAGAAGCAGGTGTGGAGTTGACTCTACCTCAGCGATTTTGGCCTCCTTGCCTGAACGCATTTCGTTTTCTTCCCTTAAAATGCCTCTGATATTTCATCTCAAAATGTCTCCTGAGAAACCTCCACATTCTCCTCGAAATACCGCGTTAGGTGAAATTCAGTGGCAACTGGCTTAGCGTTCTTTTCATTCTCTTTTCTTTGCCCTTGAATGGCCTTCGGTCCTGGCCCCACTGTGCTAGCATTTCCTGGACATGACTGAGGGGGCCAGCTGCCATTCACCCTAACCCACTTTCTCTTTTCTTTTGGGACTGAGGGGGTGAGCAAAAGATAACCATCTGTGTCAATGGAACCTTGACCTACATAGGTCTCACCCCAAAGGATTCGGGATAATACACGAGATTAAACGAAGCCAACAATGGAGGAAAAGCTCTCGTTGTTGTTAACTCCTTTGAAGTGCTTTGCTGAAACCTTCATGTTTTTTGAACTCCGTCTGCAGAAGATAACTTTTAATCTGTGTTTATAGCTTTGGAGAGTATTTTGGAGAGCCCAAAGGGTCAGTTTTATAGAGCATTCCCCACCCTTGCCTCTCCTATGTTTCCTTAAAATATAAGTGGAGGAGCGGATGTTTCCTCGGCCTTCCTCCCACACTAAAGGTATTGTATGCTTGAATGGACATGACAGACTCCGTTCCATTGAACATAATGGAATCTGATCACCATTGCAGCTTCTTTCACTGGATGGAGGTTACTTGCTCTCTTTTTGTAGCACAGAACTTGCTATGGGTCAGTGTCCGTTTCTGAGTACAGCTAACTTGGGGCTATGTCAGCTATTAAGGAATTAGCTTTTTGCTGAGAGTTTCACTAGCACAGCACAGCAGCAAGCAAGGTGTGTAATGGACCCCTTCCTGTTTCAAAAAAATTCAACTAGCCAAATGACATAAAATGCTGCATATTAGATGCTTTACATTAATTAATTTCTTTGTAATTTCAAACAATCCATTTTCTGGTTAATGAAACTTTCCCCAATAGAGCATTCTGCAGATGTGCTGGATTATACCTCCCATCATATCCAACACAACTAGAAGGGGATGATGGGAGTTGAGAACCAACACTTTTGTAGACTTCTGGGTTGGGGAAAGCTATCCTAAATCTTTAGATCTGTAAAACCAGTAACCTACAGACAGTACAAACAACCATACCTTAATTTCTTCTCTAGTCAGCTCAGGGCCTGATCCATGCAGTGGGTTCCTCTCCTCTCCTCTCCTCTCCTCTCCTCTCCTCTCCTCTCCTCTCCTCTCCTCTCCTTCTCAGGATGGTTCTCAAGATGATAACTTTCATAAAGAGCACTGAACATTTTCAACCAAAGACTCAATTCAGCTTCAGTTTGGAGGACCAGCACATTCCCTTAGTTGATGGAGTCAAAAGCAAAAGTTCAGGAGGCAAAATAGCCTAATTTAGCTTAAACCAATTACTGATATTAACAAAGCCTTAGGAAAGGCATTTCAACCTTTGAAAATGTGTGTGCGTGTGCACGCGCGTACTGTATATGGAAACAGCACAAAAACTAGGAAACCATCAAATGATTAGCAATTTGGGGAAATGGGGTGGACAAGTGTAGAAGGCAACAGAAGCAGGTGATCATCTGGGGACCTCAGAAGGTTGTATTTGGACTCCAGAAGGACTGGATCTGTCCCCTGGTTCTGCACCCTTGGCTTACTACACATGCAGAAGGAAATTGTCCATTTATTTATCCATGCCCTGTCCACTTGATGAATTATCCATACTCATAGCTTGATTTAGTTTGTTCCCACTCCAGTGTTTGGCCAATGTGACCCCATTGTAGCTCCCCATACAGTTCAACTGTATTGCTCTGACCTGCACATTCTTTTTTTCACAAGGTATACTGAAGTTTTTCACCTGCAGCTAATGTCCTAAGATATGGTACATATTCTTGCAGGTATGCCTCTTTGTGTAACAATGTGCAAAGACAGTTTGTTTTGGTAGTGCAGCAAGCTTGATCAGGCAGCATAGAGCTATGTAGCAATCCTAGCTACCCATATACATAATTAGAAAAATCACATGGTTCAGTCCCAAGACTCTAGATTGCAAAAACTGAAGCATTTATGTCTGAACACGGCCTCATTTCTTAATTTCTCTGCATAGAGGAGCTCCTCAGGGAGCAGGTCTACCCTTGTTCTCTCCTTGACTTGCTGGTTTTCTGAAGGTAGGTTTTGACATGGGAGGCCAATCAAACCTGTCTGTGGTTTGGAAATATCAGATCACTATCATATGATTTTCACAGTGTTTAGATTGGCCTTCCCATTCATTGGCTACACTGGGTGAAGAGCTGTCGTCAAATACATCTGGAGGAAGTCTGGTATAAATCAATCCTTTGCCCACTAATGAAGACCTTTGTGCAACCCAAAGGCTCACATATATGTACAACAAGCAGAATAGTGTATCTCTTCAATGGATAGGTAACTGGAGACCAAGCCGACTGGCACAACCGAAAGTTGCTCTTAAATCATGTTCTGCGACTGAACATCACCCCAGCTTTGAAACTGTCTTGGGCTGTGGCACTGGAAGCTGCTTTTGAGAAACAGAAGTCAACCCTGAGTTCCTTGGATGCTGTCTTACACACCTTGTAATGGACAGCAAATTCCTGCCTCCACCAAACTGTCAGAAAAAAAACCTTTCTGCAAAGTACCAATTAGATTCCTGCCTTTCGGAAAAGAAGAGAAAGATGGCAAAGAAAGTGTCAGATATATAAAACTGCAGTGTAGTCCAAGCTGTTTTGCTTGGTGGTAACATAACATCCAGGTGTTTGGCCTCAGCCTCACTTCAGCTATTGTTTATTGCCATTGCTTGAATTAATCCCTGTTGTCAGTGCTGTCCACAAGATGCTGTCTGGAAGAAAGATCTGCAGAGCATCACAAATGCCACATTCTGCTTTGATACACTTCATCTTTCCTTCAGATGCATCATTACTACTTTGTCTGGTTTGCTCAATAAATAAATAACTACATGCAATAAATAGAACGGCTGCGGAAGAATGAGTGAAGATGAGCAAAGTAGATTATTGCTCTACTGTTGCAGTATTATGTCTCTTCCTCATTCTGTTTATTTTTGACAGAAATCATTGGGGATGGATCTGATAAGAATTGTAGGATATCCAGTTACAAACTGGATCTCCCAAGAGCCTCTCATTTATTAGTAAGAATCCTAGTGTTACAGGAAGTCAGCAGATTTTTGGAAGTGAGTTTTGCATCCCATCAGATCACTTGCTGTGTCAAAGTATGTTGTATTTTAAGGAGATACACTGAGATAATCAGATTTCAGCAGTGCCTGGGAGGTCCAAAGTTAGTAATATGCTTAGCCCAAAGTAGGTTAACCCTCCCCATTTGCCTCCCAATTACTCACGAAGGTAATATGTGCATAGAAAATATTTTAAATGAATGGCTCTGTTCCAGGACAGGTTTTAATACAAGTCTGTTTAAGTTTTTATGCAACTTCCTGAATTTATGTCAGAATGGAGAAGCAGAATTGCCCTGGTTACTTTGGAGAACAACTTGTTTGCTATGCCACGAGCTTTCATGGGAAATGGAAAGAATTCGACCTTTTGACAATTGTGGACCCAGCTTAGCAGCATTAGGCATGCATCTGAAATCTGTGGTAGTGAGTGTGTGATGCCAGTTCAGCCCACATGTGGAGAGACAGTTTTTGACTGCGTTCACATGGCTTATTTCTGCTCCCTCCCATTGCACATGCTGATTGTGTGCCACAGAATTTGCACAATTACTCTTGTGCCCTCCAAAGGCAGTTTATTGTGCCACACAAATCGTGGCAATAGACTACCCCGAATCCTACAACATTTCCTGGAATCTGGGAGGCTTGTTATGAACTGCGGCAAGTCAGCTTGCCTGGGATGGCATGACACGTCAGGGTAATTGCGCCAGCTCCCTACAGTGTGTGACTGGCCCACAGAGAGGGTGGAAGGGATAAGTAATTTATTTCTCTTTCCCAATTATGTGAAATGGACCTTCACTCCACATTTAAAAAATAATAATAATCCTGCAATAATGCAAGTAAAAACTAGGAAATCATGGAGGAATGCTTTATGCTGTATTTTGTACTCATTTATTTAAAACTTTTTAAGACTGTCTCTTACCATAGTCTTGAGATGGTTTAACAGTAAGACAAAAATAAAAATAAAATAAAACACGGCATCCTAATCTAATTCTTAACCAGTCAACAATAAAACCAATATTAAAATGACAGTCAAACCTTAAAACATTGGGGAAATTAAAAGGTTTCAGCCTGGCACTGAAAAGAATAAAGTGATGGCGCCAGGCGAACCTCTCTGGGGAGCGTATTCCACAAGTGGGGTGCCACCGCAAAGAAGGCCCTTCTTTGGGTAGCCACACTCCTAATCTCCTTCAAGGACGGCTCCCAGAGAAGGGCCTCTGCCCCAGATCTTAAGGGGTGGACAGGCACATACGGAAGGAGATGCTCCTTCAGGTAACCAGATCCAGTGACTTTATTAAGATAGGGTGGTAGTGTTGGGAGGGACAAAGGCTCTTGTCAGCTTGGATGGTAGGGACAATAGACTTGTATGCCACCTGCATGCACACATTCAGCTTCCACCGCATCAGGGTTACCAGAAGAGTGGCCCTATCCACCATCAGTGCTGCACCAATGAGCCAAATCCCTGCTTTCCCACTTCCGCCTCTGCTCACCCACTGCGATGAGCTTTCTCTCAGCATGGAGGAAGAGACTCCATCAGTTCCCACCTTCAAATGTCACTTGAGTGGAAGGACGCCGCCACAGCTGGGAAAAGTGGCTAGTCCCCCCAGTTCTGGCCCAGGCCCCTGGTTTCATGCAGCATGAATCATCTGTGTGGGAGAGCAGCCTCCTGTGCCAATGGAAGAGCCATGCCCAAAACGCAGGAGGAAGGGAGCTTCTGCAGCCAGGGCTTCAGGCTTCCGCTTCCTCCACTGAAGATGATGTCAGGGTGCAGATTGCTCTGTGGGATTTGCCACTCAGCCGGGAGGAGGGTGGCCCGCTAAATAAGAGAATCCACCTTCATGACAAACCTCCAGGTGGCCTCCAGACCATGGCTTGGGGCCAGGAATGGCCAGGGCCCATGAGGGATCCCAAGCTTCTGCAGGTGGGAGGGAGAATCTCCATGGGCCACATTATTTATTTATGTATTATTTATTTATTTTCTGATTTATATCCTGCCTACAAAGGGCTCGAGGCAGCTTGCATCTCCTCCTCCATCTTATCCCCACAACAACAACCCTGTGAGGTAGGTTGGGCTGAGAGTCTGTGACTGGCCCAAAGTCACCCAGTTGGCTCCATGGCTGAGCGGGGACTATAACCCAGATTGCCTGAGTCCCAGTCCCACGCTCTTAACCACTACACCACACTGGCTCTCCAATGTTAGGCATCCTGCTGCAGTTATAAATGCTTATCTGAACTCAATGGAATTTAGATTCCAAGTAAACAGATAGACAGTGTTGCAAAACAAGTCTCCCACCACCTTTTCTCCATTTCCAAATTCTTTAATATAATTGCATATGAATAATTACATCCATTTAAAAAAAGAAAAGCTTGATATGGACATGCAATTAACATTTCAGCAGCTTAGAATCATTAGATCTGGGATTCCTGTCAAGTGACCCAAATCATCCTAATTAGATTTTGACCTAAAGAGGGTTAGGTTTCTAGGCAATCATAGATAGCAGTAAAGAGAGATTTCAGATTAAAAATAAATAACTCACAAATATGTCTATCAATAACAACACAAAACAATGGGAAATGAACAGGGCTATTAAGAACACTGAAGTTAAACATTGGTTGATTCACTCTCACAGTTAATCTATCATATTGTCTGAGAGGAATTTGTTTTTTTTTTAAGAATTGCATGAAATCATAACTAAAATTTCATTAACTTAGAGTGATTCATTAAAAAAACACACAGAGACAATTTGCTGCAGCTGATAAAACATGAAAAAGAAATTCCTTACCATTTTGTAGCTGTGAGCTGGGTAAGGATGACAAATATTAAAGGTACACAATTGTAGTCATTTGCTGATGTGCTACTGATTGATCTGCTTATCTGATCTTTTGGAAACCTGAGTACCAAAGGAAAGATAAAGAGAAGCAAGAGAGGAGGAGGAGGAGGAATAGGAGGGAAAAGAGCATCTGATATTCTCCTACAAAGAAACATAAGAAGTGATTCATAAATTGTTCTGGTGGTGTCGTTACCACTGCAATCTCCAACTCCATGGGTGGCTCTGAATGTGTGGATGCTTCAACCCAGCTAGGCAGAGGCAGTGTCAAGAGCAGGACCACTAGGGCTGGTGCTCCAGATCTTTCATTTGGTGCCCCAAATCTCTGGGAAGCCATCTGTCCAGGGCCGCCACTTTCCTGTCCATGGGCGCTTGCTGAAACAAAGGTACAGAAGCCTAATGATCTCTGTTGCATCCTATCCCAAAGGATTAGCTGGCATTCTTCATCTCTTTCACTTCCTGCTGCCCCCCTCCGAAGTCTTTGTGAATTAGTGTATGCAAATTTACACATTTGTTTCATTGTTGTGGTTGTTGTTGTTCTGTGACCTGAGCCTTAGATCTTTTCTGCACCTAGCATTGCACTTCCAGGAAGGCACCATAGGAGCACAGGCGCTCATTTCTACGCCCATAATTTTATGGAACAAGAACGGCATGCGCACGTGTTGTTGCAAACATGATTTCTCTTCCCGGCTAGATTCTGGATTTAGTCACCTCCATTTGTGCAAATATTAACAGTGCAACTGATGATTGTTCGACAGGGCTTCAAGGGCACACAGCTGGAACAGGACCCAGATGTTTATGTGAAGCTCCACCTGTGTAGTTACTGTTACAGAATGGGTTCCCCAGAACTGACCAATCCAGGGTTTAAGATCATCTGGAGTGGTTTTGTTTGCCTTGTCTTTGAGGAATGTAGCTAGTAGGACCACCAAATGTGTCAGAGCCTTCTCAGGGGTGGCATCCTAGCTGTGGAAGTGGAGATTCCATCATGCTGGTATAAAGAAGTATTGATTTCTAACTACTGTTGAGGTATAGGCAAGTGTTTAAAATGTTTTCTGATACTATAGTGTATTTGACTGTGTCTTTGCATTTTTGTTTATTTATTTAAAACATGTATATGCCACTTATCTCATCCACGATCTTAACAGTGTTTATGTGATGTATCATTTTTATATGGGTCCTGGCCTCCTATAAAATATATTCCTTTTTAGGTGGAAAATTATACTTCCATTCTTCCCCATGGGAAACAATTAAGTAAGAGAAACGGGGGACACACTCACTGGCCCCATCCCTGATTCTGCCCACATGGGTTGTGTCTGCAGAATGGAAGCCTCCTAAAATGGCATAGGTTCTTCGCATGACATTCTAACTGATCACACAGGAGATCATGGGAGACATTCCCCCAACGCATGGAAAAGAGGTCAGCAGGGGACAGGATGGGCTGATGTGCATTTTCAACTCTGCTCTCCTCTTACACAGTTTGTATGAAAGGAAGACCGCAGAAAAGAACTGAGACTGCCCGTACTTGGTGTTCTTTGCAGCTGAAAGAAAGGAAGGTCCACAGCAGCAAAGGAACTACAAAACCCATCACTGGACCACCAGTTGCCCTCTATGTTTTACCTTGCTAAAGGTTTTAGAGTACACCTTGATAAATAGGAAGACATGTCAAAGCTATTCTGAGCTGAACTTCTTGTAAATAGCTTAATCATTTCCAGAAACAGAAAATGCCACTGAGATAATCTTGTTTGCCTCAAGATCAACTTTCTGCAGAGAAGACTAGTGGGATGTCAGATAGAAAGACATCTGACATCTGTCCACTATTTGAGTGTATGGTACCATTCTCAACCAAAGGACTTTCATTGTATTAATTCTGAAGATCTATTTCAGCCTCTTAGGAACTAAATTGGACAGAGTTTATCATCCTTTAAATGATGTTTAGATTTGGTGCTTGTGAATAAATTGCAATAATTCCAGGGATGAATGGGCTAAACAGCATTGTCTGGTTTGTTGCATTTGACCTGTCACAAGTTTGTCCTGTATCACTAGGATATTGTACCCTGATCTTTTTCCTTTATGCCAACAGATTCCACTGATGATAGTGGTTGGATGCTCAGTTTCCCAGTTACCTGTGTCACTTCTGCTGGGCCTACCCTCTTTGTTTGGTGTTTCTCTGCTTTTTTGCATTCCCCTCCCCATTTAAAGCATGCCTCTCTTGCAGACAACTGCTTTCAGCGAAAGCATGTTGGTATAGTTGCCCCCTAGCACTTTGGTTCCACCCACAACCTGTAGGCAGCCCTAACAGTTTTGCTGAAAGAGGTTCAGCACCCCTGCTGTACTTGGCCAGGAAATACTTCAGGATCTGGAATGCTCATGAACTCCAATGGGCTTTCTCGCTTGAGTACTTGGCTGATCTTCAGTATAGGAAAGAAAACGGTGCTTCTTCTGGAACTCGTCTAAAGCAACTGCTTCTTGTTATTACATGGTAAGGTCAGCTCTGTCCAAAGAGCAGCCTATCCCCCAAGATCTGAGATTCATAAGTAGCTGCTCTGCTGACACGGGTGAGAAGGAACCAGATTCAGTCTGTACAAGTCATGCTTACACTGATTCTGCCCTTGTTAGAACTGATAGGGTTGTGCTGTAGCTAATAGCAAGGAACACAATACACGTTAATGGCTTAAGCCTGTGACTGCAAAGCTAATTGGAAGCAGACGGTGGTCTTACCTAATGGTTACCAAGAACCATGGGTGCAGGGATTGAACCCTGCTGCCAGGAAGAACAGGAGGACATGGAGGAGACCATACACTGACCAGAGACGGAACAGCTGCAGAGAGTTCCCTTTGCTCTTCTTTGCCAGAACCAAGAACTCTGTATTTGCTTTCCCTCCTCCCTCCTAATACGTTTTCCTTTCCTGCTGCACCTCTCAGATATAAGCCTGATGGCAGAAACTGATTTGTATACCACTTTGAAAAACTTGTTCAGGGAAAAGAATCTTATCAAGCAATCAAGCAACAATAAACCCTGATCCTACATTGTGCCGCCAATCCTCTGCATATTTACTGGGAAGTAAGTTTGTCATGTTTGAAGTGAATTACTCCCAAATTAGAACATGGATGAGGTTGTGGCTTAAAGGCGCCATATGCCCTGCCCCACATTTCCTTCTCGATGAGTATTTCCAAAGCATGCTCGTGTGAATGACAGGTACGCAAGGCTCGCTGGAGGATTTCCAAACCATCAAGGCGAGTGGCATTGTGCTGTATTGTGCTCCTTTTATTATCATCCTCTAACCCTGCACATATGGTCATCTTCCATTCATCTAACTGATTCCAGGGCCTTGGAATTCAGCATGACCCCTAAGGGCTTTTCTAATGCAATCAGTAGGAATACTATATTCAGAGCTAGCCCAAAATCAAAGGCCTGGCCAAAGCTCAGGATAAATTACAGCTGTTATAAAGAAATCACCTTTTCACCTTGGCCCTCATATTCTTTCAGTTTACAGTCATAACTCAACAAGCACAGCAGCATTTGCCGTTAATAAACTTGCTTGGATAAATAAGACTGATGGATTAACAAGTCACATGCAAAGAAATTTGAGAAAGTGAAAAGCTGCAGACAGAAAGGAGGGATTAATTTTAAAACATTTTTAAAGAAGGAAGATTTGATGATCTTTGTCTGTCTGTCTATCTATCATATCTGTATATTAAAAATGATATGATTAAGACCTAAAGTTCAGAACTGCACACTTTAGCATGTTAAGCATGATCAATTTCAACAGGAGTTAAACACAATTTAGAAGTTTTAGTGTGTGTGTGTCTGTGTGAATGGGTGGGGGGGGGGGGGTTCAAAGCATCTTGTGGTACCCTAAAGACTACTAAATTTATTCTGATGAATGCCGTCAAAACTGATTCTGTTTGGAAGAGGCTAATGTCTGTGAAACTTAATGTTGGAATAATTTGCTGCAAATGATTTTTGCTCTCTGTTGCAATGGACTAATATGGTGACTCTTTTCAACACTGCACCTTGTTTTGAAGAAAAATCCCCCCCCCCACCCCGCACAAGCACTAGCTTTTGCCAATGCACATCGTTAGTGCTCCTGCTGAGACAATGTTGGATACTACACTATGGCACTTATAGGCTGTTTCTGGGCTTCCCACTGGATGACTTAGATAGACCTTGGTCTGATCCAGCATGGCTTCTCTTATGTTCTGTGTGTGCCTTCTATAAACATGTAAGAAATGCCATGCTGAACAGTTTTTTTCTGGTTGATTGCATGGAAGAAATACTTCTGCAGAGAAACTTCTGTGCATGGGTGTGGCACCCAGACAGGAAAGGAGCATATTCAGTGTTTTTAACTCAGTCCTAATGCAAAGCCTTTTAAAATTTACATAATTCTAAATAAGTATCTATGCACATGAACATTGCTCAGAGCATATATGCACGTGGACATTTCACATCCATATGCTTTGAAAAACTTGGCATTGGTATGACTAGTGTTGCATTGCCCTGTGAATGAGCATAATGTGAAACACAAGAGTTGATATTTGTTGTTATTCATGTTCGCCAAAAAGTCCAAGTATTCTTCCTCTTCATTTCAAAAGCAATTAAGCTGAGAAAGAATCAGTAGGCCCAGTCTTTGAAGTATATCTATATTAAGAATCTGCATTTCAAAGGCAATGGCTTGCCTAAGTTGATGCATATATATGTTTTCTACCTTGCCTGAAGCATTACCAACTATGCAACAATGAAATGAAACTAAGGTATGGGACAGAATTAAGGTTTCTGTTGATCCTTAGATCTTGTATATGAATGGCTCATCCTGCTTAAAATGTCCCAAAAAATTAATAATTATTATTATTTTATAAATAATTTTATTTTATAAATTAATAATAAACCCTGGAATAAATGGGCAAATAAAAATAATTTCTGCTCATCCGTTCAGGGCATTTTAAAACCCAACGTTGCAGCCTATCTGAAGTTATGGGGCAAAACTCCCAATCTGGAGACTTCAGCTGCCTGGTAAAACTTGAGTCATGGCACCTCCCATTTTGATGAATCACTGGAGTGAACCAGGGCTACTGAGGACCAACCCGAAACGTCATATAATAGGGGACAGCAGCAACCGGATCTTCTACCCTTTAATATTGGGGGTTTGACCCTCTTTCGGTCAAAGGACCAAATTCAGTTTTACATAGGAAGTTAGAAATAATAACCATAATTTAGATAGAAAATAACCCAGATCATCATTGTAATGAAGACTTGTGTGTCTGCCCAGTTTCTTGTCCAGGTGCTGTTAATGGGAAATCCTATCAGGTCTCCCCTTGGATGAGCCTTCAGCTAGGAGACTCACCTATGACAGCTCATCAAACAGAGGACTCTCCTTTATAAATAGGACTGCTGGTCATTCTAAACTCTGGGTATCCTGCACATCAGATACTGGGTTTCTGTGTATAGTGTATCTAGTGATGGGTGAATGAGCAATGGTTCTAATTGGTAGGATTCTCTGAGCATCATTTCACTGCTAGTCCCATTTCCAATTCCTATTCATGTTTGCAAGTGCTGCTTGCTCTGTGTGAATGCAAAAGGTTGCAAACCAAACAGTGATTGAATGTGAAATGTACACAAATGCCCTCATTTGCACAACTTTCCTGCATTGACTAAAGCAGAATTGACTCAGTCTACAGGAGGGGTGGGCAATTAATTTTCCTATGGGGCCACATGAGAAACGTTGACAGTTGTTAAGGGCTGGACCAATACACTTACAGCTCTGCTCAATATATATCTCTATAAAAACAGTAAATGAAACATTACAATGATACAATGAAAATGTGGAGCACAGAACAACACTCTTTAATGAATATTCACAAAAACATTAACATTAACATTACATGAAAAGCAATAAATTCAATTTAGCAGATCCTTCAAAATAAAAGCAGTGCAGTTGTATTGCTTGCATCTATATTATGACAATATATATTTTCATTGACTTTTAATTTGCCAGTGACCTCATGCGGGCCAGTCAGGGTCAGCCATTGGGCCGGATGTGGCCCACGGGCTGTACAATGCCCAGGTCTGGTCTACAGGGAACTTTGCACAAAATCAAGCTGGCTGGGAAAATGTACAAAGTGAAAAGGAGTGTGTGTCTAGCAATGTGTGAAATTTTTTGGACCAGAGATGCCCAAATCACATTTGGGACTTTGAATGGAGATGTTTTGCAAAGAAGAACAATATTATCACCCTAGAGAAACCTGATTCTATACCACATGCAGGAAGTCTGACGCATTACTTACTTTAGCAGTGGGAAGTGCTGGATGATTGTGTGCACAAAACCTTCTCCACCAAGGACATTGAATGGATGAGCACCTGCTTCGCAGAATGCCTGGGTGCTTCTTGGCACTCCATGCAGCTGTTTCATGACGCTTTCAAATGAGTGCTCCAATTATTATACAATAAAAGCAACTATTGCAATACTTTCAAAACAACTGGTTTCTTGAAGGTATTAAATAGGTATTGGTTACTTCCCGGTTGGATTTCTGTAATGCGCTCTACGTGGGGCTGCCCTTGAAGACAGTCCAGATACTTCAGATGGTGTAAGATAAAGCAGCCAGGTTGCTGACGGGGACTGGGCGTTATTCTCATATGACCCCAGTGCTCTACCAGCTTCACTGGCTCCCCATTGAAGTCCAGACTCAATTCAAGGTGTTGATAATTACTTATAAAGCCCTTAATGGCTTGGGACCCGGATACCTGAAGGAACGCCCGCGGCCATATTTGCCCTCCTGCCCCTTGAGATTGGCAGCAGGGGCTCTCCTCCAGGAGACTTCCGTAAGAGATATCAGGAACCAAAGTACCCAGAGGAGGGCCTTCTCTGCGGTGGCGCCCCATCTGTGGAATGCGCTCCCCAGAGAGGTTCGTCTGGCACCATCGTTATTTGTTTTTCGGTGCTAGACCAAGACCTTTTTATTCAAACAGTATTTTAATAATCTTTAATATTATAGTTTTAATTATGCAGCCAGTGTGTTTCCAAGTTTTAATTGTAATTCTATTTGTTTTATTCTTTGTTGTGAGCCGTCCCGAGGCTATGTAGCAATGGGGACGGCATATAAAAACTTTAAATAAATAAATAAAATAAATCAAGACTATCATATTGTAGTTTTAAAATAATCTTTCATGTCTTCTCTAAAGAGGTGGCAACCTTTCTTTATTACAAAGCCATATACTGTGTTTCATATCAGGCTCAGCTAAAAACCCACATTTTGATTTTGGTGTTAATGGATTAGCCTATTTCAGTAAGGCTTTTCAATACCATTTTGAATGCCTTGGCTAGTGAATTTGCTTTAGCTTTCTCATAGAAGCTGGAGTCTGTCTGTCTGTCTGTCCATCTGTCCATCATTGATACTTTATTATTGAATTGAATTTAATTTAATTTCTAGACCTCCCAATAGCCAAAGCTCTCTGAGCAATAAACAACAGTTAAGAAATAGAATACAATGCAAATATAAAAATAGAACAGAAAAAGTAACATTGGATTAACAATTTAAAAACAGTATTTTAACAAGAACGTGACTGAGAGTCCTTAGTGCTACTCCTGCTTACAACCACCACCACCAGCCTCTGGCTTTTAGTCATCCTTTCCTGGGCATGGGTACTGGGCAAGGAAGTGTCCCCCTTCTGCGCTCGCCCGCAGCTGCATTCCACACAATACCAGGTAGTCCGCTCGTGCCGCCAGCTGCTGCTACATACCTTTTGTGTTTTCAATTTAAAGCCTTGATAGCTCACATTAACGGCAGTGGAACGAAATATACCACTCGTGTGCGTTTGGGAAGCAGATTTTTCCTCATAAAACCTTTGATAGTTTAGCCATCTGCTCAGAGTGAAAGAGGCTCATAAAAGAGGCCCAAATAAGGTTAAAGGTCATTTGCTACATGGGTCAAGGGGGGGCCGGGAACCGTTGGCGATGGTGGACTTTACTAAAAACTTGTCAGGAAGGGTTCTTTGACAAATTATGGCACATTCCAAGGCTTTTGGGGAAAGTATTTGATTACAGTGGGCCAGAACGTTGTTGATATTTGCAGAGACTGAAAGAGAATGGATGTTTTTTTAAAAAGTTGACAAATGTAAGCATTCCATTACAAATGCATTATTAAAATTAAAAGCTTGCACATGGGAGGCATCTTGTCTGGGGAAATTTTATATGACAATTCAGCAAGTTATGTTATTTAGAAAGTACATAGGGTTTTGACCTTTGAACCTGGCCATTTATTTTTTTTAAGTGGCAGTGAATGAACATGTTTTTCCCAACTCCACCCCCAGCTCTTCCTTGGGTTTTAACATTTCATTCCTATGTATGCGCACACACTGATCTGACAACAATTACTACTTTACTTGTGAAAAAACTGTGGTCAAGAGCATCAAATGAAGTTTTATTTGGTAAGAAAGCACTGCAACGAACAGCACGGCTTAGGTTTGGCAGCATGCTAAATTTACAGAAGGAAGAAAGATATAGTTGCAATTTTAAATTCATCTGTCCTTTATTCTGTGTAAAGCAGAATTCTGATTTTGTCTTAAAACATTTTTGTTTTGTCTCGAGTCTATTGCATACCTATAAGAAATAATTTTTTTTGAAATCAATTGGGTTTCTTATTGAACAGTACTATCTGGATTATGTCTCCTCAGAAGTAAACTCTGCTGAGTTCCATAAGGCTGACTAACAGCTAAATATGTATTATACAGATTTAACAGTACTTACTCCCTGTCTGTAGGTATGTATGTATGTATAGCCCAAATGAGTTGAGCACTGGGTTGCCAACAGGTGCAGCTTCCTTCATCAACCGGAAGCAGTGCATAACTGTGGATGTGTTGAAGCACAGTTTTCTGGTGAGGAAACCTGAAGAAACAGCAGCAATCAGTTTTTGCTAATTTACAGAGCCATCCTATGGCCCCTAGAAAGTGCCCAGAGAGCCATGGGATAATTTGCACACCCAGCTCTGAGTTCAGAGTTCTGAACACAGAGCTGGGATTCTGCACTTGGCGCATCCTCCCCTCAGTCCCAGCCAATGCAGAAAGAACTGCACCAGCCACCTCTCCAAGGTCTTAAGAACAACCTTGGACAAGAAGTCTGAAGGAAATGGAGGGGAAGAGGAAGGCACTCCCAGTTAGAAAGACGAAACTGGGGTGTAAATGTTTTGTAGGATGAGGGGAGTTGACTAGGATTCTCTCAGTTTGGAGGGTTATGCTCAGTCTCATTGGATTCAAGCTTTACTAAATACTCTAACAAACAGAAAGAAAGAGAATGTGTGTGTGTGTGTGTGTGTGTGTGTGTGTGTGTGAGAGA